>NC_089240.1:98976735-99293432 GCF_963924675.1 Phocoena phocoena | reverse complement strand
GGTGACAAGTTAATGGAGCTCCTTCAAATAATTCGAGAAAATGAGATGTGCCTGTTGTCTTTATATATCTTAGCTGGTGAGAAATGACCAAAGATTTACCAAGAGCAAATTCATCATCAAAACAAAACATACACACCCCAAACTAAAATCAATAGGTTACAATTAATAATGGTTACTAATGATTCTAGTATTCCTACTGCATTTTACTGTCCAAAAGATCCAATTTGTAGCCCCTGTTGCAGCTGATTTGCTACTTTTTAGAGATGATTGAAAAATACTTACATTTTTTTAATCCATACTAGCCACAAGCTCGGGTACAGCTTAATACAACATCTTTAATGAACCACTTTCTTTCTTTTAAGTCCTCACCTCTTTGACCTGGTGATATGAGTGAATTGATTTAGATGAGAGAAGCCAGAAAATGTCATAGATCTTGCACGTTGGCATTGAGTGTTGGTAGTACACATATGTAGAAATGGAAAAGTATATTTGAGGAGCTGGTGTTAGTCTGGACTATTTTGACATTGTGACGGTCTGTATTGTTAAATTGGCCTTAACTTATTTTTTTAATAAATAAATTAATATGAGGTTTAAAATATTATGTAAATATACACAGAGAATATATGTTAAATATAGGAAAAGAAGACTAGCTTGGGGAGTTTAAATCAAGTTTTAAATAAATTATTTCATTTTTGACTGATTTAGAGTTCATTGCCTTGCTGGGCCAGAAATAAAAATACCACGTTTAACATGTTGTTCTCATCAGTGCTTCCTTATATTCCATAGCACTTCTACACACAGATGATATTTAAGTTGAGCACATTTTTCACTCAAAAATTGTAAAGAGTAAGTTAGAATCCTGGGTCAAGTAACATCATGTTTGCTCTCGTGGTCGGTTGGGTTGGCAAACATAGATTAGATGGCTACTTGTGTCTTTTGGGTCTAAAGTCTTTGCATTGAAATGGAGCAGTTAAATTCTGACTCTCTGATAGATTGTGATATTTTAGGATTTACCTGTAAAATTACGTATAAACATTAAAAATACTATCTTGAGTATAGAATTCTTCCCAGTTAATATAAGCATCTTTTGGTATATTTGCTTGTATTGGTTTGTAATGTTTTATCGTTATTTACTGTGATTTGTCGAATACATATTACATGATTTTCATTGATGACTTGGGTGCTTTTTCAAAGACTGAAATTTCAATATAAAATATTTTTGCTTGTAGTAAAAATGTATCGTAGTAATGGAGCAAATATGGAGAAATATGAAGGTTCCTTATGGTTTCTTTCTAAACTCAATGTAGGTGCTGCTGGCTAGAACTCTTCCATTGATGCTGGTGATATAGGGCAGTGCTGCTATCCACTAGTGAAAGCTAGAATAGAGAATGTTTTACTTACTGCAAACATTGAACAGAAAAGCTTTTTTTTCCTTGTGGATTTAAAGTCCACGTTGGCTTGCTTTCTGCTTGTTTAGAATCTGAACGTGAGTTAAAACCTTTCCATGTTTTCAAGACTTATTGATGATAAAGACAATGTTTATGATAATATTAAGGAAAATAGCTTCTTATAGAGCATAAAGTGCTTTTCAAATTGTGTTAAAATATGATTTGGGAAGAGTGGAGTATCATAAAGACAAAAGATTTGGGAAAATAATCCTTTGGCCTTTAGATAGCTTGATTACCAAATATTATTTAGTCTTTATTAGGTAGAGTCTCCCTTCAGCTTCAGTTTTGAACACTTGCAAGGGTGGTGTGCCATCCATGTGGAATTCTGAAGGGACTGTCTTGATGGAAATCTGAGTGATGTGTTTGTGTTACACTCTGTTCAGCAGAAGGTTGAAGTTCGACCTTAGCCTGAAGGAGTATCTCCTGGTCAGTGTAAGCTAAATTAGTAGACTCTGCTCCTGACAGGTGTGAACCATGGAAATTAACCTGTCAATTTGCCTAAATTAATAAAGCTGAAAGGGCAGTCACTTCTAAGTGGTTTTCTGGTGTTTTGGTATTCATTGTTTTCAGGCAGTAGATGATTCCTTCAGGCTGATGTTATAGGGTTAATGTACTGTTAGATTCCAAGGACACACTGAAATAGAACAGAATTAGCATTAGCTATCTTTTTATCTTTCTTCACAAGCGGTTAAGTCTTGCTAATAATGGTGTGGCCACAAGGAGGAAGACAATAGGTAAGAATTAACCAGCATGATGTAACAGTGAATCATAGCAAGCCAGACAATGGGTGTAGAATGAGTGTTAGTGAATTAGACTTGTCCTCTCTTAGCCAATACACTTGTATTCAGTTAGCATCCTGTTTACAACTATTTTGTTTACTATGTAAAATATATTTTAGAGTAAGTGCCAATAGCACTGACTTTTATAGAAATCATTTTCTATCATTTTATCATTGAGATTCAGTATCTAGATTTCCCTAGAAAAAAATGGTGCTTTATTTAATTGTCAATAATTTGTCTAGATTTAGTCATACTATATAAGTGTTCCTTGTTTGTGGGTGATTCAAAGGACAGTGAAAATTAAAACATGCACGTTCTAAATTTGACATGTTTTCTATCCCCTAAGATTGTCTTTTTTCTAATTTAGTGAATAAAATACAACCTTGAAAATAAAATAAAACAAAACCTTAGGTATCCTTTTCATCTAGCAAAATACTTCCCAAATTGATATTCTCAAATTAGAAAAGAATATAATTAGTTAGACATTTTCACAATTAGTGTATACATAAACTTTTGTTTGTGTCTGCTTAATTTGTTTTTTTACAACATATGCTCAATCTAACAAAATTATGTGGAGAAATAACACAAATAACACAGAGCAATTTAGCGCTCATCTGTAACTCTTGTAGCATGTTTCTTGTGAATTTCCATTGTCTGAACTTGCAGAAGGGCTAGCTTAACACTTATTAATGGAAAATCATAGAGATAAAAGTGACCTTAGATGTCATTTAGAGAATCCAAATCCCCTTTAAAGCAGGAATCCTTCCTGTGACAACTCTGAAAGATGCCGATGCACCTTCTCCTTGATCACTGTCAGTGACAAAGAGCTCACTACCTCCCCAAGCCAGCACCTTTCATTCGTGGACAGCTCTTCCATGCACTGAGCAAAATCAATTCCTCTTATCTTTCATCTCCAGTTCCTAGTGTGGCCTTCTGGAGCTACGGAGAAAAATAGTATTTCCTCCATAACGTACAAGCCCGGAAATCTTCTTTCTTTAACCGTTACTCATGTGACATGTTTTCCAGACTCTTCACTCTGCTGGTTGTGCCTCGCCCAGATAGTTTTTTTGTGTTAAACTTTATACAAGATACTACATCTGAATGAGATGCTCCCCACATGGTCCGACTAGAAGAGACCTCTCTCCTTTCGTACAGGCGTTTTGCTTATCTTAAAGAGCCTGCGATTATATTATTTTTTAATCATAGCATTCACCCTGAACCACAGTGACTCAGAGTTTACAAACTTCTTTTCGGAGGTTTACGACTAGATCGCTTGTTCCTCCTAGTCAGCGTTTATTCTCTTGGCTACTTCAGATCTTCGCGTCTGAGGAATTCTGGCATGTGCAAATGAAATTAAAATTTTGTTTTAAAGCCTATTGTATGTGTTTTTAAAAAGATCTCTTAAAACCATTGAACGTATCTGAGGAATATTGCACACAAGAAACTTACAAGACAGAAAGCTAGTATTTCGGATGCTTTCAGCAATTTCCAAGAATTTTACTTGTCGAAAATTTATCTAGATTCTTTTTTTTTTTTATGCCTAAATGAGTGTTACTTCCAAGAACCCCTCAAAACATTTCCCCAGAGGGAAGAGAGACGGAAATGCAAATCTTTCACCATCATGCGAAGTCTGGAGTTACTAAGAACTCTAAGGATTCCAGACATTCTGCTTGAAATTTAGAATATTTAGATGAGACCTAAATAGGGCCAAGTTAGGGGGAGGGAAAAGAAAGAAGGAAGAGATAGGCAAGTATTTGTATTAATGACCGTATTACTCGTAAAGAGTCAAGAATTATAAGCGCTGTGCATGCCGATATTTTAAATTGAAATAGCAGCCACAGTGTATTACTTTATCTCCTCAAGGCCAAGAAAGAGGTGGTATAAACGTGAGATCCTTAGGGAATCAGTACATAAAGAAGTTACTGAGCAATCCACTTTTGAAAGAGCTCAGTTCTTTTTCAGTCACCTTGTATATTGAGTTTATAATACTCAGAAGTTACTGCCTGTTATGCGCCAGGCATAACTCTGCTGGGTGTTATGGATATAGTCCTTGCAGCTATTCAAAATGACTAGACTTTATCTTCTATCCTATCTTTATTTATAAACAATTAAATTGCTTGATTTATTTTGCTCCTGTGAAAATTCTAAACCAAGACAACCAGTTTAAATAACATTCTTGTTTACTGTGCTTGCATTATTGATAATGGATTTAATGGCAATAAAAATACTACAGAGGAGAAATGTATCTGGGCTCACTGAGGAGATATGAATTGGATATAGATACCAGATTTTAAAGTGCATATGTTGTGGTGATCATTTCGCAATATATACAAATATCAAATCATTATGTTGTACACCTGAAACTAATACAATGTATGTCAGTTATACTCCAATATTTAAACAAAGAAAAAAAGAGAAAGTACATATTCCATAAGATGGAAAATGATGCAATTTACATTTAAACTTGATAGTCACTTTTTTAAACAAGAAAAATGGAGTGCCGTTCTTTAAGTTGGACAGGGCTTAGGTGCTTTATAGCACACAAGTGTATATATTTTTACCTTACAAGCATCAACAATTTGATCCCAGACTATATGATGTAATCTTAGAGAAAAATAAAATTATATTATGTTTCCAATTATAGTAAAATATTTTCACTGGCATGACTTACTATGATGAGGGTATATGTTGTTTTTAACCCAATTTTGCGACACTTATGGTATGGTAAGACAGGAGCATGCCCAACTCGTTGGACAATTCTTCTTATGATATGGTTCAGTGGAGAAATGAAATAACGCGTTTCCATAAGAAAAATGTAATTAAAAACAACTTTCAGAATTCTTGAATCTAGCCTATACAACAGATATTGTAAATTTCATGTGAAACATATTTATTTGCAATTTTCAAAATATCCTGGTTTAACATAGTTAAATGTAATACAATTTATTGAGTGCTACTATAAAAGTGCAAAGCACGGTGTGAAAACTTCCCCAATTTTGCTGTATGGGGAGACACTGCTTTGGGAAAGATTCCCGGTGTTCTCCTTACTTGTTGCAAGTAGTAATAAATCCTTCCCTCACTGGAAAAAAAAAGGGCCAAGCACTTTGGAAGCTGCCCCCCAAACACTCTATGAGGGCAAGTCTTTTCCCTGTTTTACTCTAAGGGCACAGTGGTTCCGAGAAGTTAATTAACTTGCTCAATGTTACACTTCAAGTAAGAGGTGAAGTGAAAATTCAAATGCAGTTCTGCTTGATTTCAATGATCTTGACTCCTCTAATGCCTTTTTCTTTTTATAGACTCTTGCTACTTTCATGCCATCTACTAATTAGGAAATATCTCACTAGAATTCGAAGAACAAAGGAGTATGACAGATGAGATAAACTTTTTTGAATTGGGTGGTGGTACAGGGAGAAGTTAGCTTTACTTTGTGGTACTGTCAAGTGGTGAAGTTGCAGGAAAATACTGGGGCAATTATCTTTACTTACTGATATGATACTGGGATTAACCTCATTGTTTCCTATTTCTTTCGAAGCACTATTCTACCTTCGTTGGCCAGCCACCTTTTCTCCCCCCAGTAATTAGTTGCCATTGACTGGAGCAGATGTGCTCTGTTTATCACAGTCCTAGGGTACTAACCAGTCAGCATGTTTAGTACTTTCTTGTGGACATGATTGTGCCATTGCTTGATTGTGTGCAGGCACTGAGAAAAACCTCCATGTATGAGTTTTCTATTGCTGCCATAACAAATTGCTGCAAGCTAATGGCTTAAAACGTCACAAATTTATTGTGTTATAGTTTTTTAGGTCAGAAGTCTGGTATGGGTCTCACTGGGCTAAAATCACGGTGTTGGTGGAGCTGTGTTTGCTTCTGAGGCTCTAGGGGAGACTGCATTTCCTTCTCGTTTGGATCATTGACAGAATTCAGTTCTTTGCAGTTGTAGAACCACCAAGGTCCTTATCTTCTTGCTGGCTGTAAGGCAACAGTTGATCTCAGCTTCTAGAGGCCACCAGCATTGGCTTCTGGCTCCCTTTCTCCATCTTCAGCGCCAGCGATGGCAGGAGTCTTTTTCACATCTCTCTCTCTCTCTGACCCACTCTTCTGCCTTTCTCTTCCACCTTTAAGGACTTAACGTGATTAGATTGGAAGGTGCAGGGGCTCGATTGAGTTTTTGATTTAAAAGCCTTGAATACTGTATTTTGAAACAGTGAGGTTTTGAGAATGAAACATTGTGAGAATGATACATTAGAGAGGCAAGCTCATTTGAGTGTTCGTGGACAACTGGGTTAAACTAGTGCCTTTGCCATCGCTCTGTCCTTCCTCTCTCCCCCTCCTCTCTCCCCCCCCTCCACTTGAAAGTCTCTCACTGAAGTTATTTCTGCAAATTTTAAAAGACCTTTGCTCATTTACAGCTTGCCCTGTAACATCTTCTATTTTCACTCTTTGTTTCTCTGGTTTCAAAAATATAGTGCTTTTCACTGATCCGTGAGATCAGAACATGATATCTTAAAAAGAGCATAAGTATCTTATTCAGGATTCTTGGACTCTAAGAGCTGGGAGGAACCTTAGAAATCATTCTTTGTCATACCATTGTACCTTGAAAGAGAATGTGATATTTAAGTCTGGTCACTTTTCCTCCATCTGTGTACATTCACATTTGATGAGTTAACTCAGTCTTAATTTATATTTCCTTTTTATTATTTTATCCCATTTCATCAGTTGTATTACAAATTAATGTTAAAAACCAGTTTACAACAAAAACTTCGACTAGATTTCTCTTTATACATGTGATCACACCAGAGAGTTTTCTCTTGTCCTACACTGAACTGTGTTCCTAATTAACTCACAGTTCGACCTGGCTTTGGTTTGGGTGGATCTACAAAATACTTTGAAATAGAGTTTTGAAAAGTATATGGATGTTTTAGGTTGTAAGTAGATTATCCAATAGATAATCCCTTAGCATCACTAAACTGAAGTGATTTTCATTCATTATGAGCACTTTCCCTCAAAGGATGTGCATATGTAATCATTTCTGAATGATTCACAGCTAAACAAAAGTTCATGAAACTGGAACCAAAATTTTCGTCTAAAGTAGACCAGTGACCTGGCTCATTAGCATATTTTTCATAAGCATATTGCTGAAGTATATAGATAGATGCAATTAGAGACTTTTCTTTCAAATGATGTGATCCACCATCATATGTTTGGCTTTCTTTCATATAATTATAATTGCAGATTTTATATATATATATATATATATTTTTTTTTTTTTTTTGGCTGTGTTGGGTCTTCGTTGCTGCGTGCGGGCTTCTCATTGCAGTGGCTTCTCTTGTTGCGGAGCACCGGCTCTAGGCTCATGGGCTTCGGTAATTGTGGCTCACGGGCTCTAGAGCGCAGGCTCAGTAGTTGTGGCTCACGGGCTTAGTTGCTCCGCGGCATATGGGATCTTCCCAGACCAGGGCTTGAGCCTGCGTCCCCTGCATTGGCAGGCGGATTCTTAACCACTGCGCCACCAGGGAAGCCCGCAGATTATATTTTTGAATAGTGGATATTATTTGATTGCTGGTGCAGCCTTGCAGATAGCCTGATCTGGGATGAATAATCCTTTAAAATAAAATAGCAGTAAGGAAAGTCGATGTTATTTATTTATCTATTTTGGCACTTATATGCTAAATATGAACTGATACACTTCTGTACCAGGGAGCAAAGTTTGCAATTAGTTTAGTTATTGTGGTTTATATGAATTATGCAACATGGTATTTGTTAGTAGATGATGTTGAGAATTTATTGATATTTTTTATCACTTAGTCCTTTGGAAAGTAATTATTTCTTTCACTGTGATCTCTTTGCAAGCAAGTATCCCGCCTGCTCTTTTTACATATCTCCTAGTGCAGTGGCTGGCACATAGCAGGTGTTCAGATGTTGAGTTGATGAATGAATTTTTAAATTTTTATTTATTTATTTATGGCTACACCATGCAGCATGTGGGATCTTAGTTCCCTGACCAGGGGTCGAATGCAGGCCCCCTGCTTTGGAGGTATGGAGTCTTAACCATTGGACCGCTGGGGAAATCCCCAATGAATGGATCTAGAGAGAGTAGTTTTTAGGTCTGTAGCCTTGTGCAAATTATTTCACTCAAAGTGTGTTGCATTTCTTCATTTCATATATAGAGGAATCTAATAAATTACAGTCTTGTTAGAGAGTAAGTTACAGCTATCTTTCCTACGAAAAGAACTAATCCAAAATCCTGATTCTGTTCCTTGCTTGCCGATAAGTACCATGATGCTGGCACCGACTGAAAGTAATTTTAATAGAAGCAATTTACCAGTGACCAGAAAACTTTAGTCATGGTTCATCAAATTGTAATTTGATAAAGAAAGTAAGATTATAATCTCTTCCAAGAGAGCAACTACTCTTAAAGTTAAGAGTTATTTGACCTATTTTCACATGTCCTTTACCATGAGGGGCAAACTATTTTAGACAAATTTCTGTTTTAAAACTAGTATGTTTGTACTTAATTGATAATGTGTTTTCTGTGTATAGTTTGAAAACAAGAATGGCCGACTAGGATAAAAGGAAATCTGAGTAGGGTTTAGGAAAAATAAATTTTAAATTAGTACTCAAATAAATGATCCACATTTACTTATGTTCTGAATTGTTTTATACTTAAAAAGGCTAAACCCGGGGCCACGGCAGTGAAAGCGTTGAGTCCTAACCACTGGACCACCAGGGAACTCCCAGCAGATATTCAATTTAAATTAACTAAGTTTTCCTCCTATCAGAAATATTTTAAATAAATGCTTTTACACATTGCTTGGTTAACAATAGGACAAAAAGGCATAGCAGTTACTAATGTATGAAAACAACATATTCTGAAGCAAAACAATTGATAGTTTGTGAATAAATTTGGATTTTTATTTATTCTCAAATCATTAAATATATATTTACTTTGAATTATTTGCCAGAATGTGCAACTAGTTAAGGAGGGCTAGTCCAAGAAGCCTTGAATGCAAGAGCGTAGGATATGGCTTTTGTTCAGCAAGCAGAGAGGAGTGATTGAATACTGCTCTTGGAAAACTGTCTCCACTAGTGAAGGGGCTTCTAGTGTGTGGAAACCTTTCCTCCTTCACAGCTCCCTCCCAGAGGTACAGGTCCCGTCCCTATCCTTTTGTCTCTGTTTATTCTTTTTTCTTTTGCCCTACCCAGGTAGGTGGGGGGTTTCTTGCCTTTTGGGAGGTCTGAGGTCTTCTGCCAGCGTTCAGTAGGTGTTCTGTAGGTGTTGTTCCACACGTAGGTGTATTTCTGATGTGGGCATAGGAGAGGGGGGAGAACTAGGCGTCTAAGATGACTGAAATATTTTGATGATAACAACTTTATTTTGGAATCCAGAATATCCTATCTATGTCTCTCTTGAATGCGTGACGTCTAGATACATTTGAGATTCCTGAACTTCCTTCTGACTGACCAAACTTCCAGGAATAATCATTAAGAACTATGTAGTCAAATTCATTTCCCTTGAGAGTACCTTTAAATAAGCCAGTTTTCTCCTTAAAGCATGATCTAGAAAAAGACTGGATTTGGGACATTTAAAATGACTTATTGCTCCAAGAAATAGCTTGTTGTAGATGGGATGAGTTGAGGGGAATAGCATTTAGGCTAGCATTTTCCAACTAGCTGGCCAGACTTTTGACACCCTGACACTCATCTTGGTGAGTCTTCTCTGCGTCCTTCTCACCTGCACTCTGAGAGTCAGAAATTATAAATTGGGGTATGAAACACTGGTTTAAAGGACGGTATGGAAAGAAGGAAGGGAATGCTTCTCTCTTGCTTAATATCCTTCTGTCCTATTTGTCTCAAACAGACGGAGGCAGTACTTCATTACTACTTCACAATTCATAGATCGCTTCTGCAAAACACATACACAGTCTGAAAATGCTCCAATTAGCTTCTATTCAAAATTCTCACTTAGATGACTGGGAAATGTGAGTGCTGGATGCCTACTGTCATGTTGTTTAAATTATACGGTCTGCGTCTACCCTTTTTGCGTTCCACCCAAGAACACAAACTTTCTTTAAGCCAGAGGCCATAATGTTCCTAAAAAGAAACACCTTTCCCCCAAAGTGGCAAACTCCTCAATGAATTATAATTTGCATCTACTCCCTCAAAAAAAATAAATAACCAGCCTCCCTTTCAGGAAGTCATTACCAATTTTATCAAGAATACTTAATATTTGGGGTAAACATAGTCATGGTACATAAACACTTTACGCAAAGGACTCCTTCCTTAGCGTTGCTGTACGATGGACAAAATCTTATAAAAGTGTTTTTTTTTTTTTTTTTTTTTTTTTTGCGGTACGCGGGCCTCTCACTGTCGTGGCCTCTCCCGTTTCGGAGCACAGGCTCCGGACGCGCAGGCTCAGCGGCCATGGCTCACGGGCCCAGCCGCTCCGCGGCATGTGGGATCTTCCCGGACCGGGGCACGAACCCGTGTCCCCTGCATCGGCAGGCGGACTCTCAACCACTGCGCCACCAGGGAAGCGCAAGAGGGATAAGTTAAAGTCTTAGAGCTAAGTTTTATTTAAAAAAAAAAAAACCTTAATGGTGAGGCAAACATGTACAAAGTGGAAAATAATGTTAATATGAAAAATTGTACTAAAATTAGACTTTTTGCTTCACCAAGCTCCACGTCTGAAACAAACTTGAGAGAGCTATCCTTAGTGTTATTCTCAGACTCTTTGGGTTTAGAGTCTGTCTTCTGATTTCTCTTTTTGTATTACCTTCCCCTGTCTTAAAACTATTGGCTGTCATATTAAAACATTGGTGTGATTAAATCATATTAAACATTATATTTAAATGAATGATTTGATACATTCATTGAAATAATTAGAGATGCTGCTAGGTCATTGCAAAATCAAGGTTGAGATTTGTTACATTTATTACAGGCTTTGAAGACAGAATCAGTGGGACTCGTAGAGCTGCCAATTATAATTCTTAAAACATGGAGTACAATTGGCTATTACTTTTAAGTTGGAAAGTCTTGCTCTTTGTTGTTTTTTTTTTTCTTACCATGTTTCCTTTTAAAAGAAAAATAAACATTCCCTTAAGACCTGGTCATGAATTACTGACTTTGCGAAGCTGAATATAACTAGGAAATTCAGAAAAGACAGAAAAGGATTGGATTTTTATCACTTGATTAATGATTCCTCCTGTTCCCAAAGAGATTTGTCTCAGTGATTTCTAACTGGTTTTGAGTTTGTGGAGTCTGCCTTTATAATAAACTCTAAAATCGGATAACTTGGATGTTTGAATATTTAATAATCTGAAATTTTAGGCATGTGAAAGCTCAGTTCTTTAATAATACACTTTTGCATTGATACGCACTATAGCACCATAGTCAAATTTCAAAGTCAGTGAGCTACAGATAATAGGAATAAAGTGATACTTTGGTTAGTGTAAATCCTCTGGGAGCAAAAAGCTCCTTTATAGACAAGTGGCATGCGTGTTGGAGCTCCGGTTCAGTTTCTTCATTTGGGGATAGAAGAAGGAGAAGGCATGCTCCTGACCTCAGGTATAGCTCAGACTTCTCACTGGCCAGGCTGGTGCTGGCTGTAGGAGGGCAGGGAGCATCCTTTCAGAGGATTATAACTATTTCCTCTGTGCACTGGGAACGGGACTACTGGTGGTGATGGGAGTCCGTGCTGTTTCCCCCAACCTACAACATCCATATTGCTCTCTCTCTCCCACCACTACCACTTGTGTACTTGCTCACCTTATATGGCTTCTTAAGGCAAGGGAGCTTCAACTTCGACTTAGCTTTTTTTATATAGTAGGTATGGAATCAACATTTAGAATTCATTTTTTTAAGTTGAAGTATAGTTGATTTACAATGTTGTATTAGTTTCAGGTGTACATACGACATGGTGATTCAATATTTTTATAGATTATACTCTTGTATTTCTGCTTCAGGTATCTATCATCTATCTATCTATATCTTTCATCCAAATATTATGAGAAATGTAAAGAATGAGAAATAGTATATAAACCAAGCTTCCAAACGGTAGAATTTTCTAGTCTAGATGCATGAGACTTGATGTAGTTTAATTGGTATATGAGTTTTAAAAGGTGAAGGAAGACTAAAGTTTTGAAATATGGTAGACGGAAGGAGCAAACATTAATCTGAAAGTGTTTCAGGGACAGGATTGAGGTATTCAATGCAAATGCTTTATGGTTTGGATAATTAACTTTCATCCTGTTAGAGTAGACTATCATTTGTCATTCCATTTGTTTAGCCCAATTCCCTCATCTGTGTCATAGTGCTATTTCTGTGATGGCGATGGGTGGCTTTGGAATTCAGAATCTGTTCTTTTAAGTGTTGGTATCCGTAATGTCAAGTTCTCCCTAAATCTGATCTGAGTTATATCCTAGGATATGCTCCCTCCTGACCCCAGATGTGTTGGGAGAATGGCATGAGAGATTTTTAGCATTGGTATTGTTGTTATGGAAGTAGTGGTAAAAGTGAGTAATTTTAGACTGAAGTAGTTCAACCAACGAATTGCTTCCCTATAACAGAATGTGTCTCTCTGAGATCTTCCTCATGTTTATAAATTAAACACTGAAATGTTGATTGCTTTATGGCCTCTACTCTGCTATTTTTCATTTTTTAGGCTTGGTGTGATGGGAACAATTTGGTCTCTGGAATCAGACTCAGGTTCAAGTCATAGTTACCAGATTCATGGTGAGGCCTTAAACTCTCTGAGCTTCAGTTTCCTGTCTTTAAAATGGGATTGTTATGAGGATTAAGTAGCATAGAGAACGTGTCTGGCACACTGCCTAGTACACAGCAGGTGCTGGGTAGATTATCTTATTCCTATGTTAAAACTGACATAAGCTATTTATTATGTGATTTTATTTTACATGTGACAGACATTTGCATATAAAGAAGCTTCTTTACTTTGGAAAACCATTTTACAGTCTGGCCCTATCACCTTGAAAGTTTTTTTCTCTTTTGTGGGCTCTGGTATATAGCTGCAGCAGAAAAGAAAGCCTCAGAAAGGTTAGCAACTATTTTATATCATCTATGCTAAAGATTTCCGTTAGCAGATTTATTGCAAGTTGACAATAATGTACTTATACTTATGTCATTAAAAAATACAAATAACTAACCAAAGCTTTATCTTTTCTTGACTTCTTTCAGGCAAACACCTTGTTGAGGAGACACGTTCTCCATAGTTTCTTAAATAGTGATTAATTTACGCCTTCTTAAGAGAAGTTGCTCCCACGGGGAGATCGGGGACATCAGCTCCGTGCTTTGTGACCACCTGGAGGGGTGGGATAGGGAGGGTGGGAGGGAGATGTAAGAGGGAGGGGATATGGGGATGTATGTATCTGTATAGCTGATTCACTTTGTTATACAGCAGAAACTAACACAACATTGTAAAGCAGTTATACTCCAATAAAGATGTTAAGAAAACAAAGAGAGGAGTTGCTATGATATTTATGATTTCCTTGTACAGTGATACTGTAAATGTCATTTTAGTTGGGACGTATCTTTATTTTTTAAAATCTTTTATTTATTTTTTAAAGCAGTTTATTTATTTATTTATTTTTGGCCCTGCCGTGTGGCTTGTGGGATCTTAGTTCCCCGACCAGGGATTGAACCCAGGACCCCTGCAGTGGAAGCGCAGAGTCCTAGCTACTAGATGCCAGGGAATTCCTGGGACATATCTTCAAATATTTTAGGTTTTAAGGTGTTTTTCTTTTAAAGAAAATACCAGGCTTATTTTATATATATTAACTTACTTCATGAATTGGAAATTTTCCTTCTTAATTTTAAAAACACTTCCTTTTTTTCTTAATGGAAATTGAGAGTGTGTGTGTGTGTGTGTGTGTGTGTGTGTGTATCATTCAGTTTTTGATGGGAGGCGTGAAGGAGAGCGGATTCTAAATTTTGTGTGGTAGGAAGATTATTAATATCTTTAGAATTCAATGGAGAATGCATACTTTGAATCTATAGAAAAATCAATGGGAAATGACTAATATCATCTTAAGCTTTTAATTTATTTCTCGTGGGGGAAGGAAATACCTTGACAAATTTAGCACTCAAATTCAAATGAATGTAAGAACAGGTGGCCGAATTTTTCCCCCACCTGCCAATGCAACTTTATAGCAAGAAATGTTTCATTTAGCAAATGCTGCAGCTAGCAGACACTTCTCTGTTTCAGAGCAGAAAAACAAATGACGGGGGAGTCCTTCTTTGAAGAAAGCCTTTTTCTTGATTTTCTTTTTAAATTGTGAGTGTGAGAAATATGTCTTTTCTTTTTCTGGGGGACGGGTGGTGAAGCATGAGTCAGTGCCTTGATTAACCAAGCTGACTTGTTGTGTTGTTATACCATTCATGACTTTTATTTTTGTTTTGTTTTGTTGTTGTTGCACTTCTTGCACACCAACCCACTGGCGCTTTCAGTTAGAATAATGTTATTACTCTGGGAAATTGCAGTATTTGAATAATACTTTTGACACTAACTCAGAAACCCCTGTTCTTTTGTTACAGTGGCATTATGTTATTAGAATTACACACATTGTTAGGTTTAACCGCTTTGTAATGTGGTGGTCACAAGCAAGAGGTGCTGTCAAACTGATCAGGAGCTGAAGAGAGAAAAGTTAAAGGCATTGATATACTTTCACCTTTCTGGTTTTTCTCTGATTCACTTATTTTTTTCCCTCAGAAATGAAATCAAGTAAAGTAAAGGGAACAACTTGACATGTATTCTGATAGTCTTGGGCAGTATGTTTCTTCTGCAAGTGCATGTATCCTATCAGCATGTTTTGAGACTGATGAGTGTCCTAAGACTATTTGAGGCTTTGGAGCCAAATGATGCAATTATGAGATACTCTCCCCTTCCCCATATGGCATACCAACAAACCCGATTGCTATAGTGAATTCTGAGTACACGGTTCTTCATGGAACATCTACCAAACTATTACCTCTACAGAACTATTCATTGTAGAAAACATATTTGAACCAGATTGACAGACCACTCTTGCTGCAGCCCACCCACCGGTAATACACAGTCTTTTACTGTCATGATGTTCAGTGTAAAAAGGAAAAGAATGTGTACATTTGATGATTTAAAATTTTTCATTAAAAAATCCATGAGTGAACAATGCCATGCCGATGGCAGGGGCTTAATATTTGTTTGCACTAGCAATTTTGAGAGTATATGTTCTACTCTACTCTTCTATAAGTTTACAGATTTGCTTCAATTTGCATATTCTGGAGTACGAATGGAGTTGGACATTTTTCTATCTGTTAATCATTTGTACCTTTATATTTATGAATTGTGTCCCTATGTCATTTACACCTGTTTCCCTTGGGGTAATTTTTTAAATATGGAAGGCTTCGAGGCAACATTACAATGTTAGTATCACCCTGTTAACATGTGACAATTGCTTAGACTATTTCCTTTGTCTTCAAATACTAGTACAAAGAAATGCCACAGTCTATGTATGTTTGGTTTGACCACCTTCGCAGAGCTTTCAGTAAGACCATCAGGCAGTGCTTCCATCTCTACCTAATGCTCTTCGAAAAAGTAATTGTTCTCTTTGAGCAAGTGCACTTGAGTGACTCATGTACACTTTGTGAAAGATTGCTTTCATGCTCCGTGGTTGGTCACTGTTTACAAAATAAGATGTGTCCAGCGGTAGTGGGGCGGGCGGGAATGGTGTGGTAGCAATATGTAGACGCTGGAAGAAAAAGATTCAATTTTTCAAAAGAAAATTGATGAACACAATCTCTCCCATGAATAATTTTACAGTTTTGATGAAATAAGACTATTTGGACAGGGTTTGCTTGATTCTAAATTGGCATGTAAAAGTGAATCCAAATAACAATTGTTTTTTTTTTTTTTTTTTTTGGTTCTTATTTTTTCTCTCCAAATAACAGTTGTTTAAAGCCGACTTAGGAATTATTCTTCCATGAGTTTACATGGGACAAAAGCCTTTCCACATAATTATCTTATAAACTTAAAAGCCATTATGTACTTATCTCCTGTAAACAGTTGATTTTTCAGATTGATGGACTGGAGGAGAGCAGAGGTATTCTATTATTAGGCAGTCTTGGAGGAGTTAGTGGTAATTAATAATCCTACTGTGTTTCTGACTGCCAGCGTTACCTCATGGAGTTAACCCTCAGACTGGGAAGTTATTTAGAACATGAAATTTCTTTAGAAAATCTGTCCTGAGGAGGTTAATCCCTCTGTACCGGGGTTTCTCAACCTTGGCATTCTTGAAAGTTTTGCCTGAGCACTGCTTTGCCGTGGAGACCTTTCCTGTGCCTTGTAGGATGTTTAACAGCATCCCACCAGATGAGAGTAGCAACGCCTCACTACCCTGCGACCACGTAAAGTGTTTCCAGACATCGATGCCCCTCCCCCCACTGAGAACCACTGCTCCTTTTATTGCTTTCAACCATATGACTTAGAAAGGATACGATTAAAAATGTTAATTACTCAGATAATCATTCCTTTAAGGATAGTTTGATGTCACTGTGGCTTGGAGTTTGCAGAGAGGTTTCACCTCCCTGCACTGTTGAAGAACAATGCTCTCCGCATACAGTCAATAGACTTAGTGAGTAGGAGATAGAAGAGAATGTTGAATCTGCTGGGGAGGTTGACATGACATGTGCTGTTACTGATGCAGAAATAATAGGGAATGTTCTGAATGTTTAAAAGTCAAAAGATGTTGATAAGAAGTCATGAAAAAGATGATTTTAGTGAAGACTTCTTTAGCTTTTGAAGTAATTAGTTAGAAAGCCAGACATATTATCTTGCCAAGAATAGGCTGCATTTTTATATTCTGCCTTTCGATTTTAAGAGCAAGAGACAAATGACATGGAAACAAGTTATGATCTGTAGTTTATTTTTTTAAAAAATACAATTTCCAGGATATGTCATGGGGCAGTGCGGTTTCAGCTTTACTCCTGTCCCGTTTACATCTGTGGTTCTGTGAAATAATAATTGACGGTCATTTAAGGCACCGCATGATAAAGAAATGTCTCTGGAATGATCCACAGAAATGAGATTCTGTATCCATTCAGATGACATATATTAAACCTCTCATGTGCCAGGTTCTGTGCAGGGAATACAGAAACTAATGAAACATTCTGCTTGAATGTCCCATTAAAATAATTCTGGATGAATGGAAAATTCCTGGTTAGGGATACCAGTCACCATCAATCTATTTCCCACTTTTCCATTTGATTCTGTAATTAAATGTCTGTCTGCGAAAGCTGGTTAAAAGTATCTGCAAATGTATGTATGCTATATATCATGTATATAATTTCTTTTAAAAAGCTATTTCTGAAGCTAGTAGAAAACTATTCATTTTCTTTTATGCTTGTTAAAATCTTATTTAAATTATTATCTTCTTTATTAAATATCCATGAGAATTGAATAAAACATGGTTATATATTATTAATTCATTTTTTGGTTATACTATGGCTCTAATATCGTTAAGAAGAATTGATGTCACCCTTAAGGCCAGGATTTTTGCTAATTATTGCAGGATTTAAAGCCATTTGGTTGGTGTCAAAATTCAAAAAGGAGGATCTTTGTTAAAAGTATGGTATTGTTGTAAAGCTTTTTTTCCTCTTAAAACTGATCAACTTAGATTATAGGTATGGTAGGGAAAAGGTGAAATCTTTATGGTATCGGATAGACACGAGTTAGAGAAACCAATAATTCAACCTTCGGGAAGTTAGAAATAAATAGGAAAAAGGCATAGTTCTAGCACTTGGAAATCCATTCTTCCTTCCTCCCTTCTTAATGTCCATTTTAGCAGTCTGCCCATCATGAATGCACAAACCCGTTCAGAAGCATGGGGCTCCCTGCTCTCAGGTGATTCAGAAACAGTTTTAGCAGTGTATACTTAAGGAAACACAAGTCTGCCTAGTCTAAGGAATAATGAAAGGTTGTACCACAATGGTCAATTTTTAGTGTAACCTGAGGCCTTTAACTATTATTTCACCATTTTCTCTGTGAAACTAACTACAGGTTGACTACAGGTTCTCTAATGCTCTTTATGGTCCCTGAAAAATTGCTGATGTGATATATACACGGGCATAGCTTACGTTTATTATTTTTATTATCTGTTTGTTTGGAAAGATGAAAAGGCCACTACACTGTAGCTGTTTGGCTAAATAATCCCAAGTGATTATTTAGTGAGAGATACTGCTAGAAAAAGGAATTATTTCATGTGTAAATTTTTTTGTTCAGTTGGGGTTGATTAGAACTATAGTAACACAAGAGGAAGTAATGTATTAGGATACCACGGTTAATCTTTGACTTTTACTTATGGGGTCTTTGGAGTTTGGAAACAGACTAAACTTAGATTCAAATCCTGGTGCAGTCCCTTTAATAACTTTGTGACCTTAGGTAAGTAATTTTTAACCCTTCTGTAGCTCATTTTCCCTACCCTTAATAAAAAGGAGATACTAGTAATACCTGTTGCAATGGATTGTTTTGAGGATTATATGAGATCATGTGTGTAAATTTCTTGGCAAGTACCTGATATATAGTGACTGTTCAATACAGGATAAATATTACGTTTATCTTTCTAAAAGTAGGGATTCCAAAGTAATTTTAACTGTGAATAACAGAATTTGATGGTATTGCTACCTAAACAACCCAATACCAAAACAATTACTCTGCCACTAGAGAAACAAACCCTTTGTAATTATAGCTTTGAGCCAGCTTTTAGTTGATTTCTCAGTTCCCATTTATCTATTCTGACCTCGGAAAGCTTTTTACAAATATATGTCTATTTCTTCTATGATGTAGAATGGTATGAGCCTAAAATACAGTGAAACAACATTCAGTATATTCCATAGTCAGATGATTGGCACATAATCAGAGAGTGTCTGTTTCTCTAAATCATCCAGTTGTTGTGACTTATATGACAAGTTTTCATTTGTTTTTCTTTCTGATTTAAAAACCTTTTCAGATCTCTAGTGGAAGAGGAAGACCAACACATGAAATTGTCCCTTGGAAGCAGCGAAATGGGCCTCTCCTCCCATTTGCAGTCTTCCAAGGCGGGAACCACACGCATCTTTACCAGCAATACCCACAGTTCTGTGGTGTTACAGGTAATCTCACTGTTGCATTATTCATAGCTTTAAAAACCACCCAGGGTCTTTTGTGGTGTGGGATGTCACCAGTGGGAGAGGTTGTGCCTGTGTGTGGACAGGGGGTTTGTGGGAACTCTGTGTACTTTCTGCTCAGTTTTGCTGTGAACCTAAAACTGCTCTTTAAAATAAAGTTTATGAATAAAAAAAACAAAGAGCAAACAAATAGAGGAGAAACCTTGAGGGGGGGGGGAAAACTGCATACCTTCCTGATGTTAAAAAAAATTCTGAGTTCATTCTTTGTTTCGTTTGTGTAAGGGAGGTCTTGCTGTCATGCCACATTCTTACAGTGTTGTGTCTGGCAACGTTGACTTTTCATTATGTCTCAGCCAAGGTAAATATCACAAAGTCCCCATATTAAAGTTTCTAGTTCCTCCCTCACAACCTATTTTCCCATCACCTTTATCATAGTTCTCAAGATCGTATTTATTTGGTGTCTCAACTCACATTGGCAATTGTAGGTATGGGAGTAGGGGTGAGGGCCGCTGGACGCAAACACACTGATACGTGCAAGAAGTAATAACTGACATCAAAGGAGAGGACAGAAAAACAATAGGAAGCCAAAAGAACACCAAAACCCTGCAATGTGGGGCTGTGTAACATAGGGGTAAGCAGTCCAAGTACTTCTGACTATTGTGGACACTCCCTGACCTCGGTGGATGTTGCTGAGTTACAGAGCAATCGTGTAATGCTTGATGTCCATAAATTCCTTTTAGATATAGTCAAATTATATCAGTCTTCTCAGCTTAGTAAGTTAAGGAAAATAAATCCTTCTAAATATATTTTTTAAAGAAATTTCCCCAGATGAATTTGGTATGAATGCATATCCTTGGTCAAGAACCATGATCGTCCAGCAGTATATAGTATATAGTATAGTATATAGCATAACGGGAGACGGAAGCTTGCACTTTGCTGTGTGGCCTCGCTGTGTCATGTAATTTCTCTGGGATTCATTTTCCTTATCTCCAGACTATGACTCTCAAGTGGGAGATTTCTAAATTTTCTTCTAGTTCCCATCTGTGATTCATTGAAATCTCATTTTTCCAATGTTTCAATTCTAATGGGATCTGGTTCATCATATCATCAACAGAAATGAGAGGGTCAGGAAGGAAAAGCTTCCCATCTCCTGGTATCTTAGTTTATGTAAATGGTTTAATTGTTGGTTTTACAAGATTACGGGAGGAAGAGAATAAGGGGTCAAACAGTTAGGAAAAGCATGAAAGGAAGAGGTTTTTTGTTATATTAAAGTACTTTCTCTAAAGAAACACAGAAACTCACTTACCCCTCCGCTATACTTCTGCCCTATCCATGACCATAGTCATGTGTTAAAGCCAATTTTTGTGGTCCTGCTAATTTTTAAAGTTTACCTTAAACCAACTAATGAAAGCCACTGCAGTGCAAAGAGGTTTACAGCAGTGGTCCTCAAATGTTATTGCATATCAGAATCACAAGGAGAAGGGCTTGTTAAACAGTGAGCAGTGGGCCCCATCTCAGAGTTTCTGATTCAAAAACTCTGAGGGCCGGGCCCAGAAATGTGCATTTCTAACAAGTTTCCAGGTGATGCTGTAGGTCCAGGGAGCATACTTTTTGGAAACACTGTTCTAGAGGCAGGGTCCTTTTTACACCAAGAGAGGTGGCCTCTCCCTTTCTCCCTATGTATCATATGGAGATTACAAGTTATTGTTATAATGGGGACACACTGGAAGTAGCTTAAATATCCATCAGTAGGGAAATGGTTACTTAAATTATGTTGCATCAAAACTGTGTAATACTGTGCGGTCACTAAAAAGAGTGAGCTAGATCTGTGTGTACTGAATGGAAAGGAAATATTAAATGAAAAAATAATAGGACAGCTGTGGCATAGCTACACAATGGAATATTATTCAGCTATATAAGGGAATGAATTTCTGATACAAGCTACAACGTGGATTAACCTGGAAAACATTATGCTAAGTGAAAGAAACTAGTCACGAAGAGCACATTTTGTATGATTCCATTCATACGAAATTTGCAGAATAGGGAAATGTACAGAGACAGAACATAGACTAGTGATTGCTCAGAATTGGAGAAAATCAGAGGATATAAGGATGATAGCTAAAGGATGCGGAGTTTCTTTTTGAGGTGATGAAAATATCCTAAAATTGATTGTGGAGATGGTTGTACATATACTGAATTGTACAGTTTAAATGGGTGGATTGACATGTACTCACTGCTATATTTAAAATGGATAACCAACAAGGACCCAATGTATAGCACAGGGAACTCTGCTCAATATTCTGTAACAGCCTAATTGGGAAAAGAATTTTAAAAAGAATAGATACATGTATATGTATAACTGAATCGCTTTGCTGTACACCTGAAACTTACACAACACTGTGAATCAACTATACCCCAATATAAAATAATAAGTTAAAAAAAATAAATGGGTGTATTGTATGGTATGTTAGTTATATCTTAAAGCTGCTTAAAAAAAAGTAACAGGGCAATATATATTGTATAATCCCGTCTATTTGTAGAAATAATATACAATATGTATACATATACATGCATGTAAATGCATAGCAAAAGGTCTGGAAACATTAGGGAGGCTGGTGAATGATGTCTTACACTTTGCTCTGGGTAATCCTGCACTGTTTCATTTTTTTTACTATGGAAATATTTTTGTGTCTAACTTAAAAAATATAATGGTGACCAAACAGTTGTAGCTGGGTCTTAGAACCCTTAGCTCTGTCACGTTTTAGCTTGGCTTTTGTTGGTCTAGGCTGGCGGTAGGAATGGAGATGTGAAAGTAACCCGAGAGTTCATTCTTTCTTCAACTGATTTTTTATGTTATAATATTTTCTGTGGCGGTGTAGAGGTACCACTCCATATTGCTGTTGAAAAACATTGTATGCTCTCTTTAAAAGTCTATTAAGGGCTTCCCTGGTGGCGCAGTGGTTGACAGTCTGCCTGCCGATGCAGGGGACACGGGTTCGTGCCCCGGTCCGGGAAGATCCCACATGCCGCGGAGCGGTTGGGCCCGTGAGCCGTGGCCGCTGAGCCTGTGCTCCGCAACGGGAGAGGCCACAACAGTGAGAGGCCCGCGTACCGCAAAAAAAAAAAAAAAAAAAAAAAAAGTCTATTAAAAATTATGTTCTCACTAACTGAGATTTTTTAAGTCCAAGCACTAACAGAGACTGGGGTTTTTTGGTATCTAATCTTAGGTGTATGGTTGTCAAGGGAACAAGCTAGAGAAGTGTTTAATGTGTAAATGTTATCATTGTTTTAAAATTAGCAATCACACAAGCTCCAGCTTCAAAAGGCATTGAAAGTAGCTGTCAGGGGAACAGATCCATGGGGAGAAACTATTTAAAGAAGTCTCACTCTGAAGGATACCCTAGTGCACAACTACAGTAGGAAGGACATGAGTTTAGGCTAAAAGTGGAATCCTAGTTTTACCACTTACCAGCTAGTTATGTGACTTTGGGAAAATCTTTATCCCCTACGGGCCAGTTTCCTTATCGGTAATGTGCGTAGTGGATGTGAGGATTAAATGTGACAATTTATGGGAAAGTAAGGTGCATAATAAATATACACTTATTTTCCTTCCATTTGAGCCAAACAGGGAAGGTGTCAGAGGAAATGTTGATCAGAAGTGATGGGTGTGCCAAAGAAGGTGTCCATCTGGTTGGCTTGATCTGCTCCAGCAGACTGTCTCCACTGAATAGGCTTCTGGAAACTAGGCTGTCAAAGAAAGTGCCTGGAAATAATTTTGATACCTGATAGGCTTGAATTCCTAGAATTCTGAACAAATTCCGGGAGAATTCATGATGGAGTTAGCAGTGCAAAATACTTTTACTCAAGTAAGGAAGATTAACCAGGGTTTGCTTAAGTAGTAATTGGTGAAATCAAGAATTATTTCACTTCCCTCACTCCTTTACTACTGCTACAACTGTGGTTACTTCTCATGGAAAACATCCATCCTTTGGCTTCACCCTGTTATCCCAGGTTGTTAACATATTTTAAACCCCATACTGTGGTGATTCATCAAATCATACCCTTCTTAGCGTCTTCATTTTTTTAAAGTAACAACTTTAATTTTCATCTGTATTTTCATCTTGTTTGTATCCATTTGTAGTCAGTCCCCATCTACCCCCAACCCCTTTCCTAACCCTAGACGATCATTAGTCTATCTCTATAGTTTTACCTATTCTATATATTTCGTGTAAATGGAATTATACAATATATGGTCTTTTGTGACTGGTTTCTTTTACTTAGCACGGTGTTTTCAAGGTTCCTCCACACTATAGTATGCATCAGTAGTTTTTCCTTTTTATGACTAAATAATATTCCGTTGTATGGATATACCACTTTTATAAAAATCCATTCATCCATTCATGGACATTTGGGTTGTTTCCACTTTTTGGCTATTGTGAATAAGCATGCTGTGAACATTCATGTGTGAGCGTCTGTATGGACATGTTTTCATCTATCTTTTGTATATACCTAGGAGTGGAATTGTCGGGTGATATATCATTGTGTTTAATCTTTTGAACAACTGCCAGGGTGTTTTCCCAAGTGACTGTGTTTTACATTCCCATCAGTAAAGTATGAGGATTCCAATTTTTCTATATTCTTGCCAACATGTGTTATCTATCTTTTTGATTATTGCCATACTAGAAGGTGTGAAGTGGTATCTTACGGTTTTGATTTGTATTTCCCTGAGTGCTAATGATATTGAGCATCTTTTCATGTTTGCTTATGGCCATTTGTATATCGTCTTTGGAGAACTGTCTCTTCAGGTCAGTTCTCCATTTTTTTAGTTGAGTTCTGTATCTTTTTATTATTCAGTGGTAGGAGTTCTTTATATATTCTAGACACAAATCCCCTAGCAGATACATGATTTGCAAGTATTTTCTCCCAGCACCTTCAGTTTTGTGGTCCCTTATTGGTCTTCCATAACTGCTCTGCCAATCTTCAGTCCTTTATCCATTCAACCATATGATCTTTGCTACTGCTTTACCTTAGTAGAGTTAATGGGACAGATAGTCAAGGCAAATTTCTGGAAGACTTCTGATTTTTCATTATTCTCTAAACATATGTTATTCTTTTATACTTAAGTATCTTTGCACTCATCCCTTCTCCCTGGAATGCCCTTACTTAAATTTCTTGGTCTGGTAAACCCCTGTTTATTCATAACGATCCATCTTAAATGGTAAACGGTAAAACTGGAATTCCAGTTTCGGCCTAAACTCACATTCTTCCCACTACAGTTATGCAGTGGGTAATTCTGCAAAGTGAGACGTCTGAAAACAGTTTCTCCCATGGATCTGTTCTTCTGACAGCTAATTTCAATGCCTTTTAAAGCTGGAATTTGTGTAACCTAGGCAGAGTTGGCAGCTTCTGCTTTACCCCCCTCTTAGCCCATCAGTATTACCTATCAGTGAGATCCACAAGATCTAGAGTCTAATTTGTTGTTTCTGTCTGCGTATGATCTAGTGCTGGGGTACATGGTGAATGATTAATAAATGTCAATAGATTATAATTATTGTTATTTATTATTAATATTATTATTATCATTGAAAGGGATAATACATATAAAGAGCCTAGCCCAGTACCTGGCACAGAGGAAGTACCCAGTGCTTTTTACTGCTCTTATTGATATTGTTTATGGAATAAATGAATTTGGATAGCACTTACAAGTCCCTTTCACATATGCTTGCCTCATTAATATGTGAAACAATTTTGTGATGTACAAAAGGCAACAATTATTATCCCCATTTTATAGATTGGGAAACTGAAGCTCAGGAAAGTTAGAAGGCTTGCCCAAATTCACTTGCCCACTAAGGGACAAAAACCAGGACTTGAACACAGGTTTTCTAAATGTAAATTTGTATTTCTTCTAATCTTGCTCTAAAATCTATTCTCTTTTTAATGTCTTTAAATATTAAGTTTTCACTGAATATAAATATAAAAAGATATATTAAAGGCTAAAAGATAATTTGGCACGAATGATACAGTAAAGATTTTATTCTTAATAGAAATAACAGAATTACACAGAGTGTCTTCATGCCTGCCTGCCCTTCCTCCCTTCCCCTGTCAAAATGGGGGTGAATGGGGGAACCAAAGAGAAAAACATGTTAACTGCCATTTGGAAACATCCCTGTTAGGACAAGAAGGCCATAAGTAGAGTACCATGTTTCAGCCTATCAAGCTTGAAAACGCCTCCCAGCTCCAGATGTCTAGATGCCTAATGGATATTTTCTCATGTTAAGATTGGTGCCTATCAGATTGCTCTTCCATACTGCCCTCCATTTTACCTATTTATTTTCTCTGTTCAACTTTAGTTGTAAAGTCAATGACAGATTTGGTTGTATTGTCTCAAGTTATTATCTATGTAATAGACTGCTAAAGAAATGGCTTTTCTCAAGAGCCTATACAAATTAACTTGCATTGCTTTCCAGTGGGCTAGCTTCATGAAATACTTATCTTAAGGTAAATGTTGGGGTTGCTGATCGTGTCATGTTGATGAACTGTACCCTATTTAAAAGTTTTATGATCATAAGATAAGCAACTTTTAAAATATATTATTAGCATAAGAAAGGCATAATGATTTTAGAATAAGTTATATTTTATAAAAGAGGAACTTGAATAATCCAGATTGTTGAAGTTTTTATTAAAATGATACTTTTTATTTCTTTATTTCAGTTTCCTGAATGTCACCTAGAATATAGGGAAATGAATATATAATTTTTCTTGGGGATAGTTCTTCAGGTACTCAGGTTAGGGTACAATAGGTTATTCTAATACTTCCAATTGAGTGTGTATCTTTAGTATATAAGTTGGAAGAGAGTCTACCACCTTTCCTTTTAGGCCACTTTAGTGTATCATTACCCTGCTCTTTCAAATGAGTTTTTTTGTTGTTTTGATATTTAGCATGTTTTAAGTGATAGAGAGGACCAGTACATACCAACCGAGAGTTAAATATGCTCAAATACATACTTTCAATTTCTGATTGTCTCTTGCTAGTATATAAAATACTGTTTGTTACTGATTATTCATCTTGTATCTTGCAACCTTGAAAGACTGACTTATTAGTTCTAGAAGTTTTTTTGTAGATTCTCTAGGATTTTCTACATAGACAACCATTTTACCTATAAATAAAGATAGTTTTATTTCTTCCTTTCCAGTCTGATGCCTCTTATCTCTTTTTCTTGCCTTATTGCACTGGGTAGAAACTCCAGAAAAATGTTGAATAGAAGTGATCAGAGTGTACATTCTTGCTTTGTCCTAATACTAGGGGGAATGCATTCATTCTTTCACCATTAAGTGTGATGTTAGGTTAGGTATAGATTTGAGGAAGTTTCTTTCTGTTCCTAGTTTGCTGAGAGTTTTGTGGGGTTTTTTTCAAATCAGAAATTGATGTTGGATTTTGTCAAACACGTTTTTGCACCTATTGAGATGATCTTATCATTTTTCTTTTTTAGTCTATTAATGTGAATTATATTCATTGATTTTTGAATGCTAAAGCAACCATTCATTATAGGAATAAACCCCACTTACTCACGATGTATTATCCTTTTTATATATTATTAAATTTGATTTGATATAGTAGGAATTTTTGCATCTATGGTCATGAGGGTCTTTGGTCTTAGTTTTCTTTGATTATCTTTGTCTGGTTTCAGTAGGATAATAATGGCCTTGTAGAATGAATTGGGACATGTTTCCGACTCTTAAGTTTCTGGATCTGTTTTTGTAGAATTGGTGCTATTTCTTCCTTAAATGTAAGGTAGAATTAACCAGTGAAAATTCAGTTTTATAGTATATATATGGCTACTCGGTTTATCTATTTCTTCTAGGGTAATTATTAGCAACTTGTGTCTTTCAAAGAATTTGTCCATTTCAACTGAGTTGTCAAATTTATGGGCATACAGTTGTTCATATTTTCTTGTTATCCTTTTAATATTTGTAGAGTCTCTACTGATATCACCTATCTCAGTGCTGTTATTGATAATTTGTGTTTTCTCCATTCTTTTCCCCCCTAATCAGCCTGGCTGGAGTTTTATCAGGTGTATGAATCTTCTCAAAGAACCAGCTTTTTGGTTGCTTTTTAAACATTTCTCTATTTTCCTGTTTTATATTTCATTCATCTCCACTTTGATCTTTATTATTTCCATTCTCCTGTTTAATTTGGAATTAATTTGCTCTGCTCTTTCTAGTTTCTTGAGGAAGCTGAGATCTTTCATCAGACCGATAATAGTCTTTGCTCTGAAATCTATTTTGTCTGATATTATAGTCATGCCAGGTTTCTTTTAATTCGTGTTAGCTTGGCATATCTTTTGCCATCATTTTACTTTTATTTTTAACTAACATACAGTAAAACTGATTTTTATAATTGATCTATACATATGTGAGTTTTCACAGATATACTGTTTCATGTAATCATCACCACAATTAAGATGCAGGACTGTTCTATTATCCTAACGTACTCTCTCTTTTTTTTTAATAAATTTATTTATTGTATTATTTATTTATTATTTTTGGCCGTGTTGGATCTTTGTTGCTGCGCGCGGGGGCTTTCTCTAGTTGCGGCGAACGGGGGCTACTCTTCGTTGTGGTGCACCAGCTTCTCATTGCGGTGGCTTCTCTCGTTGTGCAGCACATGCTCCAGGCGCGTGGGCTTCAGTAGTTGTGGCACGCGGGCTCAGTAGTTGTGGCTCATGGGCTCAGTAGTTGTGGCTCACGGGCTTAGTTGCTCCGCAGCATGTGGGATCCTCCCGGACCAGGGTTCGAACCCGTGTCCCCTGCATTGGCAGGCGGATTCTCAACGACTGCACCACCAGGGAAGCCCCTAACATACTCTCTTGTTACACTTGGTAGTCACACTCATCCCTACCTCTAAGCCCTGGATACTACTGATCTGTTTTCTGTCACTGTGTTTTTGTCTTTTGAGAATATCATGTAGATGACATCATACAGTCTGTGAGCTCTTGAGACTGGCTTCTTTTACTTTGTGTAATATCTTCAAGATCCATTTACTTTGTTTTGTGTATCAGTAGTCTATTCCTTTTTATTGTTAAGGAGTATTCCACGGTGTGGAATTTTGTGGGGTCTCTTTTTCCTGATCCTCCATCTCCACCATCTCCCCAGTACTCCCAGTTCTGTAGGACTCTCCTTATGGTCCTCTGGCCTGAAAGCTGGGACTTCATCTGATCAAAAAAGGTTCCTCTCAGAATTTTAGGAATTTGCTGTCACCACTGTTACCACTGTCACTGTTGCCACCACCAGTGCCTTGGAATTGCCTGGGGATTGGGGCTCAGAGGAAAACAGAGGGGAAAAAAGTGAAATGGATCTTTCTCCACTCCCTGTGAGCTTTCAGAATCCCTTTCTTTGCTCTTCCAGCCAGAAGTAGAGCTTTCTCAGTCTGCTCCCAGATGACTGCCTCCAGGTTATATGATGCCTTAAGTCCAGGCTCGGGTACACTGGGGGGAAATGTAGGGAGTAGGGTGGGGACTCAGCATGAGTTTGGTGGCACTTTCCGTTCTGATTTCTTCCCCAATTCTTCTGTTTTCATTAATGTATTTTCTATTTATTTTTAAGCTTTGTGAGGTGGAACCTCACACTTATTCTAGAGCAAACTTTTTCCCAGTACTGAGACAAATCCTTCTGAGTTCTTTACCCAAAGCCCTAGCATGATGAGGTTACCAGTCTTGTGGTTTGAATAGGATCTGTTTCCAGCATTTGGTGAACCTTGAAGAGTGTTCCCTGTGCTCCTTTTAGGTGGTTCTTTCCCCCAGACAAATGCACTCGTCAGTACTCATCTATATACTTGAGGGGGGATTGTTTGTAGATCTCCATAGCTCTCTCTCTGTGCCGAGCTCCCCTCTTGTATTGTGCCCTACAAACCTAGCTGCCCTAAGACACTCAACCCTGGGAAAATGCTGGGCTTCGCCTGGGTTCCCACTCCCTGTACCTCTGGAAACTCCAGGCCATAAACAATCATGGGGCTCCGCTAACTTGTTTCTCCTCTTTCACAGATCTTCTCCTTCATCCAGCCTGAAGCTATTATTTTTTAAATATTTTGCCTGATTTTGAGTTGTTTCAAGAAGTAAGGTAAATCCACTCCCTGTTACTTCATCTTTGCTGGAAACAGAAATCTATGGGCTATACATTGACCCTTGAACAATGCGGGGGTCAGGAGTGCCAGCCCTCCATGCAGTCGGCCCTACGTGTCCGCAGTTCCACATCTCCAGATTCAGCCAATCGCAGATCGTGTAGTACTGTAGTATCAATATTTACTATTGAAAGAAATTCACATGTAAGTGGATCTGTGCAGTTCAAACCCATGTTGTTCAAGGGTCAGCTGTAATTAAATGCTAAATTTAATTACAGACTCCAGATGCCTAAGTCTTTTAGAGATTTGGTTAGAGATAGCTTTACATAGGAGGTCAAATTTGAACTCGGCTTTGAAGGAGGGAGGATAGTCTATGTGAAAAATAGAATAAAATAGCATAATTTAGCACAATAAATTGGCATAAATAAAGGTACTGGAAAAGGAGTAAGCCTGGGTTTTTACCGATGAGGTAGTCTGGAGAACAACCTGATAAGATGGGTCAGCATACTTAGGGAAATAATGAAAAATAAGGTTGAACAGTTGAGTTGGGGCCAGATTAGAGAAGTCTTTAAAGCCTTATATAATGGTATAATGCAGTGATGGAAAGCCATTAGCAGTTTTTAAACTCCAAGCAGTGTTATATAATGCGAATAGAGTTTTAATTGATATCTGTTCCTTTTCTGTCCTCTGAATGAAATGAACAGTGTCTCATAAAAACATGACTGTAATATTGCTTTGATCAAATACATTATATTTACTTAAAGATTAGAGTAAACCTATTCCTCTACCTTCTCTTCTTTTAGTTCCTTAATCTTTGTTCATAAAACAATTTTAAAGTTAATAATTTTTATTGCTCTTCTAAGGATGCATTTCCTTTTTACTCCACTTCCTTTTTGAAATTACGCTGATCAAAACTAGGTAGAAACTGCTAGTAAGTTATTGCCAATGCAGAATTTAGTGGAAAGATGTGCTTATCAGATTACTTTTTAATATGTGAGAGTGTCAATCTACCTTTTTTTCCACAGTAGCATTCTATTTATTCTGAAAGCTATTGACATCCAACCAACTTTTGGTATACATTATTTGTAGCTCATCAGGTTTCTACATTATAGTTGTGTGATGTCAGTACATACCCTCCTCTCTTTTATCGTGACCATTTAAAAATTTATCAAACTCATTTAAAATGTTTCAGTCCTTCAGAGTATGACATATGTACCTCCCTCTATTTAATAGTATTTGAAGTTTCGATATATTAGGTAAATTTACTACAGAGAAGAGAAGAACCTTTTTTTTAAGAACCTTTTTCTTAATGCTTATTTTTTCCCTAAAAGGATGTGAAGAAGAAATGAAAAAGAAGATATGGGGATGTTAATAGAAGAGGGAAAGGGAAATAATAGAGTAAAGAAATTGAGAACAGACAATAATCCCCTCATAAATAGAACCCAAGGCTCAGAAAAAAATAGAAAAATAGAGAACTAAGATAAGGATTGAGTTAGAAAGAAGTTGAGTTTAAAGCAGTAAAAACAGTTTAAAGACACTCCAAAAAGACTAATGGGAAACTTTGAGCAATTTTGCATAAAACACAGCTGTATCTGTATATCGTGGATTAGCATGCAGAAATAGACAAAAATGTTTATAGAATTCTGGCAAGAGGAATCAGTACAAATTTGGTGGAAGAAAATGATTTTATAATAAAAGGACACATTTTAAGTGTGCAAGGTATCTTCAAGAATATTCCTAGAGTTAAATAGGGGGAAAGATTTTAACAGTGAAAGCAAAAGGTAGACGTACAGAGGGTAGATGAGAATTGTGGAAGAGAACGACCCCCCCTTTTCTTATTTTTTAATTTTGTATTATTTTTATATTTTCTTGGACGTGCTGTGCAGCATGTGGGATCTTAGTTCCCCGACCAGGAATCAAACCCGCGCCCCTTGCCTTGGAGGTGCAGAGTCTTAACCACCAGGGAAGTCCCCCCTGCCCCACTTCTTTTCATGTGTACATTCTTCACAAGATTAGAGTATAAAAGTTGTTTAGAAAAATGACTGTACTTCTGTACGACAAAGTATGCTGTAGAGGAACTTTAGTTTTTTTTCTCTTTAGACACAGCTGGGATAGTACAGATAACAGCATGCAAACAAGATATTTAGGTCTGTATGAAAACAGTCTGAATTGACAGATCTTATTTGGATAAGGACAGCAATAATCAGGAATAAAATTAGCAAATATGGAATTGGATAGTGGGATTATTTGTGCATTTGAAAATAAAGGTTATGAAATGTATAGAAAGGGAAACTACTTTACATGCAGTGAAAACAAATGCAAAACCTCTCAAAAGTGGACAGTTTGCCAAAGGTAGATAAATTAAGCTTAGGATAGAAAATACTCAGAATGTGATAAAAGTGGTCTAGGAGCCTCAGCTTCCTTTCTGTGGGGATGCCAGATTATACTGAGAATGGTTAGAGGATTTTTTTTTTTAATAGTGCAAATGGAAGCAAAATGATCAAATCTGTGAAGAGGGTAAAAGCTCCTGGTGTCTTAGCTGAACTGTCGAGATTTTAAAGATTGAGTAGAAACCTCAACAAGCGGTTTTAATGGAATATGGACCAAATGAGAAATGACACAGGTGATGATACAGGAAACATAAGCCATGCCTTTTTTCAAAGGGGAAAAGAAGGAATAATAAATAGTAGGAAAGAAGCCTACTGACATTACTCAGTTCTCAGTATAAAATATTTGTAGGAATATTTTAAAGGCAGGAGGGCCAGCAAATGAGCTGAGAAGGTTTGGGGTTTTTTTTTTTTAGTGGAAGAAAATAACTGATTAGATAAAATCATTGCTTTTGACTGAAGAAGTAATGATTGCCTTTCAAAGATATTATCCACATATACCTTAGAGAGGAAGATTCAAAAGTTATTTGCTGAATAAAAATAAAGTAAGATGGCATACTGTACCTAGTTTCATCTGACGGGTATCTTGACATCTCTCTTTTTTGCCAGTACCCAAGGTATGATAAATTTCCCAAGATAAACTATATGCTTTAACTTGACAGTAGCTATTAAAACTTTAAAAGTATATGTTGTTTAAACCAACAATTCCACTTCTAGGAATATCTCCCACAGATCTACTCAAAAAAGTAAGTATATGTACAAGGAAGGTCATTGCAGCATTGCTTGTAATAGCAAAAGTTGAGAGACCCAAAGTGAGGAATGGATGAATAATTATGGTAGACCCCACACCCCATGCAATTCTGTGCATCCACTAAAAAGAATGAAGTAGATTTGTGTGTACTGAGACAGAGGGCTGTCCGTGTTACACACTCAGGTGAATTTGTATGTGTGTGTGTGTGTGTGTTTGCGGTACGCGGGCCTCTCTCTGTTGTGGCCACTCCCGTTGCGGAGCACAGGCTCCGGACGCGCAGACTCAGCGGCCATGGCTCACGGGCCCAGCCGCTCTGCGGCATGTGGGATCCTCCTGGACCGGGGCACGAACCCGTATCCCCTGCATCGGCAGGCGGACTCTCAACCACCACGCCACCAGGGAAGTCCAGGTGAATTTAAAAAATACGTAACAGGGGACTTCCCTTGTGGTCCAGTGGATGAGACTCCGCGCTTCCACTGCAGGGGCGCAGGTTCTATCCCTGGTTGGGGAACTAGGAACCCGCATGCTGTGCGGCCCGGAGGGCCCCCCGCCCCCCCCAAAAAAGATACGTAACAGTAAATGTAGTATCCGACTTTAAAAACTCCTATATGCATGTGTGTAGAAAGTGGCCTGGAAGTATATATACTAAACTGCTAACAGTAGTTACTCTTAGTAAGTAGAAGAGGTGGACTTTACTTTTCTTTTTTTATCCTTCTGTATTTTTACAACAAACATATATCTAAATTTTTTAAACCTGAAATTTATCTGAAGGAGAAAAAAGCCAAGCCTTTGGGAGCCAACCTTTTCCCCCAAAACCCTGGTTCAATTCCTCTTCTCTCATCTTGGCCTGTACAGTTTACCACAAATAAGCAGTATAGGCACAATTTATTTTATTATTGAGAGTAGGTTCACAAATAAAGTTCCTGGTTTCTAGTTAGCTTGTTACAAAATTCAGGTTCTACATGTTGTTGTTGTTTCTGGTTTTTCTTTTTCGGTACGCGGGCCTCTCACTGTTGGGGCCTCTCCCATTGCGGAGCACAGGCTCCGGACGTGCAGGCTCAGCGGCCATGGCTCACGGGCCCAGCTGCTCCGCAGCATGTGGGATCTTCCCAGACCGGGACACGAACCCACGTCCCCTGCATCGGCAGGCGGACTCTCAACCACTGCGCCACCAGGGAAGCCCGTTGTTGTTGTTTTTAATACCAAGTGGTGGCTTCTGGGTAAAGTCTGGTTTGTTTGGTCAAGCATTAACTGAACATTTGTTAAGTGCCAACTATGTGCCAAGCACTGGGGAATTCAAACATCCTAGTCCCTCAGCTCTTCTACCTGATGGTTCCCTCCTCCTCAGTGGCTTGGCCATCCCATCCCCAGCCCCAGTGGTCGCATTCAGGACTTCCCAATTCTCGTATGCTCACCTACGTTTGAAAGGCAATCCCCTTAAACTTACTGCACTTTAGACTCCATATGTGAATTTTCAAAAAGCCACTGCCTACCTTCTCCATGAAAATAGTTCCCTGAAATGGACATCTCTTTTTACCTCTACTTCTCTAAATAACAGGAACAGGAGATGATTTAGCAATGGAGAAAGGAAAATATTGAGGGGGCGCGGGGGTGGGGAAATGTTTGTGTTTACAAAGGAAAAGGGGCGTTTGTGAAAGAGTTGATATTTGTGAACAAAAACATATGTCAATCACTGTTGGAGAGAGGAAAGTATGATACATAATCCTGTTCTAAAGTATATGTATAATGTATAAATATTTTTGGAGTAAAAATATTTATATCTCTCTCCAGAGAGAAAGTGGCTGGATCACATTATCTCTTTGAAGTTCTAGTTCTGTAGATTCAAGCATTTTCTTTAAAGAGCAATTTAAAAATTATGACGAGAAGATGTTTAGACTAAGATTTATATTATACATATGTGCAGGATCACTATTTCTGAAACTGCATTCTTCAGTATGTCGTGCCTTTTGCTTCTTAAATCCATGAAACACGACTTTAAATAAAAGTTTTATTTGGGGTCATTAAAATAAGAAGGGGATAGAATAATCCTTGCTATTAGTTCTTGTTGTATTACATTATTATATTACATTATATTATTAGAAAGTAATTTGTAGGACTTCCCTGGTGGTGCAGTGGTTAAGAATCCTCCTGCTAATGCAGAGGACACGGGATTGAGCCCTGGTCCGGGAAGATCCCACGTGCCGCAGAGCAACTAAGCCTGTGCGCCACAACTACTGAGACTGAGTCCACGAGCCACAACCACTGAGCCCGCATGCCACAACTACTGAAGACCATGCACCTAGAGCCGGTGCTCTGCAACAGAGAGAAGCCACCGCAATGAGAAGCCCGCGCACCGCATGGAGGAGTAGCCCCCGCTCGTCGCAGCTAGAGAAAGCCCGTGCGCAGCAACGAAGACTAAATGCAGCCATAAATAAATAAATAAACAAACTAACAAATAAATAAATGTAACTAATAAGAACCTGCTGTATATATTAAAATAAATAAATAAAAGTAATTTGTATGGGTATCTTCATGATTTTTTATAACAGTACATTTCCATTTTTGAAACTACAGACTCCATCTTGCAAAAATCTTTTTTTATTCTCCATTTTTTTATTGTGATAAAATATGCATACCATAAAATTTACCATCTTAACCATTTTTAAGTGTACTGTTCAGCAGTATTAAATACATTCATAATGTACATCCGTCACCACCATCCATCTCCAGAACTCTCTCCTTCTTCACAAACTGGAACTAATTCTGCACATGGGAAAATAAAGTGTACATGGTAATTTTTTTTTCAAAATACTGTGAGAGCCAATGGTTATATAAATAAGTGAATGTATATACTCTTTCCTTATTTGTTCTTAATCCAAATTAATCTTAATTTTATCTTTTTTCTACAGTGAGTTAAATATATATTGCCACATATCAAGTAAGCTGTTCAGTTTTTTCTTCTTCTGAGTCATTATTCTACCGGCTTTATGTTCCAAATATATTCCCCACACATTAATACGTCAAGAGGATTCTAGCACACAGAGATCTGTATTCCCATTTTACCTTGCCGAGCGGCTCATCTCATGTTCTTGTTGTAGGGGTTTGACCAGCTCCGACTTGAAGGGTTGCTCTGTGACGTGACCCTGATGCCAGGGGACACAGATGACGCCTTCCCTGTGCACAGAGTCATGATGGCCTCTGCTAGTGATTACTTCAAGGCTATGTTCACAGGTAGCTTGCCTTTCTAAACTCTGCTTCCACGTTAAAACAGTATGAAAAATATGTGTTTAAATCCTTGTATTGGTAAAGGAAGATTCAGTTCTTTTGGTCAGTGTCTTTACAAGAAGAAAGAGGAGTTTCAAAAGGAATAGACACCCAGTATGTACAGTTGTGGGTGGCCCTTTTTTAACCTGGAAAACGGATGTACCTTTCTTATTCTTCTGTCCACCTTTATCTCATAGCTTTGCTTTCCCAGACACATATCTGAATGGGCCATCAGAGATTAATACAATCCCCACTAATACAATCTCTAATCCATCAAAAGATCTGAAGTGACAGGAGAACATTTTGGAAGCACTTGCATCGTATACCACCTCCATTAGTATAAAGATATTCCTTTTTAAGTACTCTCTTTTAACTGTAAAATATGCAGAAACCTGACTCTGATACAAATGCTGCACAGAATAAAGTTTCCCTGATTTTATCATATCTAGTTAGCAGCAGAAGTGAGTTTGACCTTAATTAAATTATCCACGGTCATTTAATGGAATGTCTTTTTATTTAAGGTGGAATGAAAGAACAAGATTTAATGTGCATTAAGCTTCATGGCGTGAGCAAAGTCGGTTTAAGGAAAATTATTGATTTCATTTACACTGCAAAGCTTTCTCTTAATATGGACAACCTTCAAGACACACTGGAAGCTGCCAGTTTTCTACAGATTCTGCCGGTTTTGGACTTCTGCAAAGTATTTCTCATATCTGGGGTAAGACATTTTCAAATCAGATCTTTTCCTGCGGTGGACTCCGTCATAGCCTGTTTAGAGTAGACTCATGAATCTGTTGTATAGACGTGAAACCCTGGCCATTAGAGAGAGGTGTCATGTCGTATATGGTCTAGAAGCAGGTCGATGGGAAAATATTACAGGTGCGTTTTTACAAAATAGAATCATTTAAGAAAAGCCTTCTGTGTAATCAAATGACATTAGACAGTAATAGTGTTTGATAACGATGTATTCCTTAACCTGTTTGTTAACGTTCGTATTATAATTTGGTTTTATTCACCTTAATGATTTTATACAAACATGTTCCTTAAGTGGAATTCTGTGGGAAAGTAATCTGAGGTTCTAGAAGTCTTTTAAGATAGACTCAGTCATTTTTTCTTCCTTTAAATATGGGAGTTGGATCCTGAGAAGAAGTAACATCGATGTGTAAATCTGTAAGGATATGAGTCTTGATTCTATAGAGACACATCACCTGCTGAGTCATTTTCAGCCTTTTTTAATAGATAAAAGAGGGTACATACAACCACCAATCAGTGAACTACTTACAGTCACCCGGTTCCTGAGGACAGTGCCTCATTTTAGTTGAGACCCTTAAATTAATAACACTTGATGCTCACACTTATCAATTCTTAACATTGCTTTGCACTGATCTTAGCAATACGTGGTTGTCCTGAGCCAAACTAGGTACAGTGCCATAATTTCCTTGGAACTAATCACTAACCATAGACACTGTTGACCTATTGTACTTATCACTTAAGATATTCGTTGTGATCAGTTCCTTAGTTTGAAAGAAAAGAACCAAACTGGGTAAAGCATGATTTGTGAAGTTATAAAAATATACACGTCAAAATAACGGTATTAAAAAATAATTTGGGGGCTTCCCTGGTGGCGCAGTGGTTGAGAGTCCGCCTACCGATGCAGAGGACACGGGTTCGTGCCCCGGTCCGGGAAGATCCCACCTACCGCTGAGCCTGCGCGTCCGGAGCCTGTGCTCCGCAACGGGAGAGGCCACAACAGTGAGAGGCCCGCGTACCGCAAAACAAAAACAAACAAACAAACAAAAAAAATAATTTTGTTCTAGATAACTCTATTTAAAGCAAGTTTATCTCAAGATGATATCATAGTAATTTTGCAATATTGACAAATTTCCTGTAATTAGAATGTTGTTGGTTCCTTAACCTCCTTGAAGCATTTATTATAACTATGTTTTTGCCCTTTTGAAAATTTCTTCATTTTTATAAACACTCAATATTGTCTTAAAGGTTATGTTTTTCATTCCTAGTGTCTCTGCAGATATCCTAAAGCCCGTTTCTAAAGGAGAAGAGACATGTCCCTGACAAAGCTTACTTGTGCTATAGTTTACGCCAACACTCTTCATTTTAGAACTTTCTTGCCTATGAGCTTTGAGGAAACAGCTATTTTCTTAGTACCATACTATTTACTTGTCTTTCATCCTGTTTGCTTAGGATATGTCTATGTGATTTTACGTTGGAAATCTTCCCTCTCAGAATCCATGCTAATTTTTGAGAAAAGTTGGTGGATTATTAGTTTAAGGATTATATAAAATCCAACTTTTCCTTTATCCTTCTTTCATGCATTCCATATCTTAGTTAAATATTCAGGCTTACTCTATTACCCCTTTCCTTCTCAGCAGTCAAATGAATCAGGAAAAACAGTAGCCCTGGGTGCCTTTCCTCTGTATAAGAACTGAAAGTTTCAAGATAATATAAATATTTTTCAAAGGTAGATTTGTTTTTATTTCTCCCACAAGCTAAGTTATTTTAGATAATTTAAAAATATAACAGCCTCATGATTGTGTGCTTAACCCAAATGTTTTGAGGAAATAGGTTTGTGTTTTTAATGATATAGTAGGATTATAGTTCATATAACCAAAACACTACTTGGGTTTGAGCGTCTAGAAAGAAAAATTAGCTTCGAACACAGTTCTTTTGTATCCGAACTTAACCATGTGTGTGGATGAAGAGGAGCAGTGGTACATAAAATGTGAGTCAGCAAATCATCCACTAAGCATTTATATGTTAATTTTGAATGATAACTTTCAATATGATAATAATTGACAGATACACACTACTATACATAAAATAGATCACTAATAAGGACCTACTGTATAGCACAGGGAGCTCTACTCAGTACTCTGTAATGACCTACATGGGAGAAGAATCTAAAAAAGAGTGGGTATATGTATAACTGATTCACTTTGCTGTATACCTGAAACTAACACAACATTGTAAATCAACTATATTCCAATAAAACTTTTTTTAAAATAAAAATTAAGGGCTTCCCTGGTAGCGCAGTGGTTAAGAATACACCTGCCGGGCTTCCCTGGTGGCGCAGTGGTTGAGAGTCCGCCTGCCGATGCAGGGGACATGGGTTCGTGCCCCGGTCCGGGAAGATCCCACATGCCGTGGAGCCGCTGGGCCCCTGAGCCGTGGCCGCTGAGCCTGCGCGTCTGGAGCCTGTGCTCCGCAACAGGAGAGGCCACAACAGTGAGAGGCCTGCGTACCACAAAAAAAAAAAAAAAAAAAAAAAAGAATACACCTGCCAATGCAGGGGACACGGGTTCGAGCCCTGGCCCGGGAAGATCCTACATGCGGCAGAGCAATTAAGCCGGTGCGCCACAACCACTGAGCCTGCGCTGTAGAGCTCACGTGCCACAGCTACTGAGCCCGCATGCCACAACTACTGAAGCCCACGCACCTAGAGCCCGTGCTCTGCAACAAGAGAAGCCACTGCAATGAGAAGCCCGCGCATGGCAACGAAGAGTAGCCCCCGCTCGCCGCAACCAGAGAAAGCCTGCGCACAGCAACAAAGACCCAACACAGCCAAAAATAAAAATAAATTAAAAATAAAATTTAAAAATAAATAAAATTAAAATTAAAAAAATAAAATGAACAGCTCTATATTGCTTAAAAAAAAAACAACACAACAACCAATAATAAAGCCCCACTTGCCTTTGGTGCGATAGAGACACCAGTTTTCTATAAGGGAGCATCAGGCTCAATAGAACAAGAACCCCTCCCCTCCGACCTTTGCCTTCCTTTGCAGTAATACTTTTATCTTAGGGTTGTAATTAGTATTAGAGTTTATAGTATCTGGTACTTTTGTTCTTGCTGTGTGATTTTCTTGGTAGTTATAGAAAAGAGGAGCATGAAAAGAAAACAGAAGGATGACAGTGAAGGATATAAAGCAGAGTAGGTAAAATTTTCTATAAAACTAAAAACATTTACTGTCATATATCATGGAGATAATGGAAATTTACCTTTGTTTAGTTACATACCTACAAAAGTTACATTAGTTTTTGTCTTATGACACTGCATAACTACAGCATGCTAAATCCCATGCAGCCACTCCCTGATTTACAAACAGGTTGTAGTCAATTTTTTTGTTTACCATTTGTTTGCCGTTTGGAATTTGTAACATCTAGCGCTTTCCCCACATTATTACTGTTATGGAGGATTACAGGCTAGCCCGTAGAGCCCAATTTAATGTAAGGTTGCTGAAATAGAACATTTGTAATTGAGGTGGAAATATTACAGTTTAAATTTAGTTATACAGAATAAACAGAGCAGAATGAAGGTAATCAACAAACCCTTTTCTTTTTTACATAAAAGCATATTTAATCAGAGAATGAAGCTGCCCCTGTGCTTTAGACTCGGTGTAGTCTTTCTTTAAACTCATTTTTTTAAAGTGCTTATTTTTTTTTCTTGATACAGGTCTATGATTGGTTCCACCTGTACATTTATTGTCACTGATCAGGTTGGGGGGATCACAATGAAGTGCAGAGACATTTATTGAGGTGACTGGGATAAAGAGTGGGAGACCTTGGAAAACAAGGGAGGTGCATTTGTGGGAGAAAAGGCAACAATGAAGGGAATCAGAAGAAGTTATTAGAAAAGACAGCTTCTTTTGCTATAATGTGATGATAGCAGCAGGAAGCTTTGGGAATGTTCCTTTTGACGTAAGGGTTTCCTGTATAGTACATATATTTCACATTCCTTCTTTAATCTAAATTGGATTTATCCATTAAGATTAATTAACACGTCTTTCCAGGTAATGCTTTTGGGGAGGTTCAATGCAAATTAAAGAAAAAATTGTATAGATAATTTTACAACGAATCAAAACTGTTTCCCTCCCCACCAAACCAGTCTTGTTTTCCTTATTGCTAAGGCTGATATTCAGTAAGTAGTACCCAGATACCGGTTGTTTATGATCGAGCATCTATTCTGATTAGTTGGTACTCAAATATTCTAAATATCATCCCTGCATATAACTTTAACCAGCCCATTCTTGCCCATCTGCCGTCTGGGACTCTGGAGGGAAAGAAGAATCTCAGCCTGGGCCTAAACCAATTTACGCCCCCAAAGACCATTGTGATCACTAATACTGCAACCAGCAGAGGAAGTGCATTCAAAGTGAAAAGGAATAAGAAAATTGGCTTCCCCAAGCTGGACACACCATCAGTATTCACCTCGAATGGCACTCATCATCCGAAGAGAGACAAGACTGGGAGAGAAAGGCTTTAGTTTTCTTATCATCCCTTTGTCCTTCTAACCAAAAGGTCCCTTCCTTGTGTCCTGTGATGTTCTCACCTGTGGAAGGAGGCCCAGGCGAAGATGCCTGTTATATCCTCGACCCCCGAAAGTAGCTTGTTTGATCTCTTCCCAGTCGTTTTCTGTGGACGTGCTTTCTCTCTCTGCATTGGTTGTACTTGATGTCAGGCTGTCATTTTAATAAACTAGATAGCGCTAAGGAGAATTTGGTACACTGAATATTTGAGGAGTCCCCCCAAATTTGCCAGCTAATTTCTTAGTGTTTGCTCTCCCTTTGAGAGTACAAAAGCAGATACTCATTTGCTTTTTTTTTCCTAAATGGGAATTTATTTGTATAAGACACTGAATTTCAGCAACATAACATCACAGATTGCTGATGAAAGCTGTCATTAAAGTATCAAATTATGTTAATCACAGCTGAAAGCTGTCATTAAAGTATCAAATTATGTTAATATGGCAGCAGTGAATACCAGGATGTTAATGACAATTGAGGATTATGATGCTTAGAACTGCCTTTAGGATGACCATGAAGGCTGCTTGATTATAGTAGAATAATTTATAGTAATTTATATCAAGGAAACTTAAATGTACACTTGATTGTTTTTAAAATAATGTCATTGGTTCTCGTAAGCAGTTGAGAAATTTTGTCTTTTTTGCTTCTCTATCCTTTGAAACTCTAATATAATTATTTGGCTTAACTTCTGTAATGACTCTTTGGAATTTTGGCCAGGGTATATATTCAGATGAAATTAGAGTTCTTTCTACTTATGAGTTTATGAGTTTGGTTTTTTTTTTTTTTTTTTTTGCGGTACGCGGGCCCCTCACTGATGTGGCCTCTCCCGTTGCGGAGCACAGGCTCCGGATGCGCAGGCTCAGCGGCCATGGCTCACGGGCCCAGCCGCTCCGCGGCATGTGGGATCTTCCCGGACCGGGGCATGAACCCGTGTCCCCTGCATCGGCAGGCGGACTCTCAACCACTGCGCCACCAGGGAAGCCCGAGTTTGGTTTTTTTAATAAGCTTTAAATTCATGTTTTATATTTTAAAATATAATGTATTCTATTATGTACATGAATTGCATTGTATGTTACATTAATGTACATATTCATTATTTAATATTGTCTAGGCTAAATGATCAGGACTATGCAAGCTGAAGCACTTTTAAGAATTATGACTGAGAATGCATTAAAATGAACTATAATTGAATAATCCTGTATCTTTCCAAAAATTGTTTACCGCTATTCCATCACTTTTGATCTGTTTATATTGTTAACTGTTATTCTAGACTGTGCTTCTACAATCCTTATAGCCTACAATTAATATTTTTAGCTTTGATTACATGCACTTCATAAAAATTAATTTCCTATTACGTATTTTTCTTATCTGAGTCTCATTTAAAATTAATAAGGTTCTAGTAATTTGCTACGTTAATTCAGCAGATATTCTATTTTTAGTTGTATCTATCATCACGTCTTTAATTTATATATTGTTGATAATCATAGTATTTAACCTTTGCTATATACCTACAGTGTGGTAGCTATTGTACATGAGCTATAGAAAATACTTAGTCTTTCTATCAAGAAGATGACAATTCAGAAGTTTATGAAATACCATTCTCTGGTGATTTTTTTTTAAAGGAAAGAGTAGGCAGCTATCTATATTGACTAAGTAGTCTGTCAAGGATTTTCCAGTCCTGTGCATTTGTATATCTGATATATAAAAGGGATTTTCCAAATGCCCTTAAATACAAGGTAGTTTTTTTTATCCTATTGTTTTAGTAACTGTTTTCTTATTGAATGAAACTGAAGAAGGAACTAAATACCTTGATCCCAGTTCTAAATTACACAGTTTGGTTTCCGTTAATCTTGGTTTGTATTATATGCTATAAATTTAGATTTAAATTTGGTGACTAACAACCAATGCTATCATTTTGCCCATTTAAAGTATACATTCTTTGTTGTTTTTATTTGTAATCATATCAGTAATGATAAGAATCTGCATGCTTAGGAAATATATTTGTGTTTTCATCAATTTTTGCTTATCCATATTAGCAAACATCTTCAAAAATGAAAATTGGGACTTCCCTGGCGGTCCAGTGGTTAAGACTCTGCGCTTCCACTGCAGGGGGCGTGGGTTCAATCTCTGGTTGGGGAACTAAGACCCTTCATGCTACGTGGCACGGCCAAAAAAAGAAAAAAAAAAAAACAGTGAAAATTACCCTTGCTCTGGGGAAGGACTATGTCTTACTTACCTTATAAGGTGGATCTACTACCCCAAACAGGAATCCCTTCCACCTGGGGTGATTTGGGCAATGAGGCTTTAACTGTAACTTCATTTACACAACTTAAAATTGTATGAGACACCAACCTGCCACTCCTAAAAGTGGATTAAAATGTATTTTTTATTATTATTATTTTTTTTTTGCGATATGCGGGCCTCTCACTGCTGTGGCCTCTCCCATTGCGGAGCACAGGCTCCAGACGTGCAGGCTCGGTAGTTGTGGCTCACGGGTGCAGTTGCTCCGCGGCATGTGGGATCTTCCCGGACCAGGGCACGAAGCCGTGTCCCCTGCATAGGCAGGCGGACTCTCAACCACTGCACCACCAGGGAAGCCCTGTATTTTTTATTATTAACCAAGGTACTGAACAGTATTAAACTGTGGATTTCAAAAGGCCCATAATTTGTTAATTGATTTTTCCTGGTTCTTTTGTGTTACAATTTATTTTAGGTGTTTTTAAATACATAGCTATTAAGTATAATAACCATTTAAAATCGTTGATGGTTTTTGTGAAGCAAATAGGATGCTTAAAAGAGTTCAAATTCTTCTTGAGTAATAAATCTGTGAAAATAGCAGCATGTGTGTGTGTGTGTGTGTGTTGGCCTTAGAGCTTTCAGTGGTATTATATCATAACTGGGCTGTTACTTTATGCAGAGGAGTCATTTCAGCTTTTCAATAGAAAGATTATAGAAGGATCAGCCAGTTTTCTCTTAAGCATCTGCCGATCTGTTAATAATACAGTTGCATCAATGAGGTTTATGTAACATTCGTGAACACACACCCTGACAAAATTAAGAAAAAACATTTGAATCCTTTGCCTTTGACCTGTCTCTGTGTTTGTATACACACACACACACACACACAGACATTTGTATGGTAGGCTTGTTTTTGTGACTTATGCTTTACATAATATTTGCTGATATGATTTTCCTATTTTCATTTTGGACCCATCATTTATTAGAGCACTGAAAAGACTTCCTGCTGAAGATAGGCCTCTCCATAGCTTCTCTCCTTTTCATGGCTCCCGTTTTTGGTATATTTTACTCTGTGCTGGGGAAATCTCGGGGGGCTAACGTGGACTCCAGGCAGAGCTACAGTATGCTGAGAGTAAGAGGGTGGCTAAGGAGAACTATGGTGCCAGCCATCAGCATACATACCAAAAACTAAACAAAAGGAATGATTTGATGTGGAAACACCCATTCCAGCCCTCAAGAAGGTGATTTCATTGCTTCTGTTTAAACATAAATAATATGGAGAATAACTTCACCCTAGGAATAATGGCCCTATTAAATTATCTTCACTATATGCAATAACTTTTAAAGGAATTAAAATGAATCATAGTGATGAATGAAGCCTGTTGACAGGAAAGAGACATTTAGGGATCGGGTACTAGAGTTTTTCTGTGTGTGGATCTGCTAGCTGAGTTACTTTTAAGAATCATGACTGAAAAGTGGATTGAGATGGTTCATAATAGAATAACTTTCTATTTTTCCAGAACTTCCATCTGGCCAGAATTTTCTTAGTATTTGGCTGGGGGTGGTGAGGACACATTTTGAGGAGAGAAAAGTAATTATTTTGGCCATAGTCAAGTTATACCATTGTTTCTTAGAGTAACTTTCAATCTACTGACTTGGAATGAGCATTTTCTTTTAGTCACCTTTCTATTGGATTAGGTAAGGGTAGTTTGTGAATTCCCTTTAAATCGTTAATATATGGAGAAAGGAAGCTTTATTTGCATCTATATGGGCAGTAAAAAGCATATTTACTCTCATTCTAGTACAGGTATTTATGTGTCCAGGCGTGAGTGCCATGAAAGTAGTTGGGTTTTAATTTTTTGTAATTGGCTTAATAGGTCACTTTAGACAATTGTGTCGAAGTTGGGCGGATTGCCAACACCTACAATCTGACAGAAGTGGATAAATACGTTAACAGTTTCGTCTTGAAGAATTTTCCTGCATTGCTGAGCACCGGGGAGTTCTTGAAACTCCCTTTTGAACGTCTTGCCTTCGTGCTTTCCAGTAATAGCCTTAAGCACTGCACTGAACTTGAGCTCTTTAAGGCTACCTGTCGCTGGCTACGCCTGGAAGAGCCTCGGATGGACTTTGCTGCAAAATTAATGAAGAACATACGATTTCCACTGATGACACCACAAGAGCTCATTAATTACGTGCAAACCGTGGATTTCATGAGAACTGACAACACGTGTGTGAATCTCCTGTTGGAAGCCAGCAATTACCAAATGATGCCATATATGCAGCCAGTGATGCAGTCAGACAGGACTGCCATTCGGTCTGACACCACTCATTTGGTTACACTAGGAGGAGTGCTGAGGCAGCAGCTGGTTGTCAGCAAGGAATTGCGCATGTATGATGAAAAGGCTCACGAGTGGAAGTCCTTAGCCCCCATGGATGCCCCAAGGTACCAGCATGGCATTGCCGTCATTGGAAATTTCCTGTACGTCGTTGGTGGACAGAGTAATTATGACACGAAAGGAAAAACAGCAGTTGATACAGTCTTCAGATTTGATCCTCGATACAATAAGTGGATGCAAGTTGCATCTTTAAACGAAAAGCGCACCTTCTTCCACCTAAGTGCCCTCAAAGGATACCTGTATGCAGTTGGTGGGCGAAATGCAGCTGGTGAACTGCGTAAGTGTGTGCACTTCTATTAAGCATAGAGGCTAATTTCTTTACCCCCAGATTCTTGTCAAATCATAAAATAAGCAGTTTTGTAACATCAAAGACCAAAAAATGTAGCCAGGATTTTATTTTAAACTGTTTTTCTTAGAAAATATCAGAGACCATCTGTACGCCTTATCTGGGCATACATTGTTGGCCACACTACAAATTATTATCTTACAAATATATCAATATGTTGCAGAATGTTTTACTTGTGCAGTATCTGTGGTTGTCATCTTGAAGGTTCAACTAAAAAGTATGTTCTGCTAATTTAAATTCTAATAGTATCTTGGACAGAAGTTTGGCATGTTCCCTCATTTTCCATTTTAAAAGCCCACATAATAGTTTGCTGAACAGGTTAAAATTCTTCCTTACAGAGCACGGACTTTTCTAGTTGCTTCTTTTACGTAATCTGTTACCTACCACAGGCCACAGAGTAAGATGATTTTCTTATCTACTAAGTGTTCAGAGTTCAATATTATCCAGAGTTTATTTACTGTGAGTATTATGATAGGTAACTATTAGTCTGAAAAATCATTCTCTCTTGGTGAAATACGAAACAGTTTTCTTCACTGTAAACTGATCTGGTAAGCTTTATTATTTGATGGTCCCTTCTTCCTAATCTAAGATCAGCGACAAGTACAGTTAACATAGACCAACACTTTGGCTACATTAATTAACACCAATTTTGTTATTTTAGATAAAATTGGAACAAGGTGGCTGTCCAAGAAGTCAGAAAGACCACATTTTATGTCATGTGTTACATATCTGTCATTGCCATCATTGTTTGGTAACAATGGGTAACACCCATCTTCCTTTATTCTCTGTTCGAAATGGAGTCCCTGTAGTTGAACGGTATTCCAGGTTCCATAATGCTGGGGAAGTTTGAAATATTGGCATTGGCTCTGGATAAATTCAGAGTAATTATCAGAATCTTTTTCTTCAGTATTCTAAAAAATAAAAGGTAGTCTAATGGATTTGAGAATAAGCAGTTTATTGGAGACAAAAAGAGCTGCTCTCAGCTCTTAAACTTTTCAGCTTATCAAGCTCTTTCTTGTTTGTGACATATATCTTTATTGGAGTATAATCACTTTACATTGCTGTGTTAGTTTCTGCTGTACAACAAAGTGTATCAGCTATACGTATACATATATCCCCATATCCCCTCCCTCGTGAGCCTCCCTCCCACCCTCCCTATCCCACGCCTCTAGGTCGTCACAAAGCACCAAGCTGATCTCCCTGTGCTATGTGGCTGCTTCCCACTAGCTATCTATTTTACGTTTGGTAGTGTATATATGTCCATGCCACTCTCTCGCTTTGTCACAGCTTACCCTTCCCCCTCCCCGTGTCCTCAAGTCCATTCTCTAGTAGGTCTGCGTCTTTATTCCCGTCTTGCCCCTAGGTTCTTCATGACCACTTTTTCTTTTCTTTTTTAGATTCCATATATATATGGAATACCATCTTTGTTTTTCTCTTTCTGACTTACTTCACTCTATATGACAGACTCTAGGTCCAGCCACCTCATTACAAATAACTCAATTTCATTCCTTTTTATGGCTGAGTAGTATTCCATTGCATATATGTGCCACATCTTCTTTATCCATTCATCTGTCAGTGGACACCTAGCTTGCTTCTGTGTCCTGGCTATTGTAAATAGTGCTGCAATGAACATTTTGGTGCATGACTCTTTTTGAATTATGGTTTTCTCAGGGTATATGCCCAGTAGTGGGATTGCTGGGTCATATGGTAGTTCTATTTGTAGTTTTTTAAGGACCCTCCATACTTTTCTCCATAGTGGCTGTATCAATTTACATTCCCACCAACAGTGCAAGAGGGTTCCCTTTTCTCCACACCCTCTCCAGCATTTATTGTTTCTAGATTTTTTGATGAGGGCCATTCTGACCAGTGTGAGGTGATACCTCATTGTGGTTTTGACTTGCATTTCTCTAATGATTAGTGATGTTGAGCATCTTTTCATGTGTTTGTTGGCAATCTGTATGAGTGACATGGTCTTAATGTTACTGATGTTTCCTACCCATTTTTTTTCCCCCTTTGTTGTCACAGTGAAATTTTTTCTAAGGCCAGACTTTCCAGATTGTTGGACTAGCTGTCAGGATGATGAACCACACAAGTTTCCCGATATATTTTAATAATCAGACTTTTAAAAGCACTTGACACATTAATACCCTTAGTGTAGAACTGTCATTTCCTCAGTCAACCCACACACATTATTTTCATGTTATTATACTATTTTAAATGTATGGTGTCTGGAAAGAACCAGAAGATGCAAGTAGTGACTTGACACTTTCTTAGAAAAACCACTTATGTAAGTTCATCTTTACAAGTTTACAAATTATAGGTCATCAGCCCTGGCAGTCAGTGGTCATTTTGAAACTTCTTTTCTCTAAGGAAATAGCTCCATTTTTCAGTCACTGCTTGCTTGGTAATGTTATCACCTCTGTTAATATGCAGCTATTAAGTTTTCGATATATTGTTCCTAATATTTATATTCTGAGAATTTATCATCTTCAGGCCAAGGAGAGTTGTTATATAAGACTGAGGCGCTAGAGGCTTCCTTCTTCTGACTGAATCCTTACCCTGTTTGAGTTCTTCCCACGTTATGCTCAATTGGAAACAAGAAGTAGACTACCCCGTTGGGCAAGCGGCTGGCTTCCTTGCTCATGACCTTCAGAAATCACCCCTTTAATGTCTTATTAAAAACAGTCTTCTGTGTTTCACTTTGAAAGTGACAGGATACAAGAGAATCATGCTTTTCATGAGCTGTTCCTAAATTTGTAATAACTGTTTGATTATATTTAGACTTTAAAAACACAATCGCCCAGAGCTTAAACCTAAGGATAATGATTTAAATATTCTACAAAAATACTCCCCGTCTAGATGGTAAACAGAGGTCCATTTTTATCTTAATTCATAAACTGTGTTTTCACAAATAAATGTATGATTATAATATAGACACAAACCCTCAATACCGAAGGACAACTATAATTCCATTTAGAGGGCAACTATTTGATATTTCTTTCTGTTTGAAATTTTCTCCTAGAATCTATAAGAAACTAAGCTTTTGTAGACGGTGACTGCTTCCCTTAAAATCAGCATACCCAGCAAATCCATTCTGTGCTACATATTTGAAGTTAAAATGTATTGGAAGTTTGTTTTAAAAAATCGTGTGATTGACTTATTAAGTACACTCCAATATAGAGTCTTGATTCCAGGAGAACCTTCAGGCCCAAAAGAGTCATTATGTAAAACCAAGTAGCAAGCAGCTTCGTTTTGTTTTGTTTTCTTTTCCGCCTGACCCACCCTACCCCTTTGAGTTCCTCCTATTTTACACCCATGTGGGGATATGAAGTAGGCGGGTCCGTCTCGTCACATTCTATATCGTTGAGGTAACCAATCGTGATGTAACCACCCTGATTACCTCCCAAAAGAAGAACATTAATGTGTTCTTCTGAATTCTGTTTATAATGTTTCTCCTTGTATAAATGAGAAGAGGATATGTGTCAGTTGCCCTTTGTAATTTTCTTAGACCCATTATTTTTGCAGAATAGTAGATTTTGGTTCTAAAGAAATGCTTGCTTATATTTCTGAATGTTCCAGCGAGGCAGGGTTTTTAAACATTTCTCATGTTCCATAAGCGTTTTTTAATGGCACCCCCTCCCTCCGCCCCACACTAACATCTGTTGTAATAACATTCCATCTTAACTGATTATGTTGACATAGTCATATGTCTATGTAAATAGAGAAGGGGAGTAGGAATGGGTGTCAGGAAAACGGGATTGATGGGAAAATCATTTCACAGTTTAACAGGTTCATTAGTACCAGTACATCATTTATTCTTCATACACACAATAACCATTGCCTGTATATAATGATGAAAAGAAAACAGTGGCAGCGTTTGCAAGACATTTTAGGTCATTTTAATGCATTTAGCCTTTTAAAATCTTGCCATGGAGTGTATGGACCCAAGCCCATAGTACATAAAAACGATACTGTTAGTGTGTGTGTGAGCCTGGCTTATTGCTGAAATATAATTCCTTAGAAATGCTACTTTCCTTTGACACTGGGTACAGTGGGAAACTGGGGAAAGCTTAGAGTAGCTGTCACTTAAGTGAAAAAGGGGTCAGTTATTTCTGGTATCTTTCAAAATTGTCATATAAGAAATTGATCTTCCATTGAAGATTTCAGTGTTGAGGAGAAATATGACGGCTCAGGTATCTTTCACTTCAGTTAAATAAGTCAGGATTTCAAGTAATGAAATAACTTATAGAAAACATGTTAGACTTTTCCAAATAAATGTACAATAAAATTACTGAAATTTATCAAATGCATCCATATCCCTTAATGGATTTGCAGTTTATTAAGCGACATATTACTAACTGGCACTCTAGGTTTCTAGAGACCATCCCCTCTTTGTGGGAGCCATTATTGTCCAAATGGTTTTCTTCAGGACTAATCTCTTTCCTAACCTCAAAGAACAAGTAAATTCCACGTCATCCCTTTGCGCGATTCTGAACTCCAGTGGAATCACCTGAGAAAATAAGAGTCCCTGATGAGTTATGTGAAATAACCAACCGAAGTGCAATTCTTGAATTAGGGAGGGTCTCTAATTTAAATACTAGGCCACCAGACTACTGAAGGTGATTCTCTAGAATAGGGATCAGAAAGCTGATCCCTATTGCCAGAAAGGAAATCTTTTTGGCTTTGCAGGCTGTAGGATCTCTGTCACAACTAATCAGCTCCGCTATTGTATTATGAAAGCAACTATAGACAATTTGTTTATAAACAAATGAGTGAAGTTGTGTTCCAATAAAGCTTTATATGTGAACACTGAAATTCGAATTCCATATAATTTTCATATTTCACGAACTATTCTTCTTTTGATATGTGTTTCCAACTCGTTAAAAATGTAAACGCCATTCATATTTTTATCCTGTTGGCCATACAAAAGCAGACGACGTACTGGATTTGGCTTACAGGCGGTAGTTTGCCTGACCTCCCCTGTTCTAGATTTTCCCAATTACCTCATTACCATTCCTACCTGTCACAGACTGTGATGGACTCACTGCTTTGTGGCTCCAACTCCTTGAGGCTCATCCCGTGTCCCCTCCCCCTATCAAGGTGGTTGGCCCTAACATCTCATTGCCTTGTAAATACGGAAAATAGAACTAAGGGCATGTATCAATATATAGACTTGTTAATTAGATATATTCTATTTTAAAACTAAATATATTGATTTTACTAATAACAATAACAATCCTGCATGGAGACAATAAAGATTAAATGATGGGAAAAGCTAAAGGAGATGGCTTATCTAGCTGGAAGAAGACAAGTTTAGGGACGATGAACTATTATATACTTGTTGTGTTACTGGTGATTAATAGCCATCTTACATTTCAGGGACCCCTGTATGAGAAAGTATAGATGGATTCTTATAACCCCCATTACCAAAAAAATGCAGTTAACTCAGTGATAGAAGAACAGCATTATCTTTCTACATAGGAAAATTTTAATAATCGTAAAGAGTGAATAACTATTCAGATTCTAGCTCCCTATAAAAAAATAAGAGGAAACTAATGCAAACTGCATAAGAACAGGTTGAATTAGATGTAAAGAAAGAGTGTAACAGTCTAGAAATTTCAAAGGTCAAGGCAGAGTTCTTCATTAAGAAAAGCACAGAACTGGAGTAAAAGCTACCTTTGACATCAAATAGACGGAAAGAAGTCTTTAAAACCCTTCTGATAGGATGTGTGATTAGACTACATTCTTTTGTCGGATAAAACCCTACCATTAATGATATACATTCAGGAGGATTTTGCTTGTCGATTAGGCAAAAGTCATGCTGAAGGCAAATGGAACTGAACATTCAAGAAGACATCCAGGACTTCCCTGGTGGCGCAGTGGTTAAGAACGCTCCTGCCGATGCAGGGGACACGGGTTTGAGCCCTGGTCCGGGAAGATCCCACATGCTGCAGAGCAACTAAGCCTGTGTGCCACAACTACTGAAGCCCGCACACCTAGAGCCTGTGCTCCGCAACAAGAGAAGCCACCACAATGAAAAGCCCGTGCACCACAACGAAGAGTAGCCCCTGCTCGCCGCAACTAGAGAAAGCCCGTGCGCAGCAACGAGGACCACCGCAGCCAAAAATAAATAAATTTAAAAAAAAAAAAGAAGAAGACATCCAGTGACTGAAAATACTCACAAACAATATTGGAGCAAACAATTTTAGTTTGTCATTAATTGTGGAAATAGCCCTTATTTGGGGACAAGATTTTGCAGGATCTTGCTACCTGATGGGAAGGTTTAGAAGATATAGAGTTGGTGAGGGCCCAAGCCTGAAGCAATGAACAAAAATAACAAGAGATAAAAAAAGAGAACAGTTAAAAGCCTTTGAAATAAGACTGAAAATTCAAAACTAAAGTAGAAAAGGAAATCGGTAAAGGGATACGAGAAGTGGTATCATGCAGGTGTTGTTAGAGGAGAAATAAGTAGTTCATGTAGTGAATTTGTTGAAATGAAGTTATTGAAGAGAGTAGAAAATTAATCTCTCTCTCTCTCTAGTTTTGCCTGTTCTCACATTACTGTTGTTTTCTTAAATAGGAAAACTTGTTCAAAGGATGATTCATCAATTAGGATTGCATTTGGCTGCAAGTAGCCAAATTTTATTCCGGTGGCTTGATCAAATAGCCCCACTCAGTATCTTCCTGCTTCCATTCCATTGCCTGCAACTGTATCATATCATCAATTCCAGCTTCAAGGGAACCTGCTAATTTGAATTTTATTTTGAGTTGGGCACAGTGCTTTCCTGAGCAGTGTTGTGGTTCTGTTAGTAAGAAAAAAGCAGGGTTAGTGGAGACAAGCATTTGGGTTAGCAAGTGGCAACGTCTGCGATAAATAGTATAAACTTCTCAAATCAGTCTAGGTGTTGTACTTTTGACCAGAGTCCTCCTAACATCCCTATTGTTTTTCTGCCTTTTAAAAAAGATCACATTTTCTATCTGTCTGGACTGTCATTGTTCTAGTCTTAAGGTTATAACACATTGATATTTAAGTAAGATGAGGCCTCAGATACTTTATGTTAAAGATGATAAATTTGTTACTGAGAGGAAGTACCCCTGATAAAAATCTGAACTTCATATTATGCTGCTAATCATCTTCAAGTTAAGAGCGGTACTGGCTACAACGCTATCGGGTGGTTATATACAAGCTATTGGCTTTAATGTGTAAATACTGAAAAATTATCGTCAGTGTCCATTTTGTAGTCTGGATATAAAATAAAGCAGTAGGCATCAAAACATACACCAGGCAGTGTGCATACTTTCATTTTCAACTTAAAATTTTGCTTCATATCTGTTAACCTTTGTTTCCTATATGGTGTATCATATAGAATCAAAAGTGTTTTTCTTCCTTGTGATGTTTTTCATCTTTTCTTCCCACATATGTAGAGCAAAGAAATGGGAGAAATGTCAAATTATAAAGATGTAACAAGATCCTAGAAGAAAAGAAATCCTAGTGATTTCTTTTTTTTTTTTTTTTTGTGGTACGCGGGCCTCTCACTGTTGTGGCCTCTCCTGCTGCGGAGCACAGGCTCTGGACGCGCAGGCTCAGCGGCCATGGCTCACGGGCCCAGCCGCTCCGCGGCATGTGGGATCTTCCCGGACCGGGGCACGAACCCGTGTCCCCTGCATCGGCAGGCGGACTCTCAACCACCGCGCCACCAGGGAAGCCCAATACTAGTGATTTCTGCAGCAACAGAAATGTTACCTTATTATATTACGTAGCTCATCTGATGTAACATGTATCAATGTATTAATGGTTCATATTATTAACATAACGTCAATAATTAATATAAGTGACCCCCAAAGAATATCTCCTAGCTATAATAGAAATGTTTCAGTTATTTGGATATTATTATTATTCCACCTAAAAGGAAAAATGATTAATTGCTAAATTTGAAATTATAAATCATTTTTAAAAATTCATTCATTCTTTCCTTTTATTTTTTAAACAACAGCTACAGTAGAATGTTACAATCCAAGAACAAATGAATGGACCTACGTTGCCAAAATGAGTGAGCCCCACTATGGCCATGCTGGAACTGTGTATGGAGGCGTAATGTATATTTCAGGTAAATAATTGCAAATGCAATTAATGTAATGCATAGACTTTTAGCTGTGTCGCCATCTTTCCATCTGGTGTTAATAATAATCCTGGAAATGGATAACCAAAATATAATTTGTATTGATTTTAAAATATATTTTGTGTGTACATTTGCATATGAATCCTTTGGCATTTTATAAGTTTATAAGACTAGCGGCAAGCCAGTCCTACTGTAAATACCTTACTTAGAAGAAATTGGGAAGCTTTCAGCTTCTCCAGCTTGCCTTTCAGTCCCCATACCCTGTACTCCAATAACTCGGTACTCTAATAACCACCATTCATATTCTCTATAACAACATTTAATTCATTTTTGTTCAGAATTTAGCTAAACTCTATGAGGCAATATATCATTATGTAACATATAAGCTCTACTGTGTATAAAACTTGCTACCAATATACATATAATGCATAATAATGTTCATTCTCTCATTTAGTGCAACCCATAATATATGTTTCTCTTGTCCTTAGCATTATAATGGGTTCTACTATGGTGTCATTGCATAAATAATTCTGTGTTGATTACCTGTATTTTGGCCATATGCACATATACTTTTCTGATAAAAAATTCGGAAACAGTTGCAGTTCGCTCAGTGTCCCAGTAACAGCTTTCATTCTCAAAACTGTTGGTGTTCAAATCATCCTTCCGTAGAATTTAGAAAGGAGTCTTATTTTAATGTAATGATCACTTCAGGTATTGAAATTTTATTCCGTTATTCAGGTTCTTACCATTTGGCCCTGACACAGTCTACCTCTGACAGTTTTCCCCCTTTTGAAGGCCTGCCAGTGTCAGGCCAGCAGTTACACTATTAGAGAACAAAGGCTGAGTCTTTGTGGTCTGAGTCTCTGAACGCTGCCTTATGAAATCTCTAATGAAGAAGGATCAGGGAAAGGCCTGTAGTGTGTGACTGGCAGGTTTCTGGTGTTAAATATATGAGCAACTATGGGACATCTTATATTGAAAGAGCCATCCAGGAAATCATATGCTCCACTAATCAATGATTTACACCATCCACCTATTTTACGTGTGTAGCTGCTATGCCATTATAAGGAGGGCTCCAAGTCTTCTGGGGGGGAAAAAAATGACATTCGAATGGTTCTAGTGGTGCTTTGGCATAACTAGGGTATGTTGCACGAATGACCTTCCCAGTCAAGAGTAGGCTAGGAACCACAGCTGAGTTTCAGACCAAAGAGCACTGTTTTGCTTGCTGACAATTCAGTGAAGTACAGAAAAAATATCTAAAAGCAGGAAAAAAATCGATTGCCATCTGGCCACCAGACATAGAGCTCTGAGTGATATGGCTAAAGATTAGTTTAGTTTTCTCCCTAATCTGCAGAATATATGGTCTGATCCTTTCATTGTACAGGCTGATTTAGATGTGCTCTAAGAATATACTTTGTAGACGATAGAGACTCGATAGAGCAACAACGAATTGCTGTACATACAAAATTCCATATATATTCAGCATTCTAATTCTTTAGCTTTTTAAGAGAGGACGTTACCCACCCTCACCCTACCCACCCAAAACTCGACAAAAATAATCAGTTCCGAACATTCGTCTAAGCTTGTACATTTGGACAATACTTTCGACTTTTCCGAAGCACTGTGATTTATTTCAGTTTATAGTCACAATCCTAATGAGAGAACTAGAGTGGACATTCTTATCTGACAAATGAGGAAACGGGCGCCTAGGTTTTAAAGTGCCCTAGCCCTGTGCTCAGCACCCAGAGGGTGCTCGCTGAAGGGCAGCAGAAGTGCATGATGCTTTGTAGTTGGGATTTCCTGTAAACCCAACTCTAAGAGTGGCCAAAATATGTTTTCATTCTGTAAAACCTCTTAAATCCCATGGGTCTCTGTCTGAGAAAGTCATTACAATAATATAAGCTGCATTTTTGTTCTTTAAGGAGATGAAAGTGTTATTTTCTTTATTTTTAATCCAGAGAAAGTATAGCAGGGAGACATTTATAAGAACAAGGTTGATAAGCTCTAAAATGTCATAATACCTGGATAGACGTTAATGATCTGTGACCTGTGACAGAGTCTCCTATTTACTTTTGCATTTTTATAATAATCTGTTTACCCCATGCCTGTAATTTTCATTCTCTAGGAGGAATTACTCATGACACTTTCCAAAAGGAGCTCATGTGCTTTGACCCTGATACTGACAAATGGATCCAGAAGGCGCCAATGACCACTGTCAGAGGTCTGCATTGCATGTGTACAGTGGGAGAAAGGCTGTATGTCATTGGTGGCAATCACTTCAGAGGAACAAGCGATTATGATGATGTCCTAAGCTGTGAATACTACTCACCGATCCTTGACCAGTGGACCCCAATTGCTGCCATGTTAAGAGGGCAGAGTGATGTTGGGGTCGCTGTCTTTGAAAATAAAATCTACGTGGTTGGTGGGTATTCATGGAATAATCGTTGTATGGTAGAGATAGTGCAGAAATATGATCCAGATAAAGATGAATGGCATAAGGTTTTTGATCTCCCAGAGTCCCTGGGTGGCATCCGAGCTTGCACACTCACAGTTTTTCCACCTGAAGAAACCACACCATCACCTTCTAGAGAGTCCCCTCTTTCTGCACCTTAAGATCGTCCCTACAACTAAGATGCTGTAGTCCTATCTTTGCAACGTGTCATGGATTCTCTTCTTTCACCCTCCCCCTTAAGTAGTGTATGTTAGGATTAGCCTCCAGTAATTGATACAAATATTGGAAAAAAGACGACATTGATGTCCTTTGTGCTGTTTGTTTGGTGGTAACAAAACCATTCTGGAAATGTATCCCATAGAAGCTGATGTTTAACATACGAGGAGAAAGAAAAAAAAAAAAAAAAGCAAGGCAAAGTATTGTCTATAAGATGTTTCTGCAGTACTTTTTTGATGCTGTGTACTGGGTGTAAGGTATTTGTCATCTTACATTAGAAAGCCCAATAAACCAAGTTGAAGGTGGATTATAGTAAATGTACAACTGTGCTAACTAGGCTTCAAAGTAAAAAGTTTTCCTTTCATCTTTGACTGTGAGATGTGAAAGGGAGGTAGCCCGCTCCAACAGGAAACAATAGACAAAAGGTTGCCAACTCGCATGAGCTACCTCCCTCTTTTCATAAAGTATTTTTGACATATCTGTCAGCCCACCTGTCTGTGGGGTACGTTGAGAACACATCAAGTTTCTTAGACACACAGGAGAAAGAATAATTGTAATTCACGAATATTAATTTAAAAAAACAGCATGACCCCTCAACTTGTAAGCAAGGCTTTGGGGTTCTTTAAGTGTGTACAAGTATAGACACACACATATATCAAATAGAAGAATTTAAAAAACTGAGTAGCACGTCAAACAAATGCCAAAAAGAAAACTTTGAAATTTCTTCCAAAAAGCAGCTTCCATTAAAATGGGAATTCAGTATGCACGTACTGAATGCACGTATGTAGAATCATACTGAATCTAGGTGAATAAGGGCTAGAAATTTTGAGCAACTCAATTTGTCATTTGGCCAAATTTTTCCTTCCAAAACTGTAATGTACACCTTCTCCTTTGCTGTTGAGGTAACTTACATATTATATGTATTCTGTATACTCGGTTCATAAGATTATTTAGCACAAAGTATAGCAGCTCCACCTGGTGAGCTACTTTCGCTCAGTGAATTCCACTTCCATGTTTTATTTTTTTTGTTCAATAAAAACATTTAATGTCGCTTTGGTGTGAGGTATCCTGTTCTTGTCTGAGTTGGCTTCCTTTGGCTTCCTTTGATTAAATACCTTTCTTTTTTCTTTTTAGTATGCCAAGATCCAAATGATCAGAACTTAAGAGTACTGAACAGCTTGGATTAATGAATACTAATGACTTTCATTCAAGGAAGAAAAGAATTTGACCAGGTCAAACTTCATTGGTGAAAACTCATTGTTGGTTGTCTTTGAGGAATTAGTTTGTAGAAGATGCTAACTGACCCCTCTCCATCCCCACAGGGTAATAATATGTCTAAACCACAAGAGCAGTGAAATTTCTGAGGTCGGTTTCCCGGGTCTTCCAGAAGATCCATCGTGCCTAACGAGAAGGGATTGTGTAAAATGACTTAAGAGATTTGTTCTTGACCGAAAAAATGTTTTTGTAAGAGATTGATAATTATGTTAGGGCCATATGTATGATCTTTCCTACTTTATCTGCAAATGACCCGATTAAATCTGAACCAAAAATTTCGAGCTATTCCAAACCAACTAGAGTGTTGCCAAAGTTCTTATCTGGTGGAGAATTGCCAGTGCCCATGTCACTGTCTCTGTCCTGAGTTAATCATAATGAAGAAAACAATTTTCCTATCAGTGGTACTTTTGAATGTTAGGAGAAGCCTGGTTTGAATTTGAAAGACCCTCTTTGGCAAGATTGTTCTTAAGTCAGAGAAACTGGTCACGTGATTTCAGTTGTCTGCTTATAGGCAGATCAGATTCAGCCATTTGCAGAGTTAACACCCTCCTGAACATGGGAACATGTACCGGACAGACTAATGGTCCCACCACAGTCCAGTATGGGTGTTCCTGTTCAGGCGGCTCTCCTCCAAGCAGCAAAGGTTTTTTCCATCTTGTGGCTTCTTCTGCCTCTTGGGTCCTCGGAATCTTCTCCGTTCAGTCAGCAGAAGAAAAATGGAACATTGCAGGTATGAGGGCCGTCGGGTTTGAAAGAGGCATGCATCACTTCTACCCACGTTCTGCTGGCCGGAAGTCAATCCTGTGTCCACACAGAAGCCCAAAGGGGACTGGAAAATAGCAGATAGCCGCGTGCCCAGAAAGAAGAGGAAACGGGGCTGGTGATCCGGTCGCAGTTTGCCGCAGGGAATAACAAAGCACAAGGTTCTGTTTGACAGCTTACCTTTTCTGCATCCAGGCCATATGTTATTTAGAATAACAATTCATGTCATGCAAGTGCTGTTATTAAACAATTCCAACAGCTGGTAAATTATTACACATTTTCCTTCACAGCGAATTAACAATTTTTCTTTATAAAAAATCTCTGACAGTCATTAGTTGGCTCTACAAGCATTTCTCCCATTTGCCTTTCTTAGGTTCTTGATCTACTTGAAAAAGGAGCTACTGAATACATTAAATCTCAAAAGGTTCATCATTTCCCTTCCTGGTCAAGGTTGGTAGAGTGAGGAAGATGAAAGAAAACAGCTACTTTGCCTGTTTCTAGAATTAAAAAAAAATTCAGCTCATAATCAGGTTTGCCCTGAAAAGTAAAATGATGACCTGAACCTGTTTCCTCTCTAATATTACTTTAGAGACTTAACAATATATAAGTATGTATTGTTTCCTTGCAAGTTGCTAAAATAATTCCCTCCCATTATACCCGGAGAGAGTGCCCCCATAGGGCAAGTAAGTGGTGTTGTATTTCATTAGTTCAACTGTGACCTTTTTTTTTTTTTTTTCCATTTCAAGGGCCTTTGTGTATTGCCCACCCCCCCAAGAATGGTAAGTAGACTTCCTCATGTGGAAAGTTGGCCCTGCCTCTAATTTTATTCTTGGCCATTGTGTCTTATTTTCAAGGCACTAGACCTCAGGTTTAGTCCTTTCCACATCAGAGATCTCTTGGAGTATGCGGGCAGGAAAGTAAACGTGAAACAAGTTCACAGGGATTAAAGGAATTTTATTTTAAATTGGTCAAATCACGTAGTATTTTACAACTCTTGGTAATTATAAAAAGGCAAAATACGGAAAAATTGGTAAATACAAGAAAGAAGAAAAGTCATTCATCTCCCCCCCATATCAGTAACGATTGCTAAATGTGAGTATATTGGTTTTATACAATTATCAGAACGTTACAGGTTGGCCAACGTTTTCTGTAAAAATCAGTAAATATTTTAATCTCTGTGGGCCGTTGGTCTCTGTGGCAACTACTCATCTCTGATGTTGTAGTGCAAAAATGTCGATAATGTGTAAATGAATGAGTGAGGATGTGTTCTAATAAAAGTTTAGGACACTGAAATTTGAATATCATATAATTCTCACGTAGTATAAAATATGACTCCTCTTTCGAGTTTTCAGCCATTTAAAAATTTTTAGCTCCCGGGCCATAGAAAAACAGACCATGGACCAGACTTGGTCCATGGTCTGTAGTTTGCTGACTCCTGCATTACAAGAGTGCATTTCATTATCATTCACTTATTCTTTTTAAAAAAAATTAATCAATTCGTTTATTTTTAGCTGCTTTGGGTCTTCGTTGCTGCGTGAGGGCTTTCTCTAGTTGTGGCGAGCGGGGGCTACTCTTTGTTGCGGTGCGCGGGCTTCTCATTGCGGTGGCTTCTCTTGTTGTGGAGCACGGGCTCTAGGCGCGCAGGCTTCAGTAGTTGTGGCACGGGAGCTCAGTAGTTGTGGCTCGCGGGCTCTAGAGTGCAGGCTCAGCAGTTGTGGCGCACGGGCTTAGTTGCTCCGTGGCGTGTGGGATCTTCCCGGACAAGAGCTCAAACCCGTGTCCCCCGCATTGGCAGGCGGACTCTTAACCTCTGCGCTACGAGGTAAGCCCCCCATTTATTCTTTCAAGAAACACTTACTGTGAACGTATTTTGTATCAGTCAGTGAAGAGTCCTAGGGTCTACAAAGATGAATAAAACTGAATCCCTGCCCTCAAGGAGCTCAGTCTAATTGGGTAGATAGATGCTTACAACGTAGTGTGCTGGAGGCTAGGATGGGTGTCTAAAGAAGCCACATCTGAACAAGTCACAAAAATAGATGTTTATAAAATGAATGCCTGGGACTCGAGTGCCTGCATTAATAAAATACAACTTTTCTTGCCACAAAGCTATAAATAAAAGAATACGCATAAGGAAGGGGCAGCCAGTCCATGAAAGCCCAGCTCCTGCCCCCTGATCAACTTGATCTATTTACCCCAACTCCCAACTTGCTGGTTCTGTGCTAAGTAGGGTCACACACAACGTGTCCTTTAAAATACTCTGTAACCAGCAGAGTACAGGATGGGATATTTAACAAGACTTTCCTAAAATCTCTGTGCGTCAATATGTTTTTTTACTGCAAGTAACAGAAATCCCCAACTCTAACAATAAGGAAATGTGTTTTCTCACAGAGCTGCAAAGCCCACTGGAGATAAAGGAGGCCCCAGGCAAGATGTACTTAGCTCAGTGTCATCAAACTCCCAGGTTGGTTTTTTTTTTTTTTTTTCCTCATATCCCCACTCTGTTTGCAACAGCATTTGTAAACACTGTGTTTTGCCAGTAGCATCCCTTGTTCACATCCACAGAGAGAGAAAACCTCTCCCTCAATCATGGAATTTAAATTCTCTTTAGTCTGATGGAGGCAACCCAGGACATATGTTTCTCGTGGCCCTGTTGCCAGGGGAATGCGGTGCACGGATTGGCTTAGATTAACTATCTTACGTGAAATTGTTGTTGGGGAATTAACCATAATACCCTCCTCTCTCAGGAAGAACAAGAAGGAAACATGGAGAAGGAAATTTAGCTAATTGGACTGACTGGTTCACTTTGTCCCAAATCAGTCTAGGCTTTTTCTAGGTTCATGTTTTTCAAAGTCTGGGTCACAACCTATTAGTACAGAAATTCCCAAAGTGTGGTCCAGGCAACCTGGTGTCTCTGAGACTCTTTGAGGGAATTCATGAGGTCAAAACTATTCTCAAGTGTACAGTGGCATTTTCCAGAGGTTGAAGGACACGCGGTGATACCATCACTCTGTCAGGTAATAGGATATGAGTTTGTGTATTCTTGTATTTTAAAAACCCTCAGGGAGTTCTCTGGTGGTCCAGTGGTTAGGACTCGGTGCTTTCACTGCCGTGGCCCCGGGTACAATCCCTGGTCGGGGCCAAAAAACAAAAGCAAAAAAAACCCTCTCATTGTTCGTTTCTAATACAGTAAACATCAATAGCTATAACTCACATAAACACAACCTCTTTGGTATCCTCAAATTTTAAGAATGTATGGGAGTCCTGAGACCCAAAAGTCTGAGAACTACTGAGTTGTAAGATCAGTTTTAGAAACATTTTGTACAGAAATGGAATAAAAAATAGAGTGTGCCGTACATCATAAATGTAAGTATTGTTTTGTGAAGTTTTCTTTGGATTATGTATATGTGTTTATATATACACATGTATTTAATCAAAAGAAAAAAATTCACAAAACAATACTTATATATGTGTGTGTGTGTGTGTGTGTGTGGTTACAATATAAGTAAAATGTTCTAATGTGGGACCTGATCAAAAATGGTTGAAAGCACTGCTCATTGGTCCTGAGCATACTCCATGTAACAAAGGCCCTCTTCCCACCATTCCCTCCACCACCAAGGAACACACTCAAGTCTCCTGGGTTGTTTAAAGTCCTGACACCAAAGAGTGAGGCCCCAGCAGATACATCACCTAAGGTTTGATTTCTCAGTTCTCATGTCTTATCTGAAAATCTACCTGTTCCCTCAGTGATTAAACCCAGGCAGCCACAACCACCTGTAAGGTCTGCCCTAGCCTGGTAGGAATTTGCACCAAAACCACATTAGACGACAACACATACTCTGAATGTAGCGTAAGTGGCACACAATCATGGCAGCAGGCCATGATTTTGATTCGTCACACAAATCTCTTCACGAAGGTGTTTCTCAAAAGGAACAGTAGCTGTAATAGACATTAATAAATATGGAAAGCAGGGACTTCCCTGGCGGTCCAGTGGTTACGACTCTGCGCTTCCATTGCAGGGGTCACGGGTGCGATCCCTGGTCGGGGAACTAAGACCTCGCAAGCTGCGTGGTGTGGACAAAAATAAAATAAAATGTACAGCTTTCAAAATAAGGAAATAAAGGAATGAATAAATACAGAAGGCAAAAAAGGCCTGACTGTAAGCCATAGAAACCAAACTCCAGCCAGCTGAGGCGAAAAGAAAAAAAATATATGAGACCAGTTATTGGGGCATCTTACACAACCATAAGAAGACCAGAGCTGCTGCTGGGACACAGGGAAAACCAGAGGAAGGACTCAAAGAGTGTCAGTACTCTGACTCTGCTTTTCTCTCAGGGTTGGACTCGTTGCTTCCCAGCCTCTTTGACACGGCAGTGGCTAGGAATGGGGGCTCGGAGAATGTCTGCCTTTCCCCACGATGACAAAATGCTCCCCGTTCCCCATCATCGGTTGAAAACTCCTTGGGAAGCACAGGGATAGGACGGGTTTACATTAGATGCTTACCTTTGGATGAATACGCAAGGGCCTCAGGGCCCTGATGTGAGGGGCAGGAACTCGATCCCTGGAAAGGGGTACATTCCCATTGAACGGGGGAATTATTTGGAGCCAAGATGTCTCCCAAATTGATGTCTAGGCAAATAATAAGTTCAAGCTACACAGAGTAACCCCACTGAGGTCCAAAGGAAAATGTGTGTGTGTGCCAATTAAGAGGTCAAATATTCCTCAAAAGCTAACAGAGTTTGTCTGGAGAACTGATTCCTACTCAGGACTCAGGAAGTACCTCTCCACCTGCTACCTTCCACCTCACTGTGGTCTACACATACCTACAGGCCTGCCTGCTTCGGAAGGACATCGTGGGACGTAGTCAGGAAGAACTCACACTGCTGCCTCTCATTGCCCGTCACCTTCACTGTACGGCATCTTGGTCCCGGTAGAGACAGAAATGCAAAATGACAAAAACTGGCAGGATCTGAGTTAGGATCTCCAAGTGTTTGTTTTGTAGTCTTTAAAAAGGCAGCCCCCAAGCTGTTAGTTAAACACAACAAATGTGCAATGAAGTTGCTGTAGCAGATTTTTGGAACAAGGCTGGGAACGTGGTGGCAGGGCACCAAATGCAGTCACCATGGCCTAGCCAGGAACAGGTCCTTTGTCCTTGGGACAAGTTAGAGTGACTTGTGGCCAGAGCACTCAAGGGCAAGAGTAGGTGTCCTGGTGGCCACGAGAGCTGATAAAGGCTGGGACGTCTGTGACCTCATATCGGGTGCCTCCTCTCTGTCCCTGTACTAGAAGCTTTTTCCCACCAAGTCTTTGACACCCTCAGGTAAGAGAGATGATCACAGTCTCTCCTGCTAGAGGCATTGAGAAGGTTACAGGGAACGTGTGGATGTATTTGGGAGGCTTCTGGATGTGTGTACATAGGCTGTACGTCTCCACCAATTAGGAGTCCAGAATAAAATGTTTGGGACAACTGACTCAGGAGTGAGAGGTTTGCAAAGTCGTGGCAATGTCAGGTTGTGTGGTGCTGGGCAACCAGTCAGACTGATCCAGTGCAGAGGGCAGGGGCGGTCACAGCCAGGGCTACGTTCTTCCAGAATCAGGTATCTGGAGTCAGGGAGTTGGCAGAGGGAGCTGAGTCAGGCACACAGGCTGCTGGACGGCCCATCCGCCGCCGTCTTCCTCATGCTGAAATTTTTAATACTAAAAATGAAATGTAAAGTAAAAAGCCTTGGGCTTCCCTGGTGGCGGAGTGGTTGAGAGTCCGCCTGCCGATGCAGGGGACGCGGGTTCGTGCCCCGGTCTGGGAAGATCCCACATGCCGCGGAGCGGCTGGGCCCGTGAGCCATGGCCGCTGAGCCTGTGCGTCCGGAGCCTGTGCTCCGCAACGGGAGGGGCCACAACAGTGAGAGGCCGGCGTACCGCAAAACAAAAAAAAGTGAAAAGCCTTCATTTCTGGTAAAGAGCCTTCAAGTTGAAAACTTCCTGGCACAACTGAGGACACAGCAATCTGAAGTCTCCTTTTCCTACTCAATCCTCTGTAATACCCTACATGGGAAAAGAATCCCAAAATGAATAGCTATATGAATATGTATAACTAAATCACTTTGCTGTACACCTGAAACTAACACAACATTGTAAATCAGCTATAGTCTAATATAAAATTAAAAATTAAAAAAAAAATCAGTCTCCTTTTCCTGCCCCCCTCTGATGACTCTGAATGAGCCTTCCCACTTGGGAAGGGCTTGAATCTTTTTTGGATTCAATTCAATTAGTCCATTGCCTTAGACTAATGGCCCGAAAGGGCTAATCATCATCATCAGTGAAAATATTTCCAACAATAGAATTTTCCATCACGGGTTCGGAAGGGTGACATTTTTTCAGAGCTCTCAGCGGGGCCAGAAGCCTGAGAAGCATGCCTGGGGCATCCATGGGTACAGAGCTGAGCAAAAGTGAGTTTTTACAAGTATTTCTTAAGGTAGGCTAAACTGCTGTAACACACAGACCCCCAAATGATAAAGTCAACATTTTTGCTTCGTACGCACGTACCAGGCAAGCTGTGTTCTGGGTCTGAGGGTGGCTCTCCTCCACGCAGTCACTCAGGAGCCAGCTCTCCCATCTACAGCTTCCCAAATAGCCACGAACGTCTCCATTCCGGTGAGCACCAATCAGAGAGGAGGGAATAGCTGAGGAGCCAGTGAGAGGATTTGCGGGCCAGATCTGGCTGTGGTACACAACTTCCCACACAACTTTCAAGGAGGCTAGGAAATAAAATCTAAGGTTGGACTCAGAAGAAGAAAGAGACAATCGTGGTGAGGCGCTAGCAGATGCTGCCCCAGCAAAAGAGTCTCATCTCTTTGATTTAAGAGGCAATGCGTTGCCAAGGAACTGGCAGAACCTCATGCAGGGTCTGTCAGTCAAAAAGATCTCATGGGGCTTGAGATCGTGAAGTCAGAGAGGGGACGAGAGTAGATTGCTTTTGTAGATATCAATGAGGGAACCCCATCTGCTACGACCCCGGAACTGAAGATTAACCGTACTTAAAACAATCAAGATGACGCTGGTCAGACCACCACGTGATCAACTTCAAGATGACTGTCAGAGCTGACTGTGCTGTTTCTACATGTAGCCCCCTCCCTCCATCTATAAAAGCCCTTGCCCACTGCTCAATCCTGGGGGAGCTCCTGAAGCCCAGTGCCGGAGTCAGAACCTCAGGGGACTGTGGGCTCTGTCCATTCGGTGTAAACTGTGAACCTCTCTTGTCAAGTAGACAGTCAAGAGCAAAATACAGGGGGAAACCGAGTCACGACCTCTGAGGCGTGGTTTGCTTCTTTTTCGTAAGAGGAAAAACTCCAAACCCAAAGTTATGCACTAAGGTTGGTAGCAAGAAATTGATTACAGATGATCAAAGCAGGGTCTGGACCCTCTGGACCAGGGTTTCCAGCAGGAAGCTTTGGTTGGCTATCACAGAGGAAACCCCAGTCTCCAGGATGGGCCAGGGGAACACAGGGACGTGCTCAAAAGCTGGCCCCGGTGAATTACTTCTGTGAGACTCCTAGGGTTCTGTGACAGAATCGTATTTTCTGACTGCTTTTTGAGGTTCCTCATAGCTACACTCGCTGTGAGGGCCTGAGAAGGCAAGGTCCCAGGAAGTCTAGGGAATTAGACACACTGCCCTTCAGTGTACAGATGTCGAGGGGCGGAGATAGCCGTCATGGCCTGGTCAGGTCAGGTAGGGAAGTTGCACAGGGCTCGACAGGTATGTATGTATGTATGTATTTTTGAATGAAAGCTTTTTTAAATTCTATAGTGGGGGCCCAGTTGTTTTGAGTCCTGAGCCTGGAGCCTGAGGGAGACTCTGGGGCCAGTGAGGCCAATGCCTCAAAGGACGCCCATTACTATCATCTAAGAAGAGATCTCATGAACGGAGCTCCATCCAGAGAGGCCACAGGAGGAATATTTTGTCAGGGGCGCCTGGGACACGGCTGGAATCCATGGCGTTGCCCATTTGTCACATCTGGTGGCTGCTCTTTCTTTTTTCTCCCCTTTGATAGATTTCCTCTTTGAATCCCCCTCAGTCACTTACCTCTTCACGGAAGTGGGCAGATCTGGTTTTTTCTTTCTTTGCGGTACGCGGGCCTCTCACTGTTGCGGCCTCTCCCGTTGCGGAGCACAGGCTCCGGACGCGCAGGCTCAGCGGCCATGGCTCACGGGCCCAGCTGCTCCACGGCACGTGGGATCTTCCCGGACCGGGCCACGAACCCATGTCCCCTGCATCGGCAGGCAGACTCTCAACCACTGCGCCACCAGGGAAGCCCCAGACGTGGTTCTTTTCCAGGAGCATATCTGAAAGAGAGAGAGAGATCTGAGAGTAAGTACACGGAAAGGGTGGGAGTCTTTGGAAGGTGAAAGAATACCCACTCATCCATCAGGGAGGCACTGCCAAGTTTGCATCCAAGGGAAACACTGTGTGTGGTCACAGGTTAAGGAGACAGAGTTTTGAATGAGCTGGAGAGCTGACCCCTTTGTAGAGGTTGGGCTTAGGAGTCTGAAGGTGGTGAGGGAGGAGGGAGAACTGCGCCATGAACACATTGGGCAGGGCTCCCCCACATCTGCCACTTTCCTCTTCGTGGAATGAAGCAGACAGCACCCTCATAGAACGAGTCCTGCATGTCCCATTTTCTTGGATATCTGTGAGGGTGGCCCCGATAAGATTGGGGCACCCCTTCGTCAGGGGTGTCCTAGCCACACCACTCATGCTGCTGCATGGATAGCCAGGGGCTGTCTTGCAGTCGCCAAAAATCCAGGAAGGCACCATGGAAAATTGAAATGTTCCAACAGATTATATAGGAGGGGGCATGGGGACTTCCCTGGCGGTCCAGTTGTTAAGATTCGTGCTTCCATTGCAGGGGGCGCGAGTTTGATCCCTGGTGGGGTACTAAGAACCCACATGCCACGGCGGGGGGGGGGAAGGAGGGGGCAATGGGTGTCTTTTAGTGAACCCACACACTGAGCATTTCACTCACTCCGCGCTAAGTTTTCGATCTGTTCTTTTCTTCTATGTAGCAAGCTGACAGGCTCACAAAGGTCCAAGAGCCCGGAGAGCCACCCACCTAATGCGCTCAGACTCTAAATGTATGTAGGAAAGCAACAGTTGCTTGGCCTGGGGAGCTGGGGGTTGGGGTGGACTGACTAAGGGTCAGATAGAAGAGCACAGTCGGTTGTAGGACAATGAACCCATTACACCACCCGGATGTCTCTGGAAAATGGCTCTTTGGTTACGTGAGGGAGAGTGGACCCTTATTCCACATTCTTGAGAGCGGGAGGGGCTCTTGAGAGTTGGCAGATGTTTTGGCCACAGGCCCACAGCCATTGGCAAGGGTTGAGAAGAGCCCAAGCCAGAGTTCTTTCGAGGGGGTAGCAGCAACACAAGGGGAGAAACCATCTCTTGAGGAATTTTTCACCAAACACTTGCCCTCTGAGTGATAATGACCATGATCGGAACTAGGGAGGCCCCTGTGAGAGTGGCCATGGCTTGGAGGGGTCCAGCACGGTAATAAGAGCCTGAGGAAAGGCCAGCCACTGGAGGGACAGGAAGAGCGGCGGCGACACTATAGTCACGGGCAGAAGACCTCTCAATTGCTCACATAGCACAGAGGATGGAGGCTCTGTTGGGAATGGCGACTCAGTGAAAACTGGGATCCCCTCCAGTTTCTTTTTTTTTTTCAATTTCATCTATTTTTTAATTTATTGGCAAAAAGGTGTTCATAGATGTCTCATCACTTTCATTTTATAGATCACTTGTTCTCATTTCCGATATTATTTATATGTGTGATATTTTTGTCTTAGTCTCTTTTGCTTGATTTCCTCAATTTTAATCTTTATTTCATTTTTTAATCAATATTTTTAAATTGAAGTATAGTTGACTTACGGTGTTGTGTTCATTTCTGCCATGCAGCAAAGTGATTCAGTTATACGTATATATACACATTTTTAAAAATATTCTTTTGCTTTATGGTTTATCACAGGATATTGGATATAGTTCCCTATGCTATACAGTAAGACCTTGTTGTTGATCCATCCTCCACTTTCAAAGAGAGGCAAAGAGACAGTGAAATATATTCTGTTGTTATTATTGTTTTCAGGCTTGTCCAAGGTAGAATATATGTGGTCCCATTAGTCTGTATAGAGGCAGGAAAACAGTGAAGTCCATTTGTGTCTACTACTGCTTTCTGTGATCTAAGAGGAAAGGTGTATAGTCTCTGATCAAAGGAAAAAGAGTTGAGTGAGTTGCCTGAAGCCTGCCAAGGTGCCAGCATATAACAGGGGGATCTGTCTGACCCTCAGTGTTTCAGAAAGATCAAGGCTGCAGTGGGTGTGGGCCATGGCAGAAATGAGGTGGAAGATGTAGCCAGAGGGAGATGGACAGCCCCGAGCTGGACTGACTTGAGTGCAGGAGGCTAGGAACTCGCAGAAAGGCTTAGCAGGGATGCCTGAAAGCAGAGAGAAGGATCTTGGTCTTGGTACTTCTGGAATGTAGGGAGCATATACCCATCAATAGGAGTTCATGTCCAGTCCACCCCCGCTGTTTCTTGGCCTGAGAAACAGATCCCAGGGAGGCCGGGGCCTGTGACTCACATGCCCCGGCACAAGAATGACGGAACGTTGTGTTTTGTGGCTGAGGAGGCCTCAGGATGCCTGTGTCGTTCGGGATTCTCGCCCAGATTTTCCACCTCATTTAATATGTTAAAGTTATACACGAAGGCTTTCCTTCTAAACTGGGGTGTTCTAGGGACAGTGCTGGCTCTTTGATTCACTGGAAGCCAGCTGCTATGGTCTGAATGTTTGTGTCCCCATAAAATTCATATGCTGAAATCCTAATCTCCAAGGTGATGATGGTATTTGGAGGTGGGGTGTTTGGGAGGTGATTTGGCCATAAGAGCCCTCACGAATGGGATTAGTGCCCTTATAAAAGAGGCCTCGGAGACCTAGCTTGTCCCTTCTGCCATGTGAGGACCTTGAGAAAAGACAGCCGTCTAGAAACCAGGAAGCAGGCTCTCCCCAGAATCTACCAGCACCTTGGACTTAGACCGCCGAGCCCCCAGAACTGTGAGTAATAAATTTCTGTTGTTTGTTTGGTTTATTTTATTTTATTGAAGTATAGTTGCTTTACAATGTTGTGTTAGTTTCTGGTGTACAGCAGAGTGATTTTGCTTTCTACGTATATACTCCTTTTCAGATTCTTTTCCATTATCGTTTATTACAAGATACTGAATGTAGTTCCCTGTGCTATACCTTGTTGTTGATTTTATATATAGTGGTTTGTATCTGTTAATCCCAAACTCCTAATTTATCCCCCGCCCCGCCCCAAATTTCTGTTGTTTATAAGCCACCCAGCCTGTGGTATTTTTTACTAAGACACCAGCCATCTCCACTGACCCCTTCTTCACACCACCACCACTGGGATCCATAGCTCTGACTGGCTTCCTCAACCACTTAAGCCAGAAAACTCTGTTCAATATCCTGACGCCACAAAACAGAACGGTGGGCTTCCTGCGGTCTCACTCCTCCAAAAGAATACTAGCAGATAATGTAATGAGAACGTAAAAGAAGATACCTGTGGTTTTCCAGTGCTTTTTTTTTTTTCCAGTGCTTTTATAGAACTTTGAGAAGTACATTTTCAAATGTTTTCCTTTCTCTTTCTAAACTATTTTTGTTATTTGAGTTTTTCTTTACGAGGAAAACCGGCCCTGTTTGTAGATCATCTGATTGTTTATGTGGAAAATTTCAGGGACTCTGCAGTACTGTAACCAGAAGTGCTTGCCGCTCAAACGCCGATAAAGAGGCCAAGTTGGTGGAAAGGAAAGTTTGCTTTATTTTGGAGGCTGGCAACCGGGGTTGGGGGGGAGGGCGGACGCCCGTCCAAAGGCCGACTCCCCCCACCGGCCCCCGGCCGACAATCAGGGGGCAAGAGCTTTTCTAGACGGGGTGGGGGGCTACATGCAGAATCAGCAGAGTCAGCGCTGACCGTCATCTTGAAATCGGTCATCGGTGGTCTGACCTGCGTCATCTTGATTGTTTTAAGTACAGTTAGTTAATCTTCAGTTCCAGGGTCAGTTTGTTCCCATTTCATTGAGGCCAGTTCTCGGAATTGTGGCAGCCTATGTCACGGCTATAGCCTGGTCATCGTGTAGTTAACTTCTTCCACCTGGTGTGCGTTTCAGTATCTACAAGGCAGCTCACAGGATGTGGCTCAGAATATTATCTCTAGTCCTTGAGAAGGAACTAAAGGTCCTTGACTACGCTTAATGATTAAACTATTATTATTTGGTCTCCTTTGACTGTTTTCCTTTGTTTCTGCCTGTTCTCACTTCTCTGGTTAAACTTATTCTTTGGCTAAAGTTTTTCCACAGACAAAAGTCAGGGGGAGGACATAAGGGGAAGAATCATAGGGTCCTGCTCCGTTTCAAGCCCCTTTTCTTTGGTACTCCTCAGTCTTGAGGAGGGATGGGTGCGGAGCAAGAGGGGAAGAAGGTTTGGGTAGAGGGTTAGTCAGAAACTTGGCAGAGGGGCTCGGGTTTAGTTCCATTTCTGTTTCGATTTTCCCCAACTGTTTGAGGGAATGGGGTGACGACTGCTCTTGGCTACTTCTTGCTGAAGTGGGGCGTAGCCCTGCCTAATTTGGGGAATGGACACAGAAAAGGAAATAATCTCAAGCTCCATGCTTAGCATCAATATTTTGTATTATGAGAACATTACCTCTCTCCTTGATTACTTTGTCATAGTACCTGGAGAAACATTTGAAAATTAGTAGACATTTTACAATGAAGATAATAATCAAAATGCATCTTCGTATTATTCTCTGAATGTATTTTTTCTTAATGGTTAAAGCAGATGTACAGTGTATGTTTAATAGGCCATAAACAGGCTGTTTTGGTTAGCCTAAAGTTCCAAGTAAATCATGTATAAGCCAGAATGACTTCCTCACACCTCAATATGTGAAAATTTCCTCCATCGTTTTTCCCTTTTAATTGTAACTCTTTCCATAGAAAGTATTGATACTCAATATATTTTTCCACCGTTGCCAGAGTGGCTCAGTTGCCTGCTCTGGGTCCACTCATGTCCCTCAGTGCTAGGCCTCTTTTTGTTTATGTATTTGCCTAGTTGTCCACGTTGGGGGAAAACTAATCAGATATCATGGACAGGCTCAGAGGTATGTTAATCGGGAAACACTTTATAGACCACGCATTTTATCATTTATATCCAATTCTCACACAAACATTGTACATGTGCTTTAAGCAGTAAACTTAGAGCCAGCAGTGATCCACATCATGAGTAGTTATACTCTGTGACAACCTCACTAGACAGTTTTTTCCATTCTGAACATCGGGGTCAAAAGTATGGTTAGAAACAAAACAATAGCTTTCCATCAGAATTTTGATTTGTGAATTTCTTACCCAGTTCAACAGTATGATCTGAAAGTTATCAAATGTTTTCCATATAATTTAACATACCAAATAATCCTAATTAGTTCAGAGAAAATTCTTTTCTCTTAACAGAGAGAGAAAACCAAATTTAGTCAGTTTACTGTTACAACAAAATTCATCTACCTAATTAAATTCAGTCTAACCTTAATCCTGACAACATACAAAATTCTTTTCTCAGAGTTCCTTTTTCACAAGCCTTTTATCACTTTCTGGATCCATACAAATCTGTCCTTTTTTTCCCCATCCAACCCATAGTAGGACAAAATTATTGTCATCATTTTTCCTCAACAAAAATATCTCCGTTCTTTATACTTTGTCTTCGCCTACAACACATATCCTACTTGCTTTACACACTGAAATGCTTCTCTTATCATATTTACATATTACAATTTTTAACTCTTGAAAACCTTAACAAAACCAAGAAACAAGTAATTGAACTATTTATTATATCAGTATTTTATGATTGGTAAACTCAAGAACATATTCCATAACCTCTAAAAACGTACTTTTTCATAGCACAATTTCTCTTTAATGTGGTACAAGATGTGTGTTTGAGAAACCCAAACATCTTTACTTTCCTTCTTGGTCTTGCAAGAAGACAAAAAGTAGGTAAATTTAGATTTCTTTGATTTGTAAGGGCTTACTTTTTTTTTAAAGCCAATTTGTAATAGAGCTCTTTACAAATTAACCAAAGACAAAGACACATATTGAGACATACATACATACATCCAGACAAACAGAGATCTCATTGTTTCGTCTTTTTACATTTCATGAATTAGGCATTGCAATTAAACTTATCAGTTTATGAATAACAATCCAAATAGTCAAATTTACACACTCAATTTTAAAAGGCTTCTTTTTTTCCCTGTTTTTCTTTTTTTTGGCTTGAAGTTTTACTAATTAACCCAAGGCTGAAGTCTTAGGCAAAGTGGGCCGTTTTTGTACTTCAAGGACATGATAAGAGTTACCTTCAAGTGTTCTCCTAGGCATATTTTTGTTTTCTCAGGGTCAGAATTCTGCAAACAGTATTTTATCAAGCTAACTTTCTCTAACTGCATATGCAAAAAGAACCATTTTGGGAATTTCAAAAGAGTTTCATCTTAACCAATTTTCTCAGGAGTCTAAAGAATACTCTTGCCATACATTGGTAAAAAAAAATCATCTTTCTTTTTCTTTAGTCATAATTTTATAGCTAAAAGTTTCCGAATGGATTGAACCTGAATTTCCCATTTTACACAGGACAACGAAGATATCAATCACACAGATGGAATACGCACTCACGCACCAAAAGGCAGATCTGTCACAAATCCTCTTCAGAGCATGACCGGTAAGGAGTCCCAAACAAACACTTCCTCAACACAAATGGTCCTCAATGGTAGACAGACGTCAGAACCAATTGGCAAAATACCCTCAGTGCTCACAAACAGTCCTCAACGGTAGACAGATGTCAGAACCAATTGGCAAAAATGCCCAAATAGCAGGCAGTGCTCACAAACGGTCCTCAACATGAGACAGATGTCAGAACCAATTGGCAAGAATGCCCAAATAGCACTTAGCGCTCACGAATGGGAAGGTGGCCCGGGTGCACACTGGTGACTTACCTGGTCTTGGAGCTCGTCGGCTTGTCCAGATGCATCTTGCCGTTCCACCAAGGAAAAGCGTAAGTTGGCAGCCAGTGCCGAGGAAGGGAGAAACAGGGAGGATCCTCGAAATAAATGGTTTTGGCAGCTGCTAGAAACATCCCCCAAGTCCCCTTCTCGGGACTAGCTAACCACGAGCAACAGGCTCATCGCAACCATCCTGGTGCGTTGTCATGGCCATGACTCTACTCTGGAAAACCCAGGGGAGCCAGATGTCATAAGAGCACGGAAGCCATCATGCCTGCAGTAGCCGCAGTAGCCCCACTAGCCCCACGCTTGGCGCCAAAAACTGGAACCGAACGTGGGGTCTGGCTGCTCGCCCCCTAAAAGCCGATAAAGAGGGCAGGTTGGTGGAAAGGAAAGTTTGCTTTATTTTGGAGGCTGGCAACCAGGGTGGGGGGGAGGGTGGATGCCTGTCCAAAGGCTGACTCTCCCCCCCACCCCACCCCGACAATCAGGGGCTAGAGCTTTTCTAGACAGAGGGAGGGGGCTACATGCAGAATCAGCAGAGTCAGCTCTGACAGTCCTCTTGAAATCGGTCACGTGGTTGTCTGACCAGCATCATCTTGATTGTTTTAGTTACAGTTAATCTTCAGTTCCAGGGTCGGTTTGTTCCCATTTCTTTGAGGCCAGTTCTCGGAAGTGTGACACCTTATGTCACGGCTATAGCCTGGTCATCGTGTAGTTAACTTCTTCCACCTGGTGTGGGTTTCAGTATCTATAAGACAGCTCACAGGATGTGGCTCAGAATATTATCTCTAGCCCTCAAGGAGGAGCTAAAGGTTCTTGACTATGCTTAATGATTAAACTATTATTATTTGGTCTCCTTTGACTGTTTTCCTTTGTTTCTGCCTGTTCTCACTTCTCTGATTAAACTTATTCTTTGGCTAAAGTTTTTCCACAGACAAAAGTCAGGGGGAGGACATAGGGGGCAAGGATCATAGGGTCCTGCTCTGTTTCAGTACAGCTACTAGAACTAATAAATGAATTTAGTTTAACAATGTCATAGGATCCAAGGTTAATATAGGGAACTCTAATGTATGCTTATAGACTAGCGGGAAAAAATTGGAAAATGAAATTAAAAAAACCCATTTATAGCAATGCCAAGAAACATAAAATAACTAGTAATATGTTTAACAAAAGACAATCAACAGCACTCTGTATTGCTGAGAGAAATTAAATTAGGTGAGACTGAAATAATTGGAAAGATATGCCATATTCAGATTGTTAAAGTCTCTAAATTGTTACGATAGCCATTTTCTCCAAACTGAATTCAAGATTCAAAGCCATCCTGGTCAACATCCCTGCAGGTCCAAGTGAGCCATGCGAGGGGTCCCAAGGAGCCAGGGCCACGGCCCCTCAGGGGAGCAGCAGAGGCGAGGCGTGCCTGCAGCCTGGGCTGCGCCCGGATCGTGGTAGAGGTGGCATAGCCTCTGCTGGCCTTCAAATGCAGTGCTGCCCGATAGAAATACAATGTGAGCCATAAATGCCAGCCCAGCCATATGTGTCGTTTTTAATTTCCCAGCAATCACATCAAAAAGGTGAAATTATTTTTAATAATATACTTATTTAAACCAACATTTTCAAAATAGTATCATTTCCACATGTGATCAACACTTAACGTTACTAATGAGATAGTTGTACATTATTTGAGATCCGGTATGCATTCTACACTTACAGGTGCTCTATAGCCACGTGTCACCAGTGGCTGCCGTCTGGCCAGCCCACTTTTAAGTGGTATCTTCTGTTGTTCTCTAGTTTTTAACAGTTATTTTTAAAATCTACTTTGTTGAGGTCTGATCGACGTACAAGAGCTGTGCATATTGAATGGATACAACCTGATGAATTCGGAGGTAAGGTTGTACCAGTGAAACCATCACCGCGATCTATGCCATAAACATATCTGTCAATGCTACAAGTTTCCTCCCACCCTCCTTATTTATTTTTATCGTCATTGTTATCATTTTTATTTTATTGGTTTGTTTCTTCCGTTTGGACAATAGCACAGGTCATCAGATCAGCCAAGTTCATCCCCCATGGGTCCTGAAAGTCAGAGACTTTTTTTTCTGTCACCCTCTGGGTCTGACTCACTCACCCTCCTCGAGGCAGACTGTGCATTCTTAGGGTAGGTAAGTAAGAAGATCACAGAGGCTTCCTTGAGCCCCTTAACATGTGAGGTCTTCCTATGTTATCATCCCTCAAAGGGCTTTTTATTTATTTATTTATTTATTATTTTTGGCTGCATTGGGACTTCGTTGCTGCATGTGGGCTTTCTCTAGTTGCGGCGAGCAGGGGCTACTCTTCGTTGCGGTACGCGGGCTTCTCATTGCAGTGGCTTCTCTTTGTTGTGGAGCACAGGCTCTAGGTGCACAGGCTTCAGTAGTTGTGGCTCGCGGGCTCTAGAGCGTAGGCTCAGTAGTTGTGGCGCACAGGCTTAGTTGCTCTGCGGCATGTGGGATTTTCCCGGACCAGGGCTCGAACCCGTGTCCCCTGCATTGGCAGGCGGATTCTTAACCACTGCACCACCAGGGAAGTCCCCTCAAAGGGATTTTAAATATAATCTTCCCTTTTTGTAGACAGTTTTGAGGAGGATGTTTTGTCAATGTCTTCCATTTCAACAGCAGTTAAGGTGTTGCCCCTGTGGGTCCCTCGAGCAGACAGACTCCCTCAGCAATATCTAGCTGTTTGATAATCTTTTTTTTTTTTTTGGCTGTGCCGAGTCTTAGTTGAAGCACATGGAATCTTTAGTTGCGGCATGCATGCAGGACCTAGTTCCCCGACCAGGGATCGAACCCGGACCCCCTGCATTGGGAGTACGGAGTCTTACCCACTGGACCACCAGAGAAGTCCCTGACAATCTTTAAATAACTGGCCACGACTAGCCCCTAGGTCGGGCCAGCTGACCTGCCTTTGGGCAACCTTCACACTCGTGGGCTACCTACTTACGGGGATCTGACCATACGATAGAAATGATTCCTCTGTGAAGTTAATGCAAATTCCTTGGCATGAGAGAATAAAGGCTTGTATGATAGCCTGCCCCCTGCCTCCATATTACCTTTTTTTGGTGAGAGAAAAGAATTTGGAGTTTATAATGCTGAATAATTCTTTGTTGTTAGCACCTGGCCTGCATTACACAATTTTAGATCTTTCCCCTGACGGCTGCCCGTTCAGTAGCCTTAATTTTTGTAATAAGGGCCTGCTCCCCTGACCTTAGCTGTAACCCTCAGCCCTCTGAACAGGGGGCTGCCTTCCCCAGAGGCCTCCTGCCTCTTGGCTTCTCCTTTATTAGAAATCGGTATCTTGACTGGCTCCTTTCCTCAAACCCTGTCCAACCCGTCCTTCTACTTAAATGTGTGCCTAAATTTCCTGTCCACCTATGGGTCCCCCAGATCTGCACCGACCTCCTTCTGCGAATGTGCTTCTCCTTCCTAGCATCTGCCTTTAGGACCAAATGACGACCATAAAGGTCCAGGAAACGACTTATCACGATTATAAACGACTGGAGGCTTCGTGTGCCCTGCCTCAAAGCACTTAAAAATTCACTCACTGGATTTATTTTTATCGTCAGACCTTCCTTTTCTCTAGCTCCACCTGGAGTCATATGATCACCCCGGGTGGAGACTCTCTGACCAATGTCTCCCTGTGCTGACATCTTTTCATAACGGTGCCCACCCCTGCCCCCAGCCCTGGGGCCTAGCTAACTCCCTCTGGATAGCTTCTCCAGCTTTTATTTTAAAAAGTTATTTTTATTTTTTGGCCGTGCGGCATGCGGGATCTTGGTTCCCTGACCAGGGATCAAACCCGTGCCCCCTGCAGTGGAAGCGCAGAGCCTTAACCGCTGGACCGCCACGGAATTCCCACTTCCTCAGCTTTTAAAGCAAGGTCCGCAGAAAATCCCAGGGGCTCGAGGGAGACTTCTGGGCACCATTCGACTAGGTGCCGCACGTGTGCTAAGTGTCGAGGCCAAGGCTTCAGAAGCCTCTGTGAACTGAGACAGAACTGGAGCCTCTCTGAACCTGTTGTGTTTCATGCCTGTTTCTCCTCCCATTGCCCAAATCTGTAGTAATTCATTAAGGATGAGCACATCAGACCCTTCCTAGGACAAGATCTGAGATGAATGCCCACCCCCGAGGTGGGAAGGAGTTATCATTCAGAAGGCGACAGGACTTCCATACCATCTTTAAAAAAAACCCCGTCTTATTTGGAGAGCACCATAGAAGGTGAGTAGCCCCTGACCACTAGCCCACACAGTCCCAAGGGTACGGCAGAGTCTGGTACAGGCGTGCATCTGTCAATAGAACCGATTCCCACAGCCAAGGGCAGCCAGCACTACTGGGGATGTGTCCCTCAGACACCTGGCAGCCCCACCTCTTTGACCAAGGAGGCCTACCTGTCCCATGGACCCAGCAGAGTCTGGTGGAGGAATAGGAAAGAAACTGATCCCCAATAGGTATAGAAAAGGATGGTCCTCAGGAGGAAAACACATCTGAGCCACGAGATGGGACAAAATAATCACACACCAGGCTAGGAGACCCCACCTACTCCATGCCTGGAGAGGCTGGGGGGACAGTGATGCTGGAGGTGAAGGAAAACCACAGACACACTGAGGACAGGCTGTCTGTGACCAGGCTCCGCTCTTACCCTGGCCAACGACCTACATTTCTCCTTTTTTTTTTTTTTTGCGGTACGTGGGCCTCTCACTGTTGTGGCCTCTCCCGCTGCGGAGCACAGGCTCCGGACGCGCAGGCTCAGTGGCCATGGCTCACGGGCCCAGCCGCTCCACAGCATGTGGGATCTTCCCGGACCGGGGCACGAACCCGTGTCCCCTGCATCGGCAGGTGGACTCTCAACCACTGCGCCACCAGGGAAGCCCCATTTCTCCTTTTAAAGGCCTGTCTGTCTTGCTAGAATTCTCAGCCCTGGTGCTGGATCTGAATGAACTGTTTGGTTTCTTTCAATGACAGAACAATCCATACGCTGTACCCTATCCACTGGAGTCAGACCGTGTTTGTCCAGCTTCCCAGGTGGAGTGTCCACCAACTCTACTATATAGAGGGAAGGAATTCACAAAACCCTGTCTGCCCCCGCTAGTGTCTCCTGGTGGAGGCCGAAGTAGAAGGTGGAGCTTTGGGCTTCCTAATGACAAGTCCTCTGCTTCAAGAGAAAAAACATAATCATTGTCTCAGAGGACTAAATAAAAACCAGTCACGTGAAGGTATACGTGAAAGGAAAACCTCAACTGTGGTAGCCCACTTTTTCCCTTCCTTCCTTTTATGGTGGGGGGATGAGGAGAATCCACAGTTAACGGAGAAGAGTGCTGTGTAGTTAGTTAGCTAAAGCACACACTCGGCATGAATCAAAGGCTTTTCAGTTTCCTCACTGATGGTTGCATATTCCGCAACCTTCAATTTTAAAATCTGAGGTTACTTGACCTTCATTCTTGCCACTGGAGCTTCTAAACCTTCCCCCTGACCCCCAGGCCCTGACAACCACTAATCTGTTTTCTGTTTCTATCCATTTGCCTATTTTAGATCTTTTGTGTAAATTAAATCAAACAGTACGTGGCCTTTTGTGTCTGCCTTCTATCACTTAGATAATGTTTTCATGGTTTATCCATGCTGTACCACATATTGGTATTTCATTCCTTTTCATTACAGAAGAGTATTTCGTCTTGTGGACATAAACCAGATTTTGTTAACCAGTCATTAATTGATGAACATTTGGGTTATTTCTACCTCTTGGCCACTGTGAATAATGCTGCTACGTGCTATTCGGGCGTGAGTTTTTGTGTGGTTCTTTGTTTTCATTTCTCTTGGGTATATTCCTAGGGGTGGAATGGCTGGGTCATATGGTAACTCTATGTTTACCTTTTTGAGATACTGTCAAACTCTTTACTGGAATTAATTTTTTTTTTTTTTACTGGAATTAATTTTGATGGTAGCAGTTTTTCTGCTTCAGATAAGCATTTACTTACATAGATTAGACAATACAGTAACTATTTGAGAAACAAACCTCACTGGATATAACTGGGGGATGAATTTCCCCTCCTCCTTGAGATCAACATTTATTTATATTGATCAGACCCCATCAATACTTCTTCCAGGACCAAATATCATTGGCATTCATTTTGACGGTGACCGAGAGCCTATGATTTCCCCTAGGCTCTCTTCTTGTCAGTTTCTTTGCCGAATCTCAACCTCCAGCCGTGCCCTTTTTCTAGTGCCTGTTCCTTCTTCCCCTTTACGGCTCCATTTCCCCCTCACCCTCCCCAGAAGACTAGGTTCTTTGATTTGGTGTCCATAAATCACATAATTATCTGGTTTAAAGAGTATCTGAGCCTTGAAAACTATTCTCTGGGGGCTGGACATACAGAGTCCATATTTAAAAATATAGAAAGGGAGAAAGGAGAGGCAGAAGGGAAGCAAGATAACACAATGAAGTTGGCCTCAAAATGTGGCTTCAAAATTAGAATGAGCTGAAAGAGTCTCAGCTTTGAAAGACGAGAGAAAGAAGATCCACATATAAAATCACTTGGTCCACCACATATTTAGAACCTTGAAGCTCATGATCATATATGATAATCAGTCTCTTTCCATCCAGCAACAGCCTCTGCTAGGCTCTGCCTTCTGTGGAATAGCTCTTTTCCAGAAAGTTCTGTCCTCATTTTTCTGTCTTCAGAGAAGCACCTAGGGGAGGGGGTGCTTAGTTGAGTTCTCCTTTAACCAATGACATTCTGACCCTGTCTTCTCCTCCCTACTCCATTTTGCATCTTCCAGAATGTTCTGCCCCTGCCATTGCAGAAATTTCCAGAGAGGGGAGTTCTGCTCAGTTCTCCTTCAGTCATGTTCTGAGCCAGCCCCTGGTATTTTCCTCAGACCACCCCACACAACGACTCCTGCTCAGACTTCTCCTCATTCCACAGATCAAGTGGTCTGGGCACTCCTTTAAAGCCCTGAGTCCACACAAGGCCCTGAAGGAAGCCCACTCAGGGGCTACAGCAACACACTGAGCTCTCACATCAGACCTTCCACCATCCCTGTACTCAAGAGAGTGACAGAGGGACTTCCCTGGGGGTCCAGTGGTTAGGACTCCATGTTTCCACTGCAGGGGTCCCGGGTTCCATCCCTGGTCAGGGATCTAGGATCCCACAAGACGTGTGGCAAGGCCAAAAAGAGAAAAAAGAGAGAGAGAGTGATCATTCCAGCTCCAAAATGTTATAAGAGGCACAGAGTTTTCCTTAAACGCAAGCACATCCAACAGCTGGACACGCACATGAACACCAAATAAACATGCTCAGAGTGATTGTTTATAAGATGTGAATTTGTTCAAGCACCACTATCTGATGATGGGTACCTATTGCCAGAATTCCCAGACAATGCCTTGCGCAGGCACAGTGATGAGGGAAAAAAGCCATGAACTAGGCATTGGGAGATCTGGGCTATGGTCCCAGCCCTGCCATTAACTGACTGTGTGACCTTGGCCAAGTCTCTTTCCCGTTGTTTCCTGATACATGGAGTGAAGGGTTTGGATTGGAGAAGTAAATTTCCAAAGTGAGTTTTTAAAAAATTTATTTCAATTAATTTTTTTTCTGTGTCTACAAGTTTCACAAAATAATAACATGCTCACCAATACTCATGAGTGAAGGACCCAGATATTTTCTGTCCTATCATTTTCTGTTATTATTTTAATTGCCTGCTGTGACCCCAGAAACCCATTTTCTGACTCAGTAAGGAGAGACGACTGGTGGTTTGCAGAACACTGGACTGGAGAGTCTTTAAGATATTTTTCTGCTTAATGTTCTAAAAATCAAAGGGGCTAAGTTGGAAACGTGGCCAAACCAAATATATAACATTCATCCACAGCCTCAGTCTTGCTGAATCTCTCTCTTTGACCTTCCTCAGATTGTCAGCAGCCATAAAAGAAAAGTCAGGTATTCTGTAGCTCCAGGTGACAAGGGCCCCTAGAAAATGTCCCAGGCTTGACGGCCCTTCCGACACTCACAGTAGGGGATAACCCAGGCACTTAGCATCTCTACATCCCAGCATCCTCAGCTGTAAAACAGGGATGATAATGCAGACCTTACAGGTTGTGATGAGGGTCAAATGAGAGATTCTGGGTGAAAAGGTGCCCACAGGGCTCATGATCTGCAGGTGCCTCAGGCTGAACGTGACCTGCAGGTGTGATTTGTTTGTCAAACACTGGGCACACCCTCCACTTTGCCACTGTCCCTACCGCTTGTATGGTCTGACATCCTCTGTGCACATTAAATGACTTGCCAGACCTCTAAATCCATTGGAGTTTGCTCTCTTGGCTTAGCATAGGGCATAGGTCAAATCTGGCATTGAATTCAGGTCCTTTGCTTTATTTTCTCTGGTCCTAGCACTGTGGAAATCACTTAACTCCTGCAACCTCAGGCAGGTGGTTTAAACTCGTAAGTCTCACTTTCCTCATTAAGATGGAAATAATACCTGCCCTGTTTGCTTTTCGGGGTTATTGAGAGGATCAAATGAGATACAGTTCTCCATTGCTTCATCATTCATTAATTCATTCATCCAACTTTTATTGATCACCCTATGTCCCAACAGCAGCCTTGCCCATTGCTTCCAAGAAGACTCCAGTGTCAAGAGGAAGACAGACCTGGAAAATGGTGCTGCAGTAAAGATGGTCCCAAGGGCTGGACACCCAGCGAAGGAAAGGCAAGTAGCCTGGGGACAGGGGCAACAAGTCACTGTCAGCAAGATTGTCAAGTCTTAGGCTTGTGTTGGAGGGGGGCTGTATCAGATGAGCACCATTTTGATGCCTGAGATAATGCTACCGAATCATGCTTTATGTAACTCTGCAACTGCAGCTCTTTGTGGTATCCAACACCTTTTCCTTTACGTTCTCTCATTTTTTCCTCCCCCCTCTGCCCCAACTGCTGATATTTCAGAGACACTAGAGATTTGTCCAAGATCACTTTCTAGGCAGGCCTCTTCCCAGCTGCCTTCCACAGGCACGCATCCTCTGTTTTATGATGGGCACCGTATTTTATGATGGGAACATGGTGTACCAAAGGACTGGGTGGGGTATGGAGTGTTTATTGCCATTCATCATGTCCAACATCCCACAGAACTTGAAGGTTCTGGTGCTTTCGGATCTAATTGGCTGGAGTTAACGTTGCCTGGCCCTCTTACAGTTTGTACTTCCAGAGCTTTTCACGTAACACACATATCTCTTCGTGGCTTTTGACTGTACCGCTGTGCCCATTTGTTCAGCTTCACCACAGTATTCCGTCATAATTAAACCAGGCAAGATAACAACACAGACTCATGATTAACAAATTAATCAGGCTCATGTCGTATATCCTGACGGTGTTCCTTATTACTCATGACACATCGCAAGGCGATTCTCCAAAGACACCTGAAGAATAGTGAGTCTAATTTTGGCCAATGAGTGATGACAAATCTGTCTTCATTCGTCTATGGCATGGTCATAAGTGAAAAGAACCCAGGTACTACTGAAGTGTAACTGGGTGGTAAACATATGAGCCTGACCGAGATGCAAAATGGGGGCTCACTTCATGGAACCATGAGATTTGGACTTCTCTAAAATGATCTGAAATAACTGAGAGACATTCAGTAGAACAACTGGTACTCACCCAGAGTGACAAGATGTTGAAAAACAATGAAAGACTAAAGGACTGTCACAGACTGGAAGAGACCAAAGAGACACAACAGCAATTAAAATCCAGGACCTGGATTGTATCCTAGAACAGGAAAGGGACACTAGTGCAAGAAGCCTGGCGAAATTCACGTAAGTTCTGTAGTTTAGTTAATAGCATTGTACTGATGTGATTTTTTTTTGGTTTTGATCATTTTACTAAGATTATACAAGGTGTTAACATTAGGGGGAGCTGGGTAAAGGGTATATCTGAACTCTGAGGACTACTTTTGCAACGTTTATGTAAATCTAAAATTATTTTAAAGTAAGTTAAAAAGTAATCTGAAATATATAGGCATAATCTTACTAGACAACATGAAATGGATGAACTGGCCATCCAGGAGCTGAACTCACTATTTGCTATGGGGCGTTAGCCTGCTCCATGTTTCTTCTTTGGCCTTATGAATCAGTCGGCTTTGTGTAGCCTTTTACACATATGGGTAGTGAGAAGCTTAGACCAGGCTGAAGGATGATTCTGAATAGATGGGTGTCATCATGGGGCCGAATTCTATGACCCAGACATCTTTGCACCTCAGTTTCCTCATTTAGAAAATGTGGGATTGGACTCAAATTTTAAGAACCCTTTAAAGTTTTGAGATTCTATGGCATTACTTCTAACACAACTGTCAATACTGAAGAAAATGGAGCTCGGGAAAATCTGAAACAGGGATGTCAAAGAAGGGACGGCTCCCTTGGAGGTAGTAGGACTTGGCAGACATTGTGGAGATACTGGTATCTTGTGAAAGCTAGTCCTAAAGGATTACCTCTAAACAGGAATGGCATCTTGTTGGATGTTGGGGATAAGGGATGCTGGGAGCAGATTTTGGGGTCAGTTTACACTATTGGAAATAGTAATTGAGGACCCCTCCTTTGTCTGGGTGTCATCCATTCATAGGGTGCTTATGAACTTTTTTTCACTCAAAACAACATTGTTGTCCAGGAGAGTAGAAAAGTATGTTAATTATAGGTCATAGTTTATTCTAAAATTGTTTATCCATATATTGTCTCCAGTTTCAAGATGAGGAAATTGCAGAGCAAAATGTCCCTGTGGCTTTGCCTGAAGTTGGAGGAATTCAGTGAAGTAGCTTCCTACTCTGTTCCGTGCACCGATAATAGTAGTCAAAGTTTCAGGTACACAAGGTGAATAAGTTCTGGGGATCTACTGTACAGCAGTGTGATACCAGTTAACAATACTGCATTGTATGCTTGAAATTTTCTAAGAGCATAGATCTTGTGTTCTCACCACCAAGAAAGAAAAGAAAAGAAAATGGCCATTATGTGAGATGATGGGCGTGTTAATTAGTTTGATTTTGGTGATCATTTCACAATGTATACATAGATCAAAACATCAAATTGTACATATATACAATGGAATATTAGCCATGAAAAGGAACGAAATAGTGCCATTTGCAGAGATATGGGTAGACCTAGAGACTGTCATACAGAATGAAGTAAGTCAGAAAGAGAAAAACAAATATCGTATGATATTGCTTATATGTGGAATCTAGAAAAATGGTACAGATGAACTTATTTGCAAAGCAGAAATAGAGACACAGATGTGGAGAACAAACTTATGGATACCAAGGGGGGAAGGGGAAGAGGGATGAATTGGGAGATTGGAATTGACATATATACACTACTATGTATAAAATAGATAACTAATGAGAACCTGCTGTATAGCACAGGGAACTCTACTCAGTGCTCTGTGGTGACCTAAATGGGAAGGAAATCTAAAAAGGTGGGATATACGTATACGTATAACTGATTCACTTTGCTGGACAGCAGAAACTAACACAACATTGTAAAGCAACTATACTCCAATAAAAATTAATTTAAAAAACCATCAAATTGTACATTTTAAACATATGTAATTTTTATTTGTCAATTATACCTCAATAAGCCTGGAGGGGAGAAAAGCACATTCAAGCCATTATTGTTTTGTTCCTTCTTATCTACCCTGTGCCCCTGAGGTGCGTAAGGTAGATGAGACCACTCTACTGCTTTTTACAAAGGAAGGAAATGTGCTAGAAAACATGAATCCAGGGATCATACATGGACCTATGTGCATAGGAGCTCTATGAATTCCCCAAGGGAGGATGCTTGGTGGCAGTGAGATACATTTTGTATTTTTCCCCCAGTTGTTACTTCTGGCTGGGAGAATGTTGTCACTGGCTCACCATTTGAACATGTTCTTGCTTAGGAGGATTCAAACTTTTAAAACTATTACTCCACTGCTTCTAAGGTGTCCCAAGGCCTAGTAGCTGTCTTTTCCCTGAAGCCACAAAGGAGGGAAATATTTTTGTGAAACTTGACATTTTGAAAGAATTAGCAAGGGTAATCAGGTAAGAGTAATGGGAAATATCATTATTTTATATTACCATTAAATGTAATGTTTTGCTAACCTTTTTCTAAAGCTACTGCGGGTACTAATTTTGCTTGGTTTTGTGTTAAACTTTTAATTATTAAAATCTGCTGTATTTCCTCTTAATAAGCTTTATGTTTTAGGCATGCAAAGTCAATCCCATTAAACTCTCTTAATTCAGGTTTTTCAATTGAACAAGAGTTCAGCACATATTAACATCATTAAATTAATAACTGTGATCTCCTAGTTCCTTTGAATAGTGAGTTGGTGGGAAAAGATCTTTACTTTTGAGTTTTGATTGCATTCCTCTGACTACTCATCTCCAGGAGGCCTCAACCTGCACACATGCAACTTAAAGTTTGGTTGGAATTGAACTTCAGAAATGTTTCCTGATGAGGTAGCACCTCCTTTTTTTGTAAAACACAAAGGAAGAAATGACCTGGGCCCAACAGCTTTATTTAAAATTTTTTTTTACTGGGATATAATTGACGTAGAACATTTTATAAGTTTAAGGTGTACAATGTACTGATTCGATACATTTATATGTTGCAGTATGATTACCACCATAGTGTTAGCTAACACCTCTGTCATGTCACATAATCATTTCTTTTTTTCGGTGAGAATAATTAAGATCTAGTTTCTTTTTCTTTTTTTTAAAATTTATTCATTATAATTTATTTATTTTTGGCTGCATTGGGTCTTTGTTGCTGCGCACGGGCTTTCTCTAGTTGTGGCGAGCGGGGGCTACTCTTTTTTGCAGCGTGTGGGCTTCTCATTGCAGTGGCCTCTCTTGTTGTGGAGCATGGGCTCTAGGCACACGGGCTTCAGTAGGTGTGGTGCGTGGGCTCAGTAGTTGTGGCTTGTGGGCTCTAGAGTGCAGGCTCAGCAGTTGTGGCGCACGGGCTTAGTTGCTCCGCAGCATGTGGGATCTTCCCGGACCAGGGCTCGAACCCGTGTCCCCTGCATTGGCAGGCAGATTCTTAACCACTGCGCCACCAGGGAAGCCCCCTAAGATCTTGTTTCTTAACAACTTTGAAGTCTGTAACACAGTATTATTGACTATAATCACTATACCAACAGCTCTTTAGAAAGTACAGGTATCATAACCATGATTAGATAGTTACAGGAAATCATTGTGGTAAGCTGAATTCTAAGACAGCTCCCCAAGATTTCCCACTCTAATCCCCAGACTGTGACTATCACGATATATCTGCAAATGACATTTTGCAGGTTCCTAATAAGATGACCTTATGATAAGGAAATCATCCAGGTGGGACCATTCTAATCACACGAGCCCTTTAAAAACAGAGTTTTCTCCACCTGGTAGCATAATAGGAAGTTCACAGGGATTTGGAGCAACAGAAGGATTTCATGCACCTTTGCTGGCTTTGATGGTAGAGGGGAAAGAGGGGCCCACATGCAAGGAGCCTATAGAAACTGAGAGCAGACCCGGCTGACAACCAGAAAGGAAGTGGGGAACTCACTCCCAGAGTGGCACGGAACTGGATTCTGCCAACAACCTGAATGGGCCTAGAAGAAGATTCTCTCCCAGAGCTTCCATGTAGGATCCCGGTCTTGTCGACAATTGGATTTTGCCTTGTGAGGAGCGCCAGAGCTCAGAACCCAGGTGAGCCTGTTGACTTCCGACCTCCAGAACCATGAGATAATAAATGAATGCTGTTTAAGCTACCATGTTTGGGGTAATTGTTAGGCAGCCATAGAAAACCAATGCGCCATTCCCGGAAGTTGAAGGAACTAGGGCAATTTATTCTCGATAAGAAATGATGACATATACACACTACTATATATAAAATAGATAACTAATAAGAACCTACTGTATAGCACGGGGAGCTCTACTCAATACTCTGTAATGACCTATATGGGAATAGAATCTAAAAAAGAGTGGATATATGTATACGTGTAACAGATTTGCTTTGCTATACAGCAGAAACTAACAACAACATTGTAAAACAACTATACTCCAATAAAAATTAATTAAAAAATTAAAAATAAATAAATAAATTAGTGAATTAAAAAAAAAGAGAAATGACTGAGGGGGAACATTTAGATAGCTTTTCATGTGGAAAAAGTAGTAGATATTCTGTTTTGCTATAGAGCAGTGCTGGCCAATAAAACTTTTTGATGTGACGGAAGTCTTATGTAGCTTCACTGTTCAATACAGCAGCCACTAGCCACGTATGGCTATTGGGCACCTGGTACATGGCTATTGCATCTGAGGCACCGACATTTACATTTTTTAATTTTTAATTTTATTTAATAGGAATGACTTTTGATTCAAATAGTCATACACGATTACTGACTGCTGAATTGGACAGAACAGCTTAAAAGGTTAAAGCAGAAATATGCACTGAAGCACCAGGGCAGCAGATTTAATTCAACATAAGCATGACCTTTCTACTAATCTGATCTATTTACAGATAGAACAGCCAGGTTTTCAGTAGTGGGTTCCTAGTCACTGGAAATATTAAACAGAAGCTGAATGATTATATATCAAGGAATATGATCAAGGATGATTATGTGTAGGAAGGATTCCTGCTTTGGGAAGGAGGTTGCCTAGATGACCTCTCTGATCTTTTCTAATTCTGAGATTCTAGGTTCTTTTTTTTTTTTTTTTTTTTTTTTTTTTTTTGCGTTACGCGGGCCTCTCAGTGTTGCGGCCTCTCCCGTTGCGGAGCACAGGCTCCGGACGCGCAGGCTCAGCAGCCATGGCTCACGGGCCCAGCCGCTCCGCGGCACGTGGGATCCTCCCGGACCGGGGCACGAACCCGTGTCCCCTGCATCGACAGGCAGACTCCCAACCACTGCGCCACCAGGGAAGCCCCTAGGTTCTTTTTTTTTCTTTTTTTTTTTTTAACATCTTTATTGGAGTATAATTGCTTTACAATGTTGTGTTAGTTTCTGCTGTATAACAAAGTGAATCAGCTATACATATACATATATCCCCATATCTCTTTCCTCTTGCGTCTCCCTCCCTCCCACCCTCCCTATCCCACCCCTTTAGGGGGTCACAAAGCACCTAGCTGATCTCCCTGTGCTATGCGACTGCTTCCCACTAGCTATCTATTTTACATTTGGTAGTGTATATGTCCATGCCACTCTCTCACTTCATCCGAGCTTACCCTTCCCCCTCCCCGTGTCCTCAAGTCCATTCTCTACATTTGCGTCTTTATTCCTGTCCTGCCCTAGGTTCTTCAGAACCATTTTTTTTTTTTTTTTAGATTCCATATTTATATGTGTTAGCATACGGTATTTGTTTTTCTCTTTCTGACTTACTTCACTTCAAAGTGGAAATAGCTTTACTGAGCTTCTCCATATGTTATCAGGAAATTAACTTCAAGTAGAAGCTCTTCCTGCCTCCCTCCCCCATATATTTATTTTTTCAAAATGCATGGAAAAATTTTCATCGTTTTTTGAGGGAAGAAGTTTCCCATAAATAAGAATAACATATGAATTTTCTCTTTCAGTTATGCAAGATGAGTAAGTTCTAGAGAACCAGCGTGCAACAATGTGACCATAGTTGGCAATATTGTATTGTGTATTTGAAATTTGCTAAGAGGGTAGATCTTGGGTGTTCTCTCCATAAAAAGTAAAATGGTAACTGTGTGAGGTGATTTGTGGTGAATATTTCACAACGTATACATATATTGGGTCATCAGGTTACATACCTTAAGTTCAGTGGACCCTTGAACAACTCGGGGATTAGGGGCACTGGCCCTTTGCAAAATCCCAGTATAACTTTAGACTCGGCCCTCCCTATCTGTAGTTCTGCATCCATGGGTTCAACCAACCGTGGATCGTGTAGTACTATAATACATATTTATCTAAAGAAATCCATGTATAAGTGGACATGCGGAGTTCAAACATGTTGTTCAAGGGTCAATTGTATGATAGCTTTTGTTTTTTTGGCCGTGCCGCATGTGGGATCCTAGTTTCCCTGCCAGAGATCGAACCCTCGCCACCTGCTGTGGAAGCGCAGAGTCCAAACTACTGCACCACCAGGGAAGTCCCGGTATATATAGCTTTTGATCGTCAATTATACCTCCATAAAGCTGTAGAAAATACTACAAAAAATCTTTCTCAAATACAGGTGTTATTTTTACTGAGGTGAAATCCACATCGCATAAAATTAACCATTTGGAAGTGTGTACAATTTCATGGCATTTAGTCCATTCACAGTGTTGTGTGACTCTCTATATACATTTATTTCTATACATTTGGATGTGATAATCTGTTGAGAGAAGTGCATTATTTGCAAGAACCACCAGAGGGGAGGTTTTCTGGAGACAGTGTACAGAATCTTCTTAGCAATCTTTGTCTTTTGTCCTTGCTCCTAAGCTTGAGTTACTACTTTGCTTTAGGTCATAGAGGCTTTTGACCTCTAACACCAGGAATAAATAGTTAAAAATGTAGGTCCTGCAGACATACTAGGTAGGAATAATTCCTACTCATCACTCACTAGTCCTGTAACCTCAGGCAAGTTGCTTCATCTCTTTGGGCCTCAGTTTCTTTATTTGTAAAAGTAAGCTATCCTAGTATCTACCTCAGAGAATGCTGTGAGCATTAAGTGAGCTCGTAGGAGTTCCCTTGCAGAGTGAAGTGTTCAGTAAACACGACCTATTATCACTGTGATCAACAATACTATAAACTTCAGCATTGGCATCTGAAACGACATGTGATCTTTTTTGCCCCCGGGGAGGAAAGCACTGTCAGTGGACCGCACACAAGGCCTATGGACCAGTGGGGTGGAGCGGAAGGAAGCACCGTGTGGGCTGTAGGGTCATTTTTTCCCCTTTGGTTTCACACAAAGAGGTGCTGCCTCAGCAGGAAACGTTTCTAAAATTTAATTTAGTTAGGCAGTTGGAGAGTGTCAGTCTCTTGAACGACGGAGCTGGTCCTGAATCCCTAGGAAAGAAAATAAATTGTTTCTGTGAGATTTTCTATTAGTGTTGTGCTGTAGAACATTCTCACACTGCACTGACCTCTTCACCTTGACCAAGCCTTTCAGATGATGTCACCGGAACTTCCCCGGAGGTGGAATATGGGCTTTATAGGACCTTCTCCATTGAGCGTGTTATACTGCAGGCTCCTTGGAGACCATTCGAGAAGCCTTGGTTCATTATTCCCCCACAGCGTGGTGTCATTAGGGAAAACCAGATCTGCCACTTTAGTGCTTCCAGGGCTTTGGAAGAAAGTGTCAAGTGAGATGACAAGTCTTGTCTGTCTGTACGGTACTTCCTATTCTTCTCCACAGGAATCCTCCCATTTGGCCCGCCTTTGGCCAGATCTGTGCTTTGTTGTTTCTGGGCAATTGAACCCATTTGTGGGTTTTAATGGTTCTTGGTTGACAAAGCTGCTTGTTCCTTTCTTTTTTCTTTTATTCAAATAGGATTTTTTCTAAGGGTAAGAGGAATTTTATTGTAGTCTGTTTAAATGGCCTCAGAGAAACTGCTATATAATTGAATGCAGTCCAACTGTTGGTACCGTTTCAAGCACCAACGTGAACTGTTAGGACAGATTTGCAATACGAGATTTTCATGTGTGCATGTGGCTACGATCGGATGAGGAAGCATAGATCTCTTATTTAAGAATAATACCCAGGGAGTGCTTTTGTAAGCAAAGGCCCCTTTCAAAATGCAATAAAATAGGTGGGACTGAGGCTTAGAAACAGGATGGAACAAAGAAGATTCCTAAAACATGAAGAGCCTGGGGGTGGGGGGCAGAGGGGGGGTGTTGGGGGATCTGATTCTGCTTCTGGATCTCTCCCTGACTCCCTGTGTGGCTTTGCCTAGGCACTTTACCTTTCTGGGCCTCAATTTCCTTACTTGTACAAAGACAGGATTGGACTAGAAGGACTCTAAGATCCCTTCCGGTTGTAGACATCTGTGCTTCAATAATTCTACATAGAAAAAATAATTTTGTTCGATTCGGGTGACCAGAAAAGTTGAGGATTAGTGTTAAAGAGGACCTGAATCAGCCGTCGTTGTGATTTTGTAAAAATTTTCCTAGAATGGCTGTTTGTGTTGCCAAGAATCACTAAATGTATGATCCTGAGTTTTGAGCCAATACAAGTTCTCAGATCATATCTTACCCTCGACCTTTGTATTCTCTCATCTAGTTGAAAAAAAAAAAAAAAAAGACCCCAAATGTTTAAACAGTGTTCTACAATTTCCAATTGTTTTAAATGTAACAACCCTTGAGGTCGGGCATGAATTATTATCCCCATGTCTATGGATGAGGAATGTGAGGCTCAGAGAAGTTAAGCGACTTATTCATGGTCACATGCCTAGGAAGTGATGGAGCTGGAACTTCATCTCAGGTTGCCTGTCTCTAGGACTAGTTCCCATACAACCCCCATGTTTTCAATTACAATAATTATTTTATTGAGCAATTGCTTTACACCAGATATTGTAAAAGCTTTCATTTGTTTGCTTTTTACACTCCTTATTTTCCAGACAAGGAAACTAAGGTACAGCGACATGATGTGTCTTGGTTAAGGTCAAACACCTATTATAGGATAGAGTTGAGGTCAGATCGCCTGTTTGACTGTAACTCTGTTCTCTTACTAGCATGCCTTTGATTATTACTGTGTTTGTTAACCTGCTTCTTTTGCTAAACAGACCTCTCTCAAAGGTTATTTCAATGAGTATGTGACAGCAAAGGCCTTGGAAGTCGGAGCTAAAAGGCCCAGCCCTCACCCATGAGGAGTTCCCTGAAGTTGTGCAGTGTGGTTCTAGAAAACTGTTCTATTCCAGCTGACCGCAGCATGCTTGCCTCAGATGATCTCGTCCTTTCCCTTCACTCAAGCCTCTGTTCAACCACAGCCTCTTGGGAGGGGCCTGCCCTGAACACCTTATCCAACATGACACCCTTGGCTTTCTAGCTCTGTATTGTGCCTTCTTTTTCTCTTTAGCACTTGTCACCACCATTCCTCTACTGGAATATAAACTCTCTGCGGGCGGGACTTTTGTCTATTTCTTCAACGTTATATTCACAGCTCCTAGAATAGAGCCAGGCCCAGAATGTTTACTCTGTAAATATTTGTTGAAAGAATGAAAAGAACAATGACAGTGAGGGTAGTGGTGGCTACTTATGCCTGAAGAGTAAGGATTTAGGTGAGAACATGGGCAAGGGTCACTAGAAATTCTAGCCGACGTCAGGAAACCAAAGGGTAGGATGAGTTGTCCAGCTGGGAAAATCAAAATATGTTGAAAGAGTTAGCTCCAATTATATGACCAGTAAAATTGGCTAGCTTTAGGGTTTTTTTTTTTAAATAAGAAAGATGTATCTTTTTTTTTTTTTTTTTTTTATGCGTTACGCGGGCCTCTCACTGTTGTGGCCTCTCCCGTTGCGGAGGACAGGCTCCGGACGCGCAGGCTCAGCGGCCATGGCTCACGGGCCCAGCCGCTCCGCGGCATGTGGGATCTTCCCAGACCGGGGCACGAACCCGTGTCCCCTGCATCGGCAGGCGGACTCTCAACCACTGCGCCACCAGGGAAGCCCAGATGTATCTTTTTTAAAAAAGATATTTATTTGTTTTCCTTATTTTGGGGGGCTGCATTGGGTCTTAGTGCGGCACGCGGGATCTTCGCTGAGGCATGTGGGATCTTTTGTTAAGGCGCACAGTCTTCTCTCTAGTTGAGGCTCGTGGGCTTAGTTGCCCTGTGGCATGTGGGATGTCGGATCTTAGTTCCCCGACCAGGGATCAAACCTGCATCCCCTGCATTGTAAGGGGGATTCTTTACCACTGGACCACCGGGGAACGCCCAGCTTTAGGTTTTTTTTTTTTTTTTTTTTTTTTGCGGCATGCGGGCCTCTCACTGTTGTGGCCTCTCCCGTTGCGGAGCACAGGCTCCGGACGCGCAGGCTCAGCGGCCATGGCTCACGGGCCCAGCCGCTCCACAGCACGCGGGATCTTCCCGGACCGGGGCACGAACCCGTGTCCCCTGCATCAGCAGGCGGACTCCCAACCGCTGCGCCACGAGGGAAGCCCCCAGCTTTAGGTTTTAAAGTAAATGGATCTTCCCAAATTTCAACTTAAACCGTGTATCCTGGGATCTTTAGAGCTCATCCAGTCCACCTCCATCACAAGGATAGTGACACAGGGGAAATGGGAATAACTTGCCTAAGATCAAACTTGGCCCCTTAGCTGACAAGATCAAATGGAAGCCTGGAAACCTGAGTGGCCTCGCCCTGGGAGACATTTTCATGTAATATAATGGACTGGATAGTTACTAATAACTGAGTGAATATCTTTTGACTTTTATGATCATTTTGCTCGTGATCTATGTTCGAAGACCAGGGGGTCCACTGAGATATTGTGATTTATAAGAAATATAAATTTGGTCATTTAGATGACTAAAAGATATTTTTTACATATGTTTGGTCTTCCTCCACAGTTCTAAGCTCACAGCTCCTAAACCCCTTGGAATTTCCGAAGTGTCGAAAGCCTTAAAGGTGTCTTTTGCTATGTTAATGAGGTGACTTTTGGAAAGCAGTTAGGATGGGGGCTGGTTGCCAGGTGAATCAACCACATTATTAGAGGCTTGGAACTTTCAGTCCCACCCACTGACCTCTGGAAAGGGGAGAGGCCTCTGGAGGTTGAATTTTGACAATAGCCAATGATTTAACCAAGCATGCCTAAATAATGAGGCATCTCTAAAAGCCCTAAAGGACGGGGTTTGGAGAACTTCCAGGTCGGTGAACACGTGGAGATTTGGGCCTGGAGAGGGCACGGACGCACCATGACTTCTCCTATGCATCTCTTCCATTGGATGTTCATCTGTATCCTTTATCACAACCTGTAATAAACTGCTAAACGTAAGTAAGTGTTTCCTTGAGTTCTATGGGTCAAGAGCCCAAGGAGGGGCGTCGTGGGGACTTCTGATCTATAGTCAGCCGGTCAGAAGCACAGGGAATAACCTGGACTTGGGACCGGCGTCTGAAGTGTGTGTGTCTGTTGGGGGATGTGCCATCTTATGGGACTGAGCCCTTAACCTGTGAAATCGGACACTATCTCCATGTAGGTAGTATCAGATTCGAGTTAAATTGTAGGACACCCAACTGGTGGCGCAGAGAATTGCTTGATGTGGGGAAAAACCACACACTCGGTGACCGGAAGTGAAGTGTTTTGTGTGAGTATCCAAGAAGACTCACGTGTGGAAAACTGAATTTTTCGAATGCAGCAGCCTGTAAGTAACCAAAGTGTACCACAAATATTTTTTTTTTTCCACAAATATTTTTGAGAATAAAATTTCAGGAATTGTTTAGCTATATGGAAACACCTGGGAGTCTTTAAAAAATTACTAATGCCTGGGTCCCACTTCTAGAGGTACAAATTTGATTGTGATTCTAATGTGCTGACTGGGTTAAGAATCATAAACTTGGAGGTCAGGAGTGTGCATCTGGGAAGGAGACAGAATAGGGTTTAAATCCCATCGCTCTTATTTACCAGCTGCTATGATTTTGAATAATTGTTTAATTGTTCTGAGTCACAGCTTCCCTATTTGTAAAATGAAGGCAATCGACCTCACGGGAATTTTGTAGGGATTTAATGAAATAAGGTCCATAAAGCCTGTAGCATGTTGTCTGAACCACGCGAGCACTTGATTAATAATAGCTGCTATTATCATTGTTATTATTATCATGCCAAATAATAGTAATTATTATTATGCTGAATAATGAGTTTCCCCCCCCCCTCTGTGTTTAAAAAATGGCTACTTTAACTGTGTATAACGATTAGTCAAATGGTACAATTCGAAACTATGAGACTGTCTTGATGCAGCTCTGGGCGGGGAGACCTGTATAAAATGAATGAAGACAGACTACAAAGTGGGACGGAGGTGGTTAAAACAGGCCGGCCGTGTAGTTCATCTATAGAAAGCACAGCTCTGAATTCTGTGGGAAGCAAAATTCATACATCGCTTCCCGGGCTACATTCCACACCGGTTGAAAGTGAGGCAGTGATTGATGTTCAGATCATCTCTGGGCAGAGTTGGGGCAGCTGCACAGCCAGATCCAGGCTCCAGAGAAGCAGCTGGGTACCGCTGGCCTGGGGCCCGCTCCAAGGCTGCTGGCAAGCAAAGAGCACTTTACCACTGAGAGGTAGGCAGGTTAAGGTCAGACAGAATGTGGGAGAGGAGCTTGACTAATCCCTTGTTTTCTCCCTTTTCTCTTGTCAATATTTTTGGACTAGGAAAAAGAGGACAGCAATAATAATAACAGAGAAACATTCTGCATGATAAAAAGCCATCTCTTGGCCGGCCACGACCCGAATATTCTACCCCCGGGAAGCCTGTTTTGCATTTGCAGCGAGAGGGCATTGAGGTAAATTGACCTCCTTTTTGATGTCGGTAGCTTCAGACTCAAACAAGAGCTGTGTGATTTTAGATGAGTCAGACTTTAAATTTGTGCATTTCAGCTGGAGGTAATAACCATTAATATGGAAAGATTGGCAACAAAGTCTTCTGAGTAGAAGCTGTACCATACTTATTTGTGTTTGGTAAGGGATGCATTCACCGAAATATGAGAAAGTTGGAGTTGGCTAATGGAGAGGGAAGCGACACAGGATGTCCGCAGATACCTTCATTTAGGGCATTCTTCAAAAATAGATCCTTTGTGCACATCAAATATTCTAAAAATAAATTTCAATTAACTTCTGATTGTGTTTTTAAGAATACAATGGAGCAGAATCGAATTTTGGATGAGAGAGAATATATCATCCTAGTTTAGAGAATAATTTCCATTAAAATGACTTGAAATTCATTTTGTGAATCATGCTTATTATGATATTAGACCTCTGCCTACAGAAATATTGGAAGAATATTCCTTCTTAATCGAATGGAACCAATTTTCCTAACAGCATTTCTCATAACTTTCCATAATTATTCGTCAAAATGTACAAACGTCCACACATTGCTGGCAATAAGTCTCAAATAGGATGGAAATGAGCTTACACATCTTCCATGTGGGTGATCACATATTTTTCGAATGCCTTTGTGGAACTGACACAGAAAACTTTGCGGGCCTGTTTTACCAGAGATAAGGAGGAAAGCTAATTAAGACCTTAGTCGCTTCTTTGGGGAGTATTATAAGGTACAAGAAGCTTTTAATTGGGTTTTGCTTCCCTTTTTAAAGATAATCATTTCTACCTACATGTTCAGGTGATCATTTCTTCAGTTTCTTTCAAACGAATGCTTGTTTGATCTTACTTATAAATGACACATGGCAAATAGTCTTTATGTGCCAAATAAAATAATGAAGTTGGGAGAAAGTCACAGACTTTTTTTTTTTTTTTTTTAGTAAACTCTTCTAATTTGACATTCTTGTTTTTTCTTTTTTTGTACATAATTTTTTAAAAATTTATTTTATTTATTTATCTTTGGCTGTGTTGGGTCTTCGTTGCTGTGTGTGGGCTTTCTCTAGTTGCGGCGAGCAGGGGCTACTCTTTGTTGCGGTGCGCAGGCTTCTCATTGCGGTGGCTTCTCCTGTTGCAGAGCACAGGCTCTAGGCGCACGGGCCTCAGTAGTTGCGTCACTCGGGCTCAGTAGTTGTGGCGCACAGGCTTAGGTGCTCCGCGGCATGGGGGATCTTCCCAGACCAGGTATTGAACCCGTGTCCACTGCATTGGCAGGTGGATTCTTAACCACTGCGCCACCAGGGAAACCCCGTGTTCTTGGTTTATATTAAACACAACTACCAATGGCTGTATTGTCAATTGTTACCAACATCCTATGGGACCTTTAGCCTGTCTGCTGATCTGAACATTTTCAGTTGTAAATCACTTAATGCCCCCATCCCTCTGCCTCCCCCTCCCCCTGCCTCCCACTCCCCAACTTCAGCTGCAGGATAAATATCTTCCCTTATATGGTGCTGATGGAACTTTGCAAGTTTGAGTTAATTTCAGAACATTCAGTACTGTAGCTCACTCCTGTCATTTTCCAACACCCAGAAGCATGTCTTGCGTAGGCACGATCTCTCTGCAGCCCACTCAGGAACATGAGTAATGATCTTTAAGTGAACCATATCAAGAATGTAAGGGTTTTGGATAATTTAGACAAGAAAATTGGAACAAGTGTGCATTTCTCTAAAGAATGTCACTCTGATTTTCTGCGTAGTGGGACTACCCAATCCGTTAATGCAAAAAACCTCTCAGAGGGCTAGAAACTGTTTTTTCACCCAGCCAGGGAGGGTGCCTGCCTGCGTGCTTATGTGGTATGTGTTTGCCTGTGTGTGTGTACATAAGCATGTCTCCAGAGATTAGAATGGTAGAGCCACAGTTTCCTTTCAGACTCATGAATAAAAAATATTGGACAGAGGAGCACAGATGATGTTTTTCTCCTGTTTGTTAGCACCACAACAGATTCCTGGGGTGACAGTTCTTAGCCCCGCCAGCTACTGACTCTCTGCCAGCTTGTAATTAAAACCCTTTAGAGTGAAGGATATGTGTCCACTGACATTGATTGACACCCTACTCGGTGCCTCTGTGACAAAGGGAGGAAAATCAGGTTTGGATTTTTTTCCCCCTTTTACAATGAGTCATTCTAGAAGAAGGAATCTCAAACCCCAAAGAGAAAACCTAGTAACAGGTAGAAGATCTGGATTAGAGGGGAGAGAGAGAACCTTAGTTAGATATTTTCTAATTGCACTTCTACCTCACAGATTTAAATTTTTTCTAGCCAGAGACTAGCAGGAGTACACCCTAGCATTGGGTGACATTCTGGGGAAGGAAGCCAGTGTAGGTTTTGTGGGGCCAGTTCTGGAGGCCCTATTATATAAATGAATGGGAGAAATGGCTAGAAACCATCCCTGTTTGGGGCTGAGAACTATTACCATTTCCTACATTTACTCTCCTGTTTGTTCTTCCTAAGAACTTTAGGAAATGAGCCGTGCAATGACAGTTACCCCCATTCTATAGAGCAGAGGTCCCCAACCTTTTTGGCACCAGGGACTGGTTTCATGGAAGACAATTTTTCCACGATCGGGGTGGCGGGGGGGTGGCGGGGGGAAGCTTCAGGCGGTAATGCGAGCAATGGGGAGTGATGGGGAGCGGCCGGGAGCGACGGGGGAGTGATGGGGAGTGACGGGGAGGGGAGCGATGGGAGCGATGGGGAGCAATGGGGAGCGATGGGGAGCGATAGGGAGCGATGGGGAGATAGATGACAAGACTGAGGCTCGGGGAGTTCACTCAAAGTCACACAGCTAGCCAGTAGCTGTATCAGGGCTGCTTTTCTTTTCAGCTCGTCTGCTGGTTACATCTCTAACACAAAATAACTTGTTTGTACCTTGTTTTTTTTTTTTTTTTTTAATTTTTGACCGAGAAGGATGAGGAATTTATTTCACCTCCATTACCTCATCCTCTCTCCCCTTACTTCTTACTTCTTTATATGTATGTAGTAGGTGATTACCGTGACCATGAGGAAGTCACTTCCTTGTGCTGAGCTCCAGTTTTCTCATCTGTAAAGTGAGAGTTGAGTCACGTGCTCTTGAAGTTTCATTTCGGCCCTGACCTTTTGTGACTGAGTCAATGAGCACACTCTTTGAATCGTTTATGCAGTTTCTTGTTCGGATTGCAAGCAGAAATGTTACCGCTGTCTGAATATGAATCAGTGAAGAGTTAATGCTTAAACTTGGACCTTATGGTAGCAACCATGACTTATGTGAGGAGGAATTTTAAGGTTTCTTTGTCCACTGACCTGTATCAACACAAGCGATCCAGAAAACTACTGCTCATGCAACATTCTGACCGGACTGCCCTGTCACCAGTGATGCTAAATGATCGTGATAATCCCCGAAGGAAAAATGAAAGTCCATTTGTCCCTTCAATCCAGAATTGGCCTGACACTGAGTCCCAGAGACCTTGCACATCAAGTCTCTCTCCACTGGTAATAAATGCTGCACGTCATCTTATCAGGCCATGATTAAGCTGATGTGTCTTTTTTGCCCAGGACTATTTTAGTCATCTTCATTTTCAACCTTCAGTTTTAGGGGATGATTCAGACAGCTTGCATTGTGCCAGGACTGAGTTCACAAAGATTTGTTATCCTTCTCAGAAGCTGGATAGGGCAAAATATACTTTTGTTTACCACTTGTATGCTTGATCGAAAATAAGCAGCCATTTGGCTAATAGCCACATCACACACGGGCAGTGTGATAGGGCGGAAAAAGCACGGGTTTAGAGTTAGACTCTCTTGGATTGAAATCCCAGCTCAGCCGGTTACAAGATGTGTGACCTTGGGCAAGATTCTCAACCTCACGGAGTTATAGTTATCTCATATGTAAAATGAATATGATAACGCCGATTTTTACCGGATGTCCTAATTTACGAAGGGTTCCTGGGCAGCTACTTTATTAAGGAAGCTCAAATGTCATCATGATGGTGTTTCTATTTATACATGTGTTTCAGAGGCTGCATTTGGAAAGAAGCCCAGGGCTTATTTTATTCCTCTTTCTCTGCCTCATTGCCTAGTACAGAATCTGGGATACAGTTAACATTCAAGAATTATTAGTTAAAAAAAAAAAGAATTATTAGTTAAATGAATGACTGACTGAATGTATGAATGAGCCACAGTAATATGAACTAGATGGCAGCAAACTGGTCAATTCCAAGGGCTCAACTACTAAGTAAGTAGGCAAACCCGAGACTCACATCTACCTCTTCTGATTCCAAGACAAGTGCTTGTCTGCAGTATCTACCTTATAAATCTATAACTGTTTTGCTCCCCCCAGTGTAGGAGCTTTTGTGAGTTTCTAAAGCTTTGACAATCACTCTTTTGCTCTCTAAGTTTCTAAGGTGGGTAAGTAGGACAATCTCATTATTTGTTCATTCATTCATTCCACAGTTTTGAGTATGAGAGCAGAGATTTTGAAGAAAAGCATAGGTTGGAGGGGCTCTGTATCAGTATAGGAGTCTATAGATAATTCCAGAATAGTCCACTGTATTATTTATAACACTGAGGCATCTGCCTTTTTTTTTTTTTTTTTTTTTTTTTTGCGGTACGCGGGCCTCTTACTGTCGTGGCCTCTCCCGTTGCGGAGCACAGGCTCCAGACGCGCAGGCTCAGCGGCCATGGCTCACGGGCCCAGCCGCTCCGCGGCATTTGGGATCTTCCCCGACCGGGGCATGAACCCGCGTCCCCTGCATCGGCAGGTGGACTCTCAACCACTGCGCCACTAGGGAAGCCCAAGGCATCTGCCTTTTATTCTTTGGTAAGTTCATTCTCACCAAAGAAAAATAACATAAATTCTCTCCCTCCAGCTTGCTTGCCAAGATCCATGTTGTTGATTAACTAAGCCCACATTTCCCGCTGGTAAGAGTAAGGAAAAGGGGTCCTCTCAGAGTACACAGGGAGAGGCCCTACTCTGGACTTCAGATTGTCTCATTTCTACTAATTTTTCTCTGTCTGTTCCCCCTTAGCGTGGAAACAGGCGGGTTTCACCTACTGATCCCACTTGTATTCTGACCACTGCCAATACTGACAGACCCTGGAGCCAGGACCTCGCACTCCTTCCCATGGCCATTTGGTGAGTCAGCAATGAGGCCTAGATTAGAACCCAGAATGCCCCAGGCCTGAGCATGGGCTTGCTTAGGTGCTAAGAGTTCTGACAACTGGGAGGAAAAAGGTTTGTTTGAAGACATTTGGTACTGGGCTTCCAGACCCTGAAGATGAAAATAATCCATCAGATGAACCAGATTTATTACAATTGAAAACAATAGTTACTTCCTCTGTCGAGTTTAGAAATACTGTATTTGGTTTCAATAACTCCTAAAACACTTTTAAAGGCTTGACTTCCAGGCTCTCCAGCCACTCTGAACTATTCTTAGCCAGTTGGGTGAATTACTGTCTAAAGAGATATTTTTTCCAGTTTCTTTTCATATTTCAAATACTTGTAGTCCTCAAACATATAAAGACCCCCCCTCTCCACTCCCACCCCCCTGCCACATACACACCCTATGTCCACATCACTTGTACTTTGGAGCCCCTGATCTGTCTGTCCTGGGAAGCTGGTGAATTTTGTCTGTACAAGCTTGGGTCAGGTTTACTAGGTCAGAATTTATGAGGCCGTGAAAGGACAAATGATACTTCTTGATTGGAGGCTTAGAAAGTACCTTGATTCTCAGATCTGGAAAGAACCTTTCAAGATTTCTTGGGAATAAATTCAGTGTGTCCTGATGTCTGAATGGTGCTCCTGGTTAAAGCAAAGGAATGAGAAAAAAACTTTTCAGATGAAGACAAGATGCTACCATATTTTTGTGTGCAGTGGCTAGAAACTTCTAGTGCAGGAACTACATTAAAACAGGAAAAGAAAAATGTTATTTTTTTATTACCTCTCTGGGGGTGGAGGGTGTCGATGGGTAGCATAGGGATCAGCATGAGAATTATAGAGAATGTGTAGCTTGGAGTCAGAAATTTGGGTTTTTGGAGAGTAGGAAACATAGCCGGGTGATTTGGGGAGCCCCATTATTATAAACTACAAATAATCTTTTTCAATTTTAATTTATTTTTTTTTAAATTTTTTTGCCACGCTGCACGGCATGCAGGATCTTAGTTCCCGAGCCAGGGATTGAACCCGTGCCCCCTGTAGTGGAAGCATGGAGTCTTTACCACTGAACTGCCAGGGAAGTCCTTACAAACAATCTTACTAGTAATCACTTTACATTATTGATGTGAAACTTCAACATACCTGTATAAAACACCCCAGCACAGTATCTGTCACACAATAGGAGCTCAATGAGTGGTATCTGTTATTACACTCTGACTCCAGACACTAGGTTCATTGTACTACACTGCTTAGTAAATGTTCATTGAGTGGGGCAAGGTATAGGATTAGCCAAGCTTGGATCCAAGTTTGAAATGAAATGGAATTATTCTCTGAATATCAAGGAGTGCCTTCCTTGTTCTGCCAGTTGGTAGTAGCCAAGGAAGCCAAAATCTTGTGGCACCTCTGAATCTAGACTGGCATGGTGGCACAATGCTTCTTACCAAGGTTCCTAGATATAGGTCCAGGTAAACGGTAGGTTTATAAGGCTTTTGCGGTTGTTATTACCTGTTTTGAAGCATTCCGGGTTTGGATCAATTCAGCTCCTTCATGTTTTATTCAGAGGACTGAAGAGAGCTACTACTTCTGTTTATCATTTACAAAAGAAAAATAGCTTGAATTAATGGACCTGAGCGTTGTACGTAGCCCTTGTGATTGTGAAACCTTTACTTTGTTACTTACTTTACTGTAACGAGACTGGTTTATTTTGGAATGTGCCTCAGTGGGTTGACCTCAGCTGCATAAAACCAAGTAAGAAAACCCTTCTGGGTTTTGTTTTCAAAGAAGGTTGAACTGTCAGGATTAAAGAAGACTGTGTTAGTTCCTAAAGGGACCCTGGCTTGGGAAGATGTTGAATACCTGACCTTCATGATGGTGTGGGTGTTGAAGAGAAGTACATTTATGAGTCTTTATGAGTGGCAGCGTCAAAGAGTTGCCTGGGTTATTGGGGGGCCTTAGTCTCCATACTCCCGCAAGCTACATTAAATAAAAATTGACCAATGCCAAAAGAGCGTGTAATCTCAGCTTCAAATCAATATCCCTCCTCTGCCCCTTCCGACTAGAATGTTACCCCGAGCCTCTCTTTTGTAGAATTTCTAGAGTGGCCACTGGTTCTGACTCTGTGCCATGTGCATGGCATAGTGCCATGTGCTTTATATACGTTATATCTATGTTACTCATAAAACCCTACACTATGGCTTTTGTTATCTTCATTTTATGGATGAGAAAAATTGAGTCTCAGAAAAGTTCAGTGACTTGATCAGATCAAGATGGGTAAAAAGTGACAACTGGGATTTGAAACTGGATCCATCTGACTCTCAAGTACATGCTTATTCCACTGTTGCTACACTGGTGAGGGCTGTCTAAGATGCTGGGAGGGGGATGGGGGGATGGGTGTTATAGAGGTCCTTAGAAGGCTTGAGAAAGATCACTCACTTTGTTCTGTCCTTGAAATGACCATTATTAATTATGGGGCACTATATAGAATTCATCACCATGTACGGTCATTTTTAACTGATTTATGTTAACTGTGGGAAATAAATTAGTTTGTGTAATGGGCCCATCTTAGCATCCTGGACCACAAAGAGTAACAGATGCTCAAACCCTCTTGAATATATTATTAGTCTATGGGTGATAATTAACAAATAACTATAATGATATCACAGATGGAAGATTCTAGAACTTCAAGATCACCATGGCCATTGTTTGGTCTGTGGAGTGGAGTGTCCTTCCTAACTCAGGAATCAGTAGCCTTGGAGAGCCTCAGTTTTCAGTGACTTGAACTTTCTATCGCCAAGCTGGAACATTTAATTGAAATGTGAGATGTGTATATACAATATTTTGGTTGTTTTGGACTTGAGTAATTTGTTCAAAATGGCCATCATTGGGAGTAACTTCAATGATCCTACAGAATCTAGAGACTGGTCTGGAGACTTCAGAGTTAGTAAACAAGTTCAACTGGAAAGAGAGAGGGTGTTTCAAAGCATGGCAGAAATTGCTGTCACCTCTTTCAGCCGTCTCATGGATCCTTCTGGAAAAACCTAAGGTATGTATGTCTTGAATATCACCAACTGAGAACACAGCATCATTCCTGTTTATGGGACACAGTGCCAGGAACAAGAATCTGGGCTAGATCCTGGGGGTAGGTTGTCAATATCTTCCTTGGTGAACTAAGAAAGGAAATGAAATTAAGAGCTGTAGGAAGGTATATAGATTTCAAAGTTAGAATAGAGGTTTTGACTATAGATCAGCAATCCCCTCTGAAATTTTAATTTCCATTTATTATTTAAGTTTACAGAATTTCCTTTTTGTCTATGACTCAATTTTTTCTTGCCTCATCTGGCTTCTATTGTATTTCCCCGCTTTTTCTCTCTCACTTCTGGTACTATTGATAAAACTGGTGTGGTTTTGCTTTCAGGCCATGGCCACCTTGCTACATATCTCACATATTGCCAGTTGTTTTAGGTCTGTGAAAGATTCCCTGACACGAAGTAGTGTTTCACCTTTTGATGAAAAAGCAGCCTGGTTTGTTCTACAGATGTTTTATATGAAGAAGCTCTGCTATGTATCAACATGGTACATTTCCAAACGATTTGTCTTACCCTTTGAATACTGAGGTTTTAAGGACCCCAGTGCCAGGGCCACACTCAAACAGAATTAGGGGCTTGACAAAGGAGAAATACCTGTGGTCATAGAGGCTGAAGTAGACCCACCCGCAAACTTCCCTTCCTTCTGAGTAAGGTGGATGTCATTTTTTGTTGAGGGTCGAGTTTACACCGAGAAGCTAGAGTCTTAGCTGAGCGTGGTTTGCATATTTGCAGCCATGGGAAAAACCTCTGTCCCTTCTGAATTGTATCAGCTCCGCGGTGGCAAACTTGTGGTATGTTTTTATTCTGCTCTCATCTTTCTTTCTCATCTTTCTTTCGAGTAACAGCTGCCGAGCAGAGTTCAAACTCTCCTTCAATGTGGTGACCATATTTTCCAATTGCAAGTCAGGACACATGGTCTGACAAATTCCAGTGGACTTAAACGGAGACAATGGAATGGAATATTTGAAGTCCAACCCAGGACAGAATGTATAGATAACCATTCTTAGAAAAACAAGCACGTTCACATTTTGTCAATGTGGGAGCATTTGTTACAGCTCCTATTTATGACAGAAAATGCCGTGTTTCACAGAGCTATTAAGCTCTTTTGCTCCTTTCGAGATTCTGTAGTTAGTTGTCCTTTGCTGAGCTCTCAGGTAGGATTAGACTAGTCCTGCCGATTTCGGGATGTTCATTGTTTCCGGTACGGTAGCCACTTGGTGACAGGAACCGCACATGTGTTTGCGTGAAGATAATGCTACAAAGGTGCCATATTGAATTACTCTTCGTATCACCATAAAGGTTCTGACGTGTGGCCTATGTAATCAGTATCCTTACCTACTGCTGATTCTTCATACATGAAATTTTGAGGAGGCATGTGAGTTTTAAGGGTCTTACAAACTCCTAGACTGAGAGGGAATAAAGTGGCCAAAATTCATGGGAGTGTTGAAAGAGCTTTCTTATCTGCAAATGCAGGGACGGTACTTCATTAGGAAGAAGCCATTAACATTATGGCAAAAGGACTCTTCCAGCCTCAGAACTGAGGCCACTCAGACTAGTAGGAGAGCCCAAAGCACATAAGAGGTTTAAATGCACAGTTGGAGTTTATATAAAATTTGTGAATGTGCCCTCAGAAAACAGTGTGATTATTTGAAAATCTTAGTATAGTCTGAACCCTGAACGTAAGAAACTTTCTTTTTGCTCTTTGACAAAGTAAACCCTCTCTTCTCCCTCCTAAGACCATTTCGTTCTTATTTAAAACCAGGAGTTGAAGGTCCTTGGCTCCTTCAAGGTCAGCTTGGCAGCTAAGACGACACTAGGCCTCTGTTTGTTCCCCTTTCCCAATTCTTGGGATTAGAAATTGCTCTTACACCCCTAGGTTTGTGGTTGTCACTGCACTGGCTCTGGGTGAAATTTTTCCGTTTTCTTGCACAAAATAAGAGAGAAGGAAGAGAAAGGAAGTGTCTTTACATTTATGGATTAACTGATCAACCAGAGTGTGAGCTCATCTCCTAAGAGTGGCCACAAAAATCAGGTTGAGAGGGTCACTTTCATCGCAGAGCTCTAGCTAGAAATGGCTCTTGTAAACTCTAACTTTACCTCCTAAAATCAATCCTTTGGGACCAAGAAGGTTCTCCTATTGTCCCCAAATAGAAGTGCTACGGGATTCTACTGACAAATCCTGTAACACCTCTGATAACCCTCCAGTCTGTGACTTAGCAAGCTAAGTGTGCATGGTGTTTCTATCAGGGAAGATTTATCATTTGCCTTAGCCACTGTTCTTGGTTAAAGGCAGCAAATGCTCTCAGAGCGTCGCCTGTAGGATCTGGATCCACGGTATTGTAGGTCCCTCTATCCTTTATTATCTCTGGAAGAATGTGGCTTGGAGCCCAGATTGTGAAGTACGTGAAATGAAATTCAGTGTCCTCTAATATTCCTGCTCTTTGTTCTTTGCTCTGAGTCAGTCTTTCCTTCATTCATTTAATACATATTTACTGAGGCTTCAGTATTTGTCAGGCATGGTACTAGGCATTGAGAATACAAGGGGTGAGCAACGCAGGATCACAGTTTTCACAAAGCAGCCGCATAGAGTAGCAGTTAAGAACACATTTTGCAATCAGACTGCCTGGGTATGAACCCCGGCACTGCTACTTAACAGCTGTTTGATAGTAGACAAGTCACTTTAAACTCACTATGCCCTAGTTTCTGCACGTGTAAGATGGGACTAATAATAGTACATCCCTTACAGGGTTGTTATCTGCATTAGATGAGTTCCTGGTCCATGTTAAGTATTATATGAATTTTTTTCTAAATAATATGAAGCTTACATTACTAGAATGGAGAAGATGGATAATTATAGATCATGGTAAGCAAAGGGAACAGGTTGATGAGTTCAGTATCCTAATGCTGTTCATATCTTGTCATAATATTTTTTCTGGGAGAGGATCTTATGAAGTCATTCGTACTATGAATGGAAAGGTCTTAATATATTTCTATTTCTACAGAGAGCGAAGCTCACACTAGATATAAACCAATTGTTAAACTTATTGCCCTTTGAAATTATCTTGGAGGTCCCACCACTAGAGTCCAAGCTGGCTGCTACAGCTCCAGCAATCACATCTATTTTCCAGGCAGCAGAATGGAGGAGAACAGGGGAAAGGGTGTGCCCTCTCTCTCTTAAGGAGACTTCCCAGAGGTGCCAGGTAACATTTTGCTTACATCTCATTCTCTTGAACTTAGATGCATGGCTCCACCTAGCTGCAAGGGAGGCTAGGCAGGTAGTATTTTCTGTGTTGAATGTGCTCAGCTGAAAAGTTGAGCTTCTCTTTACTAAGAAGGGGAGAAGGGCTACTGGGAAGCAACTAACAGTCTTTGCCACAGTGGCAATCCAGTTCTGTAAGTTCATACCTGAATTTGTGGCTTTTCATTTTCTCACTTTGAGACTATCACTAAGACTCCTCTTTTTCTCATTAGGTGTAACTAGGTTGGATTTTTGGCTCAGTTGAGATGAAAATCTGACATTTATTGAACACTTACTCTATGCCAAGCACTACATGATAATGCTATGAGGTAGGCTCTATCATTGTCCCCATTTTCTGGATGAGGACATTGAGGAACAGAGAGGCTCAATAATGTGCTGTGTAGTGGCAGAGCCAGGATTCAAATGCAAATTGTTAGACGCCAGAACCTGTTTATTATTAACACAGTGTCGCTTGATTTGCTTAGAGTTGGGGAGAGGGAATCAGAAAAAGTAGGAAGGAGGGAGAGAGAGGTACTGTAAAAGCAGCATTTCTTTTGTGTGAAATGTTTAGAAGCTTCATATTCATAACTTATGGAACATGTGTATAGCCTAATGTTTTGAACCTTTTATCTGATTTGATACAAATACATTTTTGACTGAACCAGTTGGTTTGCCCTTCAAGGACCTTCACAATCGACTGAACTTTTCACATCTACCTCAGCTCAGAGCACAGAGTGTGACGTAATGGAAAGAAGTTTTAGAAATTGGCAAATCTGGGTTTGTTCCCCACTTCTACCACTCTCAGCTGCGTGGCTTTGGGCAATTTACCTACCTCTTTGTATGTGAGTTTTATTTTTCTTTAAAACAGGAATGATAACAGCTACTTTTCAAAGGCAGTTGCAGAGAATACATGAGACAATGTGGGTGAGACTGCTAGCATTTAAATGAATGTTATTTTCTCCCATCTTCTTGTTTTTCTATCTCCCCCCACCCCGCTTTCTCCCCTTTCCAGTGTGCACTAGTCAGACTGGTTAGTTTCTTTTCTTTAAGTACAATCTACTCTTTCAAACCTCTGTGCCTTTGATTTCGCCATTGCCTCTTCCTGAAATGCCCCATTCTCTTCTCCCTTTGTTGCAGACTGGCATCTGTTGAAGTCTGCCAATGTCTGCCCACGTACCTTTTGTTGGGTCTGCACAGTGTTTGTTACCTGCTTTTATTTTTCATTTTATTTTATTTTTACCAAGTTGTTTTGGAAGTAGAGTTGACTTACAACATTGTGTTAGTTTCAGGTGTACAGCAAAGTGATATATATATATATATATATATGTAAATTCTTTTTCAGATTCTTTTCCATTATATGTTATTACAAGATATTGAGTATAGTTGCCTGTGCTATACAGTAGGCCTTTTTTGGTCATCTATTTTATATGTAATAGTGTGTACATGTTAATCCCAAACTCCTAATTTATCCTCCCCACGTTTCCCCTTAGGTAACCATAAGTTTGTTTTCTATGTCTGTGAGTCTGTTTCTGTTTTGTAAATAAGTTCATTTGTATCATTTTTTTAGATTCTGCATATAAGCCATATCATATACTTGTCTTTCTCTGCCTTACTTCACTTAGTGTGATGATCCCTAGGTCCATCCGTGTTGCTGCAAATGGCATTATTTCCTTCTTTTTTATGGCTGAGTAATATTCCATCGTATGTATGTACCACGTGTTTATCTGGGTTACCTGCTTTTTAATGGGGGCATATCCAATTCATTTAGCACAGATCCCATCACTTGCTATTACACCTAGCCCATTTATGCTAGGGTATGGTCCCTGCTGGGCTCCTGAAGGCACTTCAGTTTGAGACATCTCCTGCCACAGTTTAAACACTGCTCATCGTTTAAGGACCATCTCAAATGCCTTCTCTCATGAAGGTCTTCCTTGATCAGATTATAATCTGAAGCTCCCCACTCTTTTTTTTTTTCCTAAAGTAAATGAAATGTACTTCTTCCTCAGCTTTGTGTTAATGGTGTGTGCAAGTCTTACGCACATACTGAAATGTACTGAAATCTAAGCTCCCTGAGGACGGGGATCCTGTTTTTTGCATCCTGGCAACCTCCTCCATACCTAGCAGCCGTCTTCCTCATATTGGGCACTTAGGTGCTCATTGACCGGTCCGTGAAATCGTGCTCACTGCAAAGCTGAACTACAAGAAGTTCATCAAACCGAAAGTGTTTTGTAGCAATGCATTTTGGAAATAGATAATAACACATTTTGGTAAGAATTCAAGAACTGTCCAACCAGATCATTCTCTGGGAAAGACAGAAAGTAGATTGTTCACTCAATCCTCAGTGCTGGCACAGGAGCTGTATTTTTTTAGTTTTGTTTCCAAATGGGTATTGACGGCAGACGTCTTGGCTCCTGCTAACTTTCATATTCAACAGGATGGGCTTTGAAAGGGAAATGGAGTGAAAACTCATCAACTGGGAGGCTCTAAAGTGAATGTGCATGGTTAGTGTAATCAGTGACTAATTAAGGTGAGGTTTATGGCTGTTTTACTCTTTCACCCTGAAGAAATTTCCAGACCAGTTACGCACCACTTCCTACTGATAAGTGGGAGGCCAGAGCGTCAGAAAGTCAACGTCATTGAAAGGTCTAGTCCTGTCACGGGTAGGTTGATAAGTGGGCTTGAGGCCTGAGGAATAATTATTCTCAACAGGTCATTTGGTTTCCTCCGGTGAACCAGAAAGACTGGGATGGGATTTTTTTCCCAGCCCAACATCCTCTCTTGGTTCTAAACAAGTACCCCCGCATTCTTATACTGAGGCAGGAGTTCTTGGATGCTGTGATGGCTTAGACAGTCCTCAGTGGGGGGGTGGGGGAATTTCTGGGGTACCCTAAAATAGGGGTGACAAGTACAAACTTTTGAGTTTAGTGGGGAACCGTGGCTGGATTTCTAAGCAGTGTGCTAAAAAAAAAAAAACTGGCTAAGGCTTCCCTGTCGTTCATGGCTTTGGTGTTGATGGTTATTTTCGTTCTCCCACCCTCAATCAAGAGATAGATTGAGAAGGTCTGTGTCTCAGAAGTGTTTGCAAGAGCAAAAAAAGTAGAAACATCTAAGGAGCCATCAAAAAGAGATTAGAAAATTTAAAGTTGCAATCAGAAGCTAAGCAGATCTTTTTTTTTTTTAAATTAATCAATTTTTGGCCGTGTTGGGTCTTAATTGCTGTGTGCAGGCTTTCTCTAGTTGGGGTGAGTGGCAGCTACTCTTCGATGCGGTGCGCAGGCTTCTCATTGCGGTGGCTTCTCTTTTTTGCGGAGCACGGGCTCTAGGTGCGCAGGCTCCAGTAGTTGTGGCGCACGGGCTTAGTTGCTCCGCGTCATGCGGGCTCGAACCCGTGTCCCCTGCATTGGCAGGTGGGTTCTTAACCACTGCGCCACCAGGGAAGCCCTAAACAACTCTTTAAAGAGAAGACAGATCTCTCTATGTATGTTCATACACTTCTGTGGTATACAATTAGATGATGAGAGCAAATTGTAAAATACACCTTTGTGGGGAAAAAATGGACGTGTATATACATACTCATGTATGTATATGTACTCACAGATGTCTGGAAGTATGCTTAGCAAAGGCCATCAGTTATTTATCTGGTGGCAGGTGTGGGTGGGGTTTGTAGGGGAAAATTCCTACTTTATATTGATATTTGCTTTGTTGTTTATGTTTTTATAACAAGCATGAATTACTTTTGGGATCAATGAAAACAGTAAGTAGATATTCTTTTCTTAAAAAGGAAACAGAAGGAGTTCTTTCTGATGTCCTCTATTCACACTGAAATGTAAATTACTGACAAGAGCTCTGAAAATTACCCTTTTGAGAGAGGTGTGGGGTAGGATTTCTCCAGGTATCAAAGCCTTAACCTGATGAAATCTGGCTTTACTACCCGGATTTCAGCTGGGTATTGGTAAACTGAAACTAGAGATTCGATTTCCTGACTCTTGCCTCAGGGTTTCTGTCTGCTGGGGGTAAAAGTACTTTTCAAACCACTTTCCCCAGGGCCTGTGAAGGGCAGTGGAGACCCAGCAGCTGTGCTCCCAGGCCCTCCACAGCTGCTTCAAGGAGGGCGGCTCCACTTCTGCCTGCTTTTCTGGTATCAAGGTTTCAACTAGGATTTCGTTTGGGAAAAAAAAAAAAAAAAAAAAGACTCTGCAACTTAATGAAAGTTTAAGCTGTTCTACGCCAGACTTAACTAGAAAATAGGTAGAAAAAAATCTCTCTCTTTTATGGATGAGGCACTGAGGGTCAGAGTTAAGTGAGTTGCTTTAGGATAGACGTGGAATTAAGTGGTCTTACTTACAGTGAAGCCTTTAGTTTGGTGATCTTTTTACCTTGTCACGTTGCTTCCCACAAGAGGAGTTCCTTTTGGTGAGCTCAGGGGGACACAACTGAATTAAGAACTGTAGTGAAGTGCACAGGTTTTTTTTTTTTTTTTAACATTTTTATTGGAGTATAATTGCTTTACAATGGTGTGTTAGTTTCTGCTTTATAACAAAGTGAATCAGCTATACATATACATACATGCCCATATCCCCTCCCTCTTGCGTCTCCCTCCCACCCTCCCTATCCCACCCCTCTAGGTGGTCACGAAGTACCCATGTGATCTTCCTGTGCTATGCAGCTACTTCCCACTAGCTATCTATTCTACATTTGGTAGTGTATATATGTCTAAGCCACTCTCTCAATTCGTCCCAGCTTACACTTGCCCCTCCCCGTGTCCTCAGGTCCATTCTCTATGTCTGCATCTTTATTCCTGTCTTGCCTCTAGGTTCTTCAGAACCACTTTTTTTTTTTTTTTTTTAGATTCCATATATATGTGTTAGCATACGGTATTTGTTTTTCTCTTTCTGACTTACTTCACTCTGTATGACAGACTCTAAGTCCATCCACCTCACTACAAATAACTCAATTTCGTTTCTTTATATGGCTGAGTAATACTCCATTGTATATATGTGCCACATCTTCTTTATCCATTCATCTGTAGATGGACACCTAGGTTGCTTCCATGTCCTGGCTATAGTAAATAGAGCTGCAGTGAACATTGTGGTAAATGACTCTTTTTGAATTATGGTTTTCTCAGTGTATACGCCCAGTAGTGGGATTGCTGGGTCTTATGGTAGTTCTATTTTTAGTTTTTTAAGGAGCCTCCATACTGCTCTTCATAGTGGCTGTATCAGGTTACATTCCCACCAACAGTGCAAGAGGGTTCCCTTTTCTCCACACCCTCTCCAGCATTTATTGTTTGTAGATTTTTTGATGATGGCCATTCTGACTGGTGTGAGATGATATCTCATTGTAGTTTTGATTTGCATTTCTCTAATTATCAGTGATGTTGAGCATTCTTTCATGTGTTTCTTGGCAATCTGTCCATCTTCTTTGGAGAAATGTCTGTTTAGGTCTTCTGCCCATTTTTGGATTAGGTTGTTTGTTTTTTTGATATTGAGCTGCATGAGCTGTTTGTAAATTTTGGAGATTAATTCCTTGTCAGGTGCTTCATTTGCAAATATTTTCTCCCATTCTGAGGGTTGTCTTTTGGTCTTGTTTATGGTTTCCTTTGCTGTGTAAAAGCTTTTAAGTTTCATTAGGTCCCATTTGTTTATTTTTGTTTTTATTTCCATTTCTCTAGGAGGTGGGTCAAAAATGATCTTGCTGTGACTTATGTCATGGAGTGTTCTGCCTATGTTTTCCTCTAATAGTTTGATAGTGTCTGGCCTTACATTTAGGCCTTGAATCCATTTTGAGTTTATTTTTGTGTATGGCATTAGGGAGTGTTCTAATTTCATTCTTTTACATGTAGCTGTCCACTTTTCCCAGCACCACTTATTGAAGAGGTTGTCTTTTCTCCATTGTATATTCTTGCCTCCTTTATCAAAGATAAGGTGACCATATGTGTGTGGGTTTATCTCTGAGCTTTCTATTCTGTTCCATTGATCTATATTTCTGTTTTTGTGCCAGTACCATACTGTCTTGATTACTGTAGCTTTGTAGTATAGTCTGAAGTCCAGCAGACTGATTCCTCCAGCTCCGTTTTTCTTTCTCAAGATTGCTTTGGCTCTTTGGGGTCTTTTGTGTTTCCATACAAATTGTGAACTTTTTCCTTCTAGTTCTGTTAAAAATGCCATTGGTAGTTTGATAGGAATTGCATTGAATCTGTGGTTTGCTTTGGGTAGTATAGTCATTTTCACAATGTTGATTCTTCCAATCCAAGAACATGGTATATCTCTCCATCTGTTTGTATCATCATTAATTACTTTCATCAGTGTCTTATAGTTTTCTGCATACCGGTCTTTTGTCTCTTTAGGTAGCTTTATTCCTAGGTATTTTATTCTTTTTGTTGCAATGGTAAATGGGAGTGTTTCCTTAATTTCTCTTTTAGATTTTTCATCATTAGTGTATAGGAATGCAACAGATTTCTGTGCATTAATTTTGTATCCTGGTATTTAACCAAATTCATTGATTAGCTCTAGTAGTTTTCTGGTAGCATCTTTAGGATTCTCTATGTATAGTATCATGTCATCTGCAAACAGTGACAGCTTTACTTCTTCTTTTCCAATTTGGATTCCTTTTATTTCTTTTTCTTCTCTGCTTGCCGTGGCTAAAACTTCCAAAACTATGTTGAATAACAATGGTGAGAGTGGACACCCTTGTCTTGTTCCTGATCTTAGAGGGAACAGTTTCACTTTTTCACCATTGAGAATGATGTTTGCTGTGGGTTTGTCATATATGGGCTTTATTATGTTGAGGTAGGTTCCCTCTAGGCCCACTTTCTGGAGAGGTTTTATCATAAATGGGTTTTGAATTTTGTCAAGCTTTCTCTGCATCTATTGAGATGATCATATGGTTTTTGTCCTTCAATTTGTTAATATGGTGTATCACATTGATTGATTTGCGTGTATTGAAGAATCCTTGCATTTGTGGGATAAACCCCACTTGATCATGGTGTATGATCCTTTTAATGTACTGTTGGATCCTGTTTGCTAGTATTTTGTTGAGGATTTTTGCATCTATATTCATGAGTGATATTGGTCTGTAATTTTCTTTTTTTGTAGTATTTTTTCCTGGTTTTGGTATCAGGGTGATGGTGGCCTCATAGAATGAGTTTGGGAGTGTTCCTTCCTCTGTAATTGTTTGGAAGAGTTTGAGAAGGATGGGTGTTAGCGCTTCTCTAAATGTTTGATAGAATTCACTTGTGAAGCCATCTGGTCCTGGGCTTTGTTTGTTGGAAGATTTTTTCTTTTTTGCCGTATGTGGGCCTCTCACTGTTGTGGCCTCTCCCATTGCAGAGCACAGGCTCCGGACGTGCAGGCTCAGCGGCCGTGGCCCATGGGCCCAGCCGCTCCGCGGCACGTGGGATCTTCCCAGACCGGGGCACGAACCCGTGTCCCCTGCATCGGCAGGCAGACTCTCAGCCACTGTGCCACCAGGGAAGCCCTGTTGGAAGATTTTTAATCACACTTTCAATTTCATTACTTGTGATTGATCTGTTCATATTTTCTATTTCTTCCTGGTTCAGTCTTGGAAGGTTATACCTTCTAAGAATTTGTCCATTTCTAAGAATTTGTCCATTTCTTCCAGGTTGTTCATTTTACTGGCATAGAGTTGCTTGTAGTAGTCTCTTAAGATGCTTTGTATTTCTGATGTGTCTGTTGTAACTTCTTTTTTATTTCCAATTTTCTTGATTTGAGTCCTCTCCCTTTTTCTTGATGAGTCTGGCTAATTGTTTATCAATTTTGTTTATCTTCTCAAAGAACCAGCTTTTACTTTTATTGATCTTTGCTATTGTTTTCTTTGTTTCTACTTCATTTATTTCTGCTCTGATCTTTATGATTTCTTTCCTTCTACTAACTTTGCGTTTTGTTTGTTCTTCTTTCTCTAGTTCCTTTAGGTGTAACGCTAGGTTGTTATTTGAGATTTTTCTTGTTTCTTGAGGTAGGCTTGTATAGCTATAATCTTCCCTCTTAGAACTGCTTTTGCTGCATCCCATAGGTTTTGGATCATCGTGTTTTTATTGTCATTTGTTTCTAGGTATTTTTTGATTTCCTCTTTGATTTCTTCAGTGATCTCTTGGTTATTTAGTAATGTATTGTGTAGCCTCCATGTATTTGTGTTATTTACGGGTTTTTTTTCCCTGTAATTGATTACTAATCTCATAGCATTGTGGTCAGAAAAGATGCTTGATATGATTTCAGTTTTCTTAAATTTACTGAGGCTTGATTTGTGACCCAAGATGTGATCTATCCTGGAGAACGTTCCATGTGCACTTGAGAAGAAAGTGTAATCTGCTGTTTTGGGATGGAACGTCCTATAAATAAAAATTAAGTCCATCTTGTTTAATGTGTCATTTAAAGCTTGTGTTTCCTTATTTATTCTCATTTTGGATGATCTGTCCATTGGTGAAAATGGAGTGTTAAAGTCCCCTACTATGATTGTGTTACTGTCGCTTTCCCCATTTATGGCTGTTAACATTTGCCTTATGTATTGAGGTGCTCATATGTTGGATGCATAAATATTTACAATTATTATATCTTCTTCTTTGATTGAGCACTTGATCATTATGTAGTGTCCTTCTTTGTCTCTTCTAATAGTCTTTATTTTAAAATCTATTTTTTATGATATAAGAATTGCTGTTTCAGCTTTCTTTTGATTTCCATTTGCATGGAATATCTTTTTCCATCCCCTCACTTTCAGTCTGTATGTGTCCCTAGGTCTGAAATGGGTCTCTTGTAGACAGCATATATACAGGTCTTGTTTTTGTATCCATTCAGCCAGTCTATGTCTTTTGGTGGGAGCATTTAATCCTTTTACATTTAAGGTAATTATCAATATGTATATTCCTAGTACCATTTTCTTAATTGTTTTGGGTTCGTTCTTGTAGGTCTTTTCCTTCTCTTGTGTTTCCTGCTTAGAGAAGTTCCTTTAGCATTTGTTTTAAAGCTGGTTTGGTGGTGCTGAACTCTCTCAGCTTTTGCTTGTCTGTAAAGTTTTTAATTTCTCCATCAAATCTGAATGAGATCCTTGCTGGGTAGCGTAATCTTGGTTGTAGGTTTTTCCCTTTCATCACTCTAAATATGTCCTGCCACTCCCTTCTTGTTTGCAGAGTTTCTGCTGAAAGCTCAGCTGTTAACCTTATGGGGATTCCCTTGTATGTTATTTGTTGCTTTTCCCTTGCTGCTTTTAATATTTTTTCTTTGTATTTAATTTCTTATAGTTTGACTCATATGTGTCTGGGCATGTTTCTCCTTGGATTTATCCTGTATGGGACTCTCTGTGCTTTCTGGACTTGACTATTTCCTTTCCCATATTAGGGGAGTTTTCAACAATAATCTCTTCAAATACTTTCTCAGTCCCTTTATTTTTTCTCTTCTTCTTCTGGGACCCCTATAATTCGAATGTTTGTGCATTTAATGCTGCCCCAGACATCTCTGAGACTGTCCTAAATTCCTTCTTTTTTCTTTATTGTACTCTGTGGTAGTTATTTCCACTATTTTATCTTCCAGGTCACTTATCCATTCTTCTGCCTCAGTTATTCTGCTATTGATTCCTTCTAGAGAATTTTAAATTTCATTCATTGTGTTGTTCATCATTGTTTGTTTGTTCTTTAGTTCTTCTGGGTCCTTGTTAAACGGCTCTTGTCTTTTGTCCATTCTGTTCCCAAGATTTTGGATCATCTTTAGTATCATTACTCTGAATTCCTTTTCAGATAGACGGCCTATTTCCTCTTTATTTGTTTGGTCTGGTGGGTTTTTACTTTGCTCCTTCTTCTGCTGTGTATTTCTCTATCTTCTCGTTTTGCTTAACTTACTGTGTTTGGGGGTCTCCTTTTCACAGGCTGCAGGTTCGTAGTTTCCGTTGGTTTTGGTGTCTCCCCCCAGTGGGTAAGTCTGGTTCAGTTGGGGTGTAGGCTTCGTGGTGGAGGGGACTGGTGCCTGTGTTCTGGTGGATGAGGCTGGATCTTGTCTTTCTGGTGGGCAGGCCATGTCTGGTGGTGTGTTTTGGGGTGCCTGTGACCTTATTATGATTTTAGGCTGCTTCCCTGCTAATGGGTGGGGTTGTGTTCCTGTTTTGCTAGTTGTGTGGCATAGGGTGTCTAGCACTGTAGCTTGCTGGTCGTTGAGTGGAGGTGGGTCTTAGCATTGAGGTGGAGATCTCTGGGTTAGCTTTTGCTGTTTGATATTATTTGGAGCCAGGAGGTCTCTGTTGGACCAATGTCCTGAACTTGGCTCTTCCACCTCCGAGGTACAGCCCTGACACCCGGCTGGAGCACCAAGACCCTGTCAGCCACACGGCTTTTGGGAAGTCTGAGGTCTTCTGCCAGCGTTCAGTAGGTGTTTTGTAGGAGTTGTTCCACATATATATGTGTTTCTGTTGTATTTGTGTGGAGGAAGGTGATCTCCATGTCTTACTCCTCTGGCATCTTGAAGGTCTCCATCTGCATAGGTGCTTTTAAAAGGCACGGTCTTCTTATTACCTCATGGCCTAGATTTACCACTTCTTCAGGAGCCTGGCCTGGAGGTGTGCAGGGCCCAGGAGCCCAGCCGAGAACACTTGCATTGGGTGTGTGTCTGTACTCCAATTACCAAGGAGAGCTAACAATATTCTCCATGTGGGTTGGTAGCCTAGGCTGGGTTGTAATTCCCTGCCACTTCCTTCATAGCACTGGACCACTCATGCCCTGGTTGCACGAAATGCAATGTGTCCCATGGCTGCACTTTATAGAAAGATTCCTTATTTCTGGGTGGTTGATGCTTTTACTCACAAATTTCTCAAGCAAAACCTAAAATCGTATAATGTCTTGGAACATTGCTAAGCCATAAAGATAGAGACAGGAATAGTGTTTGGTTATAAAGGAAGAGTTATGAACGGCACAAATCTGAGTGGCTCCTTTAAGACATCAGGAGGCCAAAAGCTTACTGTTCACAGGAGGAAAAAGTACTGAATCAGTGGCCTGATCCATAATCCGCATCGCTGTGCCTTCTTACTTGATGGAGCCATGTGGTTACCAATCCCAGCTCCCTTCCCACAATGTGGCCTTTGGAATGTCCTTGAAGGTCTCTTGCTACATTCCTGAGAGCTCTTTTACCAGCCCTTGCTCTGCCCTTCATTTTGCCCCTCATCCAGGGGCTGTCCTGTCTTATGTTTTGAGCTGATCTGAGGTCCCTCTGTGTCCATTTATGTCTGTTTTCAGGGCTAGGCCAGGTTTGGTGTTGAGTCATCATAATGTTTTTCATTTGGAAGCAAATTTATAGCCCCAGATGGCATTTTTTTTTTTTACGTTTTCATTTTATTTCTAGCAGAAATCCTCCAAATCAATAGTTGTAAAAAGAGGTACCGTTTATTCTAATATTAGCTTGGGCTTCCCTTACCACATTGTCCCGGTGGCCACTCAGGTTGTGGGACTGCTGAGTGAATGATGCTCTTCTCTGGTGTATTTCATCTTGAGAGCAATATGGCTCGAGTGAGATGAAAGTGCTGCAAGAAATGGATTACCTCAGCTGGAGCTCCTTTTGAGATAAGGAGACAAACTAATGAAAGTCAATTAGTCTGTCATGAGCAATTTATACTCAGCAAACAAGAGCGAATATTTTAAAAGAAAAAAAAAGATCATTTGCCATAGCAGAGAGAAATTTCCATAATTGCAGAAAGTTGCACAAAACTTGGAGTCGAAGTGTAGGAATGTGAGTGGAAAGGACAAGGGGCAGCTCTTTCAGGTTGTCAGGAAGCCTGGGCACCTGTCCTGGTCCCGTGACTGATTTTATTCAATATGACACCCACCTCTTCTAAGTTGGAACACCTGGTTGCATTTCCTTATCTAGAAAATGGGGAAAAATATACCTGTCTTACACAGATACATACCATCAGTCACCAAGTCCTACTTTGAGAAGAATTACGAAATACTGTCCCTTTTCTATCTGTACTTTTTGGCCACAACTAGAGTTGATACCTTTTTCCTGACCTCCTGCACGTGCCTCCTAACCTATCTTTCTGCCTCTGGTCTCTCTCTTCTACAGTCTAGTCTCCACTGGACCACCAGATTAATCTTCTTAAATCCACGTTTCCCCCCCCACACACACTAAATCCACTTTTAATCACGTCTTCTCTCTGCTCTGAAATCTTCAGTTTTTCCCAAGTACCTATTGAATCAATTTACATTCCTGGGCCTGGTAATCCAAAATCTCTCTGGTCTACACCTGTAACTTATATAATATTGAATATCAACCATACTTCAATTAAAAAAAAACCTCTCTGATCTTGACTTCTACCAGGATTTCCATCTTCATTCCACGCCTCCCTTGTATTTAAAAAATATATATATATATATTTATTTATTTTTGTTCTCGCCATGTGGCTTGTGGGATCTTAGTTCCCCGACCAAGGATCAAACCCATGCCCCCCTGCAGTGGACGTGCAGTCTTAACCACTGGCCCTCCAGAGAAGACTCTCCCTTGTGTTCTTGCATACTCCATCCAGCCTATAGCATTTATCCTCTGCAAATGCCCTGTAGTTTCTCAGAGCCTTTAGGATTTTGTCATTTCCTTATCTTTCCTTTTTGTTTCCAAGCATCAAAATTCAATGTTCTCAATATTCTGTAATAACCTAAATGGGAAAAGAAACCTGAAAAAGAATAGATACATGTATATGTATAACTGAATCACTTTGCTGTACACCTGAAACTAACACAACATTGTTAATCAACTATAACTCCAATATAAAAGAAAAATTAAAAAAAAATTCAATGTTCTGAGGACCCAATTGAAATGCCATTTTCTCCCCTAAAGCTTTCTGCTATCTCCCTTGGGGACATCTGTTTGGTGAGGATATTACGAAAGGAACTCAAGCATTACGTGTTGGTTGAGTGAGATGATGTCTCAGATCCCTTCTAATTCTACTCACTTTTCTAAGCAGTGCTTGTGGGATGAAAAGCGAGGCATGAACACTCCTGTTTTGATAGATCCTATCCTGTCGCCCACCTCCTGTTTTTCCTCCCTCCTCCTACCCTGAGTTCCTGCTTTCTTTGTTCATCCTGGCAGAGCACCTTGTTTCCACCAAAGAGGCAGTGAAGCTGGGGACTTATATTGGAGGAGACAGGATGTGATTCAACGTTGCTCTGAGAAAAAGTGATGCCAGTCTGTTGGCCTGGCGCACTGTCACAAAATAAGTTTTAATCACCAGCACTGCTTTCTTCTCTATATTCATCCAGTATTGTGTGTCACTCTTCAACCACTGTCTTGCTCTCCTTACTCCTTCGTGTACACATCTTCCTCTCTAGACTTTAAGCTCTTTGAGGGCAGAGACCTTTTCTTGTTAATCATTTTGTCCCCCACAATGCCTCTGGGTGTTCAGTCAATGCCTGATGACTTGAATTGACAGTGGATGAGGAAGGAGATTTGGAGGGCTTTTTCCCCTATTACAAGGCAGGAGGTACAAAGTCCATCCTCTGTGACACCAGACTTTGTGATGTTTCCCTCTGTGGCTGGGCGATAACCAGTCTCCTACTGCAGCTCTTGGATTTGGGCAGCAATTCCACTGAGTCCCTAGGAGACAGAGCAATTTCAGGAAGAATGAGTTGTTTGTTTGTTTTCCATTCCAAGCAGGGAAAACAAACAGCAGTATAGCATCGTCCAGCCATGACCTTTTCACTAGGAATCCTACAGCCATGTGACACACCATGTCAACATAATCCACTGAGTATGGATGGGGTGCAGCCCCTGTGGTAACAACATCCGAGAGGACTGCCACCCTGATCTTCTGGAGAAGGGGAGCTTGTGGAGCCTGCTTCAGTAGCCCAGCTCTGCAGGGCAGTCTGGGAGTAGCTGGAAGGGTAGCCACACAAACTCTGACGAGCAATGGCAGCCTCTATGAGGAAACTCTGGAGGACAAGTTCATCAGCTAACATAGGTGTTTTCATTTCCCCTATAGCTCTGATCACAGGTGCCCGGTCTCTTTCTCCGTTTTTTTTATCCCTCTCTCTCTCTGGTTTCTGGAGGGTAAGAGACAGGCCGAAGAGAACAATCGGATCTAAGAACTCTCTCATATATATATAAAACCCTCAGAGGCTCAACAAACGCCAATTTGAGGTACTGAATTTTTTTCTTTATTGAAGTATAGTTGATTTACAATATTGTGTTCGTTTCAGGGAAAGAGCAAAGCGATTGAAGTACTGAATTTTTAAATTGCGTCGAAACCCACGCACAGAAGTAATAATAAAAACGCTCAGATTAAGATATTAAGACTCATACCATCAGCACATAATAGAGACAGAGTATTGTGGGTTAGACTAGAAGTAGGGAGAAACGACTTGGCTGTAGTATAATCAGTGGTGTTGAGTGAAGGAAAGCATGGGAAAAAGATAGTCAGCCTGGGAGCCGAGATGGGCCAGGGCCAGAGGAACTCAGACTAGATTCTGGGAGGTGTACACATTCCAGGCATCAAGGAGGTCTTTCTTCTCAACTGGCCAGCATGTATTCTGAGCTCTGAGTTCATGTACATCCTGCCATCTTCTAACGATGAAGTAGTCTGTGGTCCCTTAATATCAGGAAGAGGTTTGGACAGTACACACACACACACACACACACACACACACACACACACACACACACACACTGAGCATGGATGGGGTGCAACCCCTGTGGTAGCGATTGGTCTCTGTAAAGGAATACCACCTAAATGGATACTGGGGTGTTCTGGTTTCCATAGCAGTCTCTTGCGAATTTGGTAGCACCAGTGAGTCTTCCGGAGTCTGACCCACCTGGAAATACACACAAGATTGAGTGTCTGGACATGCAAGGCTAAGCAACAGGCTCTGACCGATGGTGTTTGCTAAAGGCTTCCCTAAAAGCCTTTGGCTGGCTGGCTTGTCCTCTTGCCCCTTTGACACTCCTCCATGTCAATGCCACCAGTCTCGAATCACAGCCAGGGAACTGATGAACCTTGCACCACCTGATGGCATCCGGTAACATCCCCAGATTCCAGAAAATGTCTCCTGAGTGCGCTCCTCCCCCATAGCCATTGCAGTTGGGGGTGTTCATCTTGTTTGCCCATTTCCTCTTGCATTTTGCAAACGCCTGAGCTGTGTTTGTGTCTTTTCCTACCTTCAGTTCGGAGCAATCTGTTCAATTCGAAGAGCCAGCAGCTTCCCCAGTGTGCAAGGAAACAGGGTCTGAGTAACCAGAGACTTGGTTTTTCTCCTGCTGCCAATATCTCCTGGAGGGTAGAGTGTTGGTAGAAATCCATTCGTTTTAATCCAGTGTGTTTCGTGCTGCTAAACTGTCATTGTCTTCTCTTGATCCCTCTCATGTATTGTTACAATAAGAAAAACACTACTTTGTGTTCACATTCTGCATCTTTTTAATTTTTTTCTACAGTTCTTATTACAATAAGCAATCAGTTTTTCTTTAATTATGCTTTTTGAAAATGCTGCATTATCTAATATAATTCGTATTATCTATTGAGTTGACAGTTATACCTGAATGGACCCATTGAGAGCATTCCTGTGAAAATCAGTGGGGAAACAAAGGTTTTCTATTGAGATACTTGATGTTATGTGTTGAATTGTGTCCTCTAAGAATTCATATGTTGAAGTCCTCACCCCTCAGTACCTCAGGATGGGGCCTGATTTGGAAATAGGGTCATTGCCTATGTAACTAGTTAAGGTGAGGCCATACCCCAAAAGGGTGGCCCCAATTCAATCTGACTGGTGTCTTATGAGAAGGGGAAATCTGGAGACAGGCACAAACAGGGAGAACACTTGAAGATGATCAGGGTTCCGTTTTCTGCAAACCAAGGAACACCAAAGATTGCCGGCAAACCACCAGGAGCTAGGAGAGAGGCCTGGAACAGATTTTCTCCCTCAGCTCTCAGAGGGAACCAACCCTGCTGACACCTTGATCTCAGACTTCTAGGCCCTAGGACTGAGACAAGAAATTTCTCTTGTGCAAGCCACCCAGTTTGTGGTCCTTTGTTACGGCAGCCCTAGCAAACTAATCTACTTGATCTCCTGAACGTTCCAGCTAAGCATGTACTCTGGAGAGCGAGAAACACATGGGTTGTGAATTCAAAATGTGTCATACATTTTGGAAGAATACTGAGAGTCTGAAGGTTACTGGAGAGCCAGCTCCAGGCAGCCACCTCCATGGGCTGCCTGAGAAAGTAGAGATGGGGAGGGGGGCTTGGAGCCCCCCAAAAAATACTCAGATGACCCTACACAGGTTCTTTGGTATATTTATAAAGTCACGGGTGCTCACTTCTCCCCTCATTCCCAAGAAGGTGGCGTGGAGGGTGTGTGTCTAGGTGGGGTGTGTGTGTTTGCCAGTGTCTGGTTGATAAATGGGCTGAAGAGCTTTGCCTGCCCAGCTCTGTAGACTGGAAGTGAGTCGACCTTCCAATGTGGGCCCGAAGCGTAACTCGCCAGGCTCTCAGCTGTGTCAAATGAGTCTGCTTGAGAAAGGCCCACACAGATGAATTCAATTTGTGAATGTTTGGCCTCGGCCCTGGGAGGGCCCTGCCGGGTGCTTCAGGATAAAACAATTCAGCAGAGCTCTGGGGAGGCGTGGTGAGACCTACCCAGGAGTCAGCGGTTCTGCCCAGGACTTCCTCTCGGGCCTGTATGTGAGGGCAAGCCCTTGGCCCTCTCTGGCTCTCCTGCCTCCGCACCCTGAGCTCCTGCCCTGAGGTGGCACCCTGATCCCAGGCGTCTGATATTCTGCCCGTTGCTTTCTAGCCGTGAGTATCTATGGCGACAGTTGCTTAAAAAGGAAACAAGCGCCAGATTCTTAGGTCAGCCTAGTGTTTCCGGAGGCCAGCCAGGGAGGGCATGCCCGGTGTTCTCAGCCTGCTGGCCTGGAGCCAGAAAATCAGTGCTGCTCCAGTTGGAAAGACTTTCTAGAGACTTAGAAACTGTATCTGGCTTGTGTGCTTTTAAGCGGCTTATTTTTCCAAAGCCTGTTTTTGGCGTATTGGTCAAGATTCAGTGGGTGTGTGTTTTAAGTGGGATATCCACCTTTCCTAAACCACAACTGGGTTAGGTGGTCTAATCACAGGTTTTGGGGGGAGAAATTTATGTAGGTGGAAAGCCTTACAAAGGTATAAAAATGAAGTCACGTGGAGTTGAATTTGACAAATCACCTTTTGAAACGAAAAGCTATATGAGATGATATGAAGTGAGGACAGACCAGAAAACTTCACAATAGATAGTACTGAGCGTCAGTTATGTACCAGGCTTTGTTCTTGTTCCTTGAAATATATGGGGTGGAAAATTAACAGCAACATGTCTCCCAACATGGAACTTACATTCCAGAATCGGGGCTGTGTTATCATCAAACTTTCAAAGGTCCTTTCCTGAGATGTTGCTAAAAAGGTAAGGTCTTTTTGCGTGTTGGCCTTTTAGTGAATACGCTTTGCTAAAGTAAATCAGCTGTTACGGCAGTATTTATCTATCCCACCTGGGAAATGTTGGCAAAGCCATCTGGCCGTGGCTCTGATTGGCACTTGGTTGGGGAATATAGAATTGAATTTTAGTCCTTGGGTGACTTTATCTCATGCTCTGGGCACACCTCTGTTGGGACCCAGCAATTAAAGAAAAGAGCAGCGCACTCTGGTTGTCTGGATGTACACTTTATAGGGTTTCAGTACCTGAGTCCTTTCAACTGATGTAGACATTGTATGGGTGGAGTTATAGCCTTTGAAGTGGTCAGTGCTTCCGCCACATCACAAAGTCCAGCCCTGTGTGCTGTGCAACTTCCTGTATGTGGCCGTCGTTATGTACCTTTAAACAATTTTTGTGTGTGTACCTCTTATGTATCCTGCGTATGCAAAACCGGTGCCTGACACGTGACAGGTTTTTAAATACTCATGGAATGAGTGAATGAGCAAATGGATGCCTGGATGATAGTTTGGCTTGTTAGCAAGGGGAATGTTAGTTCTTCTTGCACTTGTGGGATAAAGTGTCCTTTAAATTAAAGGAACAACGGGTCCCCGGGCTTTGAAGTTATACTTCTCCCACGGGGCAGTTGTTCCGCCATTAAGGAGTAGCCGGAGTTGATTGACCAACTCAAGACCTTGAGTCAGTTTCTAAGGCTCAGTGCCCATGAGAAGCACCTGGAGGCCTTGTTCAACAGATCGTTTGGCCCTACCCTCAGAGTTTGGACTCATTACATCTGGGGTGGGGGCCCAAGAACCGGCATCTCTAAGAAGTTACCAGGTAGTGCTAACAATGCTGCTGGCCCGCGGACCACTTTTTGTGAACCTCTAATCCATAAGCAGCGCTGATATAATGGACAGTGGAGTGGTTCAGCACGTGTGCTCTGACCAGTAGTGAAATCCCAGTTCAGCCATTTACCGGGTAGCCCAGGACACATTTCTTCACCTTTCTGGAAGTTGGAATATTATTACTGCCCACTTCCTAGGATTGTTGCGCAGACCAGGTAATGCACATAGAGAGCTTAGCATAGCACTTGGAACTGATTAAATGCTGAATCAATGTTAAGTACTCTGATCACTGCTTTGTATTGCAATAGCTTGGTACATAGTAGACGCTCAATTAAATGGATGATGAAGCAGGTGTTAGTTGGGGTCCTAGAAAAGGAGAATTTTGAGTTAAAAAAATTCAAACTTTTGACTTTTTAATATTCAATTTAAGATGGAGGCAGATGCCTAGATGTGGCTTCAGGTGAAATGTTGGTGGTAGAACAGCACAAATCATTTGCTGGTATTTTTCTGACCCCAAATATGTCTTGACCAGGCATTCAGTGGATTAGAATCTGCAAGAGAACCAAAGGCTGAGGGTTGGTGGTGATGTTACAGTTGGTCTGTGAGACCCTCAAACCTGGTGTCAAATGTCCTTAGTTTAACATCACATGTGATCCAGAGACCGGTGGGCAAGCCAAATCCAGTGTTCAGAATATGTCTGTGGTTCTGTTTATGCATTTATTTTTTTAAAACAGTATGGCACTTCTTTTTTTTTTTAATTTTATTTATTTATTTTATTTTTGGCTGTGTTGGGTCTTTGTTTCTGTGCGAGGGCTTTCTCTAGTTGCGGCAAGGGGGGGCCACTCTTCATCGCAGTGTGCGGGCCTCTCACTGCCGCGGCCTCTCGTTGCAGAGCACAGGCTCCAGACGCGCAGGCTCAGTAGTTGTGGTTCATGGGCCTAGTTGCTCCGCGGCATGTGGGACCTTCCCAGACCAGGGCTCAAACCCGTGTCCCCTGCATTGGCAGGCAGAGTCTCAACCACTGCGCCACCAGGGAAGCCCTGTGGTTCTGTTGAAAATCCACATTCAGCAGAAAGACTCAATGGGTTTGTTTGAAATGGGAAATTTCTTTCTTTTTTGTGTGTGCACATACTCAGTATTTTCCAAAATATGGTCCACAGACCATTTGCATCCACATGGGGTGCTTGGCGAAAGTGGAGATTCCTGAGCTAGACCTAATGAATTAGAATCCCTAGGAGTGGGAGCAGAAAGTCTTCATTCTAAAAAGCATCCCACTATTCTGGGACTCACCGGAGTAGTTTGGGAAACACCACCACAAAAGCCTATCCATCCTAGGGACTTCCCCGGTGGTCCAGTGGTTAAGACTCTGCGCTCCCAGTACAGGGGGCCCTGGTCAGGGAGCTAGAGCCCACGTGCAGCCACTAAAGACCCAGCGCAGCCAAATAAATAAACGCTAAAAAAGACTATCCGTCCTATATGACAGCAAGGATGGTTGACAGTATAAAGTCCATTCCAAGGCCACGCATATTTTGGAATTTGTCCCCTGCACCCTGTCCCAACACTCGGCCTCTATACGTTAGAGACCAGCAGTCCAACATGATTTACTAATAATTATCACTATAGTTGTTGTGGCATGTGCAGAGCTGGATGCTCTGAGTATATATAAAATTGGAGAAGGTGAGTCCTGATTTCAGGTGACTCTCATCATGCTGAACTGGCTCAACCAAGAGCCTTGCTCCTGTGTGTCCTTTTACAAAACGTAATAAATGCTCCTGGAGTCTATTCTCAGGGTTAAAACAAACCGCCCTGTTCCACTCTAGATCTCTTTGATTTCAAAGTCCATAGCCAGTAATCCCAGACGTGCTTCATGAATTGGAGGAGGCAGAAATTAATAGGTAGAATTCAAATAAGTCAGGACCAGTGCTCAACCAATGGAAGGTCACCCATGCCAGGGAGCAGTTAAGATTGTGTGCTGGGTGTCTGCGCAAGGCTCTTCAGTGTTTGCCAGTTCCGTAGGGCTGAGAGCTTCTCTTCACTCTGCTTATCTCTGGCTTGGCCTGGGCAAGTGACTCTGGTTTCTATTTTCGGCCTTACTCTGCCATCTCCTGTTTCTGACTGTGACCTGGCAACCTATGCTCATCCAGAATCCTATACTGCATCTGTCACCTTTCTGCCATCTCTGCTTATCCGCAAAGGATAAATGACCTCAGGAACCATATAAAGAAAGAGCCAGCATCATCTCTCTCTGCCTCGTAGGTCTGTACACTTGCACACCCATCACACCCACTGTCACAGTGTGATAACTTGTTGAAATACAAGCATTGGTTACCCATGTGTTTCACCACTTAGCACAGCTCTTGGAAGAAGAAACAGTGATATCTGCCTCATGAGGAAAAATCAGCAAATCCTTTAATGAGGATATAGATGATAATATCATCTATAATGTTATAGAGGATCACAAGTAAAAATGTAGGACACGATGTGTGATGTCAGAACACTGAAATTTTGCCCGAGCCTTAGTTCCCCCTCGTGAAGGGGGATAAAGAAAGCAGATGTTCATTGAGCACCTGCAAACTGCAACTTACACAGGTTTCAAGAGGCCTAGATGGGATCTGAACTGAGGTCTAGCTGATGTCGTGCTACTTTGGGGAAATTCAAATATGTTCATTTTCTCATGGCCACAAATGGCCTTCTCCAAGGAAGAACCTCTTGAACAGTTTTCTGGGGCAATAGCAATACACGTGGAACCTCGTCTGATAAAGGTGTTTGGCCTTGATTATGGACGTGAGTTGTGTTTCTTCTTTAGTTCTGATGATCTGTGTTTATATACTTTTGTTTTTATTACATAATTTTTGCCCACCAGTTTCTAAAACAAGCAAACTTTGGCTCTGATTAAAAAGAACAACAGCAAATCAATCTCGTGTGATTTGTACTGTAAATGTTTGAATTACACTTACTCCGTATCTCTATTGCTTTATGCTGTCTGTTGATATGAAGAAGTTCTGTTGGCCTGTGCTGACGTGCTGGTCTAGAAGGCATCGCCTTGGTGGGAGGTAGAGTGCGATTCTGCCTAATGGGAAAGGGAGGCTCGAATAAAGGCTCTGCAGAGAGGTGGCAGCTCTGATGAGGTTCAATGCCTCCTTCTGAGTGAGTGGAACTCTGACCCGAATATGCAGATCTTAATTCGGAGAGACTAACTTCTCAAAGGAATCAGTTAAGATGGAGAATTAACTGAGGGAATCCTTTATTATGCGAGTGCGTTTAACACTTAGGGAAGCTTTCTGTCTGGCACTGAGGGGCAGAGCAGTTTGAGATGAGCTTGGGAAGAAAATATGGCAACTTCAAACAGAGCAAGAAGATTCCTGAGCTTTAAAGGCTGAATTTTAACTGAAAATAAGTTTCTGTGGTTTAGTTAAGCCAATAAAACCTTAACGGGGATAAAAATAAATCAGATTGCAAACACTTGAAAATTGTGAGTTTTTTTAAAAGCCCATTTATTGAGGGGCCTCCCCCCCGCCCCCCCACCCCAGCCGTGACTCTCAACGTACATACATATTCTGCTAATGTTCACACCACCACCAGAGTATATTCTTAGGCCCATTTTACATATGGGGAAACTGAGACTCAGGAAGGTGCAGTGACTTGTCTGATATTATACAGATAACAAGTAGCAGGTTTGGATCCAGCTTCGCCTAACTCTTCTCACCTGTCTTTGTTGGCGCAGGTTGCCATAACCAAATACCACAGGCTGGGTGGCTTAACCAACAAATTATTCTTCTCAGTTCTGGAGGCTAGAAGCCCAAGATCAAGGGGGTCGGCAGGGTTGCTTTCTCCTGAGGCTTCTCTCCTTGGCCACCTTCTCATTGTGACGCCACATGGTCCTCTTCTAAAGACACCAGTCAGACTGAAGTAGAGTTTGCCCTTAGGACTTTTTATTTTAGTTACCTCTTTAAAGGCCACATCTGCAATTACAGTCACATTGCAGGTTAGGGCTTCAGCATGTGAATTTGGGGGATGGTGGACACAATTCAGTCCATAACACCACCCTACGTCTCCCTTGGATGCAGTCTCTGGGGATCTGAGATGGGAGTTGAAATAAAACATGATAATGTGTGGCCCACTCTGATTATACAGTTGGGTATAACCGTAAGGACTATCTTTTTTTTTTTTTTTTTTTTGTGATACGCGGGCCTCTCACTGTTGTGGCCTCTCCTGTTGTGGAGCACAGGCTCCGGACGCGCAGGCTCAGTGGCCATGGCTTACGGGCCCAGCCGCTCTGCGGCATGTGGGATCTGCCCGGACCGGGGCACAAACCCGTGTCCCCTGCATCGGCAGGCGGACTCTCAACCATTGCGCCACCAGGGAAGCCCTGTAAGGACTATCTTTACCCTGGTGAAATTGTAAGAATTCTTAAACATGTTGAATGGAAAACCAAGCAGCTTCGAACATAACTGACTTTATAAAACCTGTCGGAAGTCTGTCAAGCGGGTGACAGGGAAAGGAGCAGGTCAACTGACTGACGGTGCCTGGCGGGGCTGAAGTTTGAAGAATTGATCTTTGAGATGTTGGTTATAAGTCAATGCAAAAATCATTAACAGATAAAAGATTTTCTGTTTTTGGGTTTGTTCTAATGCATATTTCTGAACTCCAGTTTCATTTACTAATTTCTTAGGTTATAGTTTCTGCTTATCAATAAATAGTTCAGCTTTTTATTTAGTCTGTGACTTAAAATCTCTTTTATACTGATTCCTTGACAGTTAGTTCAATTCCAGTTGGCAAATACAGTTGGTTCCTTCCAGCACCTGTAGTGAAAGCTCAGGGCTGAGGCAAAATTCCTGTGCAAGACTTTCAAAGCCTACGTACGAATGACCTCAAATCTTAAACAACAGTAGCAGAACTTGAATGACCATGCAACTGCAGTCCCCGTGCTTGGGGTCTGGCTCACTTTTGGGGTCCCACTACTGGCAAGCTGTTTTAGGACCTCATTTCCCTCACCCTGGGGACAGAATATAAAGGCCCACCACCTGTGTGCACCACATTTGTTACTTTCTCCAAACTGCTGGGCTTCTTACTCTGTCAGAGGAGGAAATGAGGTTTGTCTGACAGCATATTCTGCATTGTCAGGTTGATAGATTTCCCTGTGTGTCTCAAAATCTTTGTCAATTGATTATTTTCCTTCTTTTTTTTCCCCCCCCAGGATTTTTCTGGGTATGAAAGTTAACAAGCCTCTAATTTCTGACCATTGTTTCTCCCATTTTAAATGCTGCTTTCTGGTCACCCTCATTGTCAGGCTTCTCACAGTTTTCCATGAGCAGGATTCGTAAGCAGCAAAAAACTAGAAGTCGGCCGAGCTGATTTTGACCCTTGCCCACTTCCCACTCCTCTCTCTCCTGGAGGAACTCTTCCTTACTTCCACCAGGAATTTAGACTGTGCTCCCACCCCCATGATGGGCTTATATTCTTACCTGGAGAGCAACTAAAGTTGCTTCCCACCCACCTCCAGGTTTAAGGTATTATCATTCCATAGTTTTTACCATTTTAATAGGGACTTTTAAAACTCTTCAAAGACCTAGGGACGGAGTCTCAATTGGTGGAATTTCACAGAAGAGTACACACAAGTAGGTTGGGAGCTTCTTTTTATCTCAGCACCGCTCCACTCAGAGGCAGTCTCTTACTCCAGCAGTTTTCAATGGGGGAAAAAAGGAATCTGTAGTGATGGTAGCCTCGGTTCCCAGGTGTTTAGAATCTTCTCTCGATCCAGGAATCTGTTCCGGAAAAAGTGCTTCACCTAGCTCCTGATTCAATGAAAGGGCTAAGGTTTTTGAAAGATGCGAAACTATTTGAGCTCACTTTGCTAAGAATTAATTGTTCAAGGTCCTCAATGAAAATGTGAGCAATCTTTTGAAAAGCGAGGTTGAAAATGTCATGGTAAAGGGGCAGGGCTGTGAAGACTGTGCTGTGAAGTATGTGTTAGGTAAGCCTGGCTGCAAAACTACTGGGGTCATAAAATACTGGAATGTCAGACTTAGAAGGGACCTTGGAGATTCTCTAGCTCATTTATCTAATGGGAGGCAATGTGAAATAGTGGGGAAAAAAAAAAGAAACACGTGCTTTGGAGTCAGAGGGACCTGGGTTGTTTGAATCTCACTCTTAGCGAGTGACCTTGAAGAAAGGAAGGCCTTTGGGGGGCCTAGGTTCCACTTCTGCAAAATGAGTTTGATGATGTCTTCTAATGAGCGTAGCCGTGAGGTTTGGAGATCATGCATATTCAAAGTACCGGGAATAATGCTTGGCCCATTGGAGGTGTTTAACAACTGATAGCGGCCATTATTATCATCATTAGGTTACAGATGAGGAACTGGAAAAGCAGAGGCTAAATGACTTAGTCCAGTAATTTAGCATTTTATTTAAGAACCGGGACTAGAGCCCAGGTTTCCCTTGTCTCTGACTCCATCAACTGTCATGTCGACTGAAATAAAAACACACAATATGAGAGCTGTGAGTTTCAGTTTTACTGGGGGACTTACTGAGGACTTTAACTCGAGAGACAGCCTCTCAGAAAGCTCTGAGGAACTGCTCCGAAGAGGTAAGGGGGAGAAGTCAGCATATATGTGATTTTGGTGAAAGGTACATATAATTAAGCACTCATCTCAGTAGAAGGTTGTGCTAGTCATCAGGGACAGGTATCTTAGTTAATGGTTTTAGTGCTTTTCTAAGTCTGGGAAGACGCAAGAATCGTGGTTTATAAAATTTTCTCCTGAAAATATCTATCTGAAGGCCTTGTTCTGCCACTTTTCCCAGAGCACTGAGTGTCTCATTCCTGGTCTCCACCCTGAAGGTCAGTCACTGCAGTGGCTAATGGCTTAATTCTTATAGAACAGGGTGGCAAGCGACATTCTTTAGTTGGCAGTCGTATGTAGTACATGCCCTTTATAAGAAAATGCCAAATTGGGGTAAGAATTAAAAACTCAATCGAGTGAGCTGAATGCCTGGGGTGACTATTATTGCTCTTTGTACTCTAAAAAAGGTTTGCTCGGGAGAAGGCTGCCAGTCTAACAGAAGTCTCCTGGAGGTCACCTCCCAGAAGGAATGACAGATGCTGAGTGGCTGTGGGGTTTGTTCTAAGGAAAGAGCCATTAGTAGTTTTATGTAGTGACACAGTCGCCATTTTCAGTTGAATAATTTGGAGTTCATTGATTCTGAATGTCTTTGATATCGTTTGTCTGTAAGTATTCACTCCATTTGATGCAAAAAGGAAATTGAGGTCTACAGAGGTGAGGGACTTGCCCAGTATAACAAAGCTGGTAAGCGGCAGAATCGTGATAAGGACCAAGGTCTCCTGACTCAGTTCAGAGCACTTTCTAGCCCACAGTCATTCCCCAGATTAAAAAACCCTTTTATTTTCTTGGTGTTGTACATTCTATGGGTTTGGACAAATATTAAATGACATATATCCATCACTATAATGTCATATAGAGTATTTTCACTGTCCTAAAAGTCCTCTGTGCTCTACCTATTCATCTCCTTCCACCCCACGCCCTCAATGGCAACTACTGATCTTTTTTTTGTCTCCATAGTTTTGCCTTTTCCAGGAGGTTATATAGCTGGAATGAAGTCGTCTTTCCAGATTGGCTTCTTTCACTTAGTAACATGCATTTAAGGTTCCTCCATGTCTTTTCGTGGCTTGATAGCTCATTTCTTTTTAGTACTGAATAATATTCCATTGTCTGGATGTACCAGAGTTTATTTGTCCATCCACCTGTTGATGGACATTTCAGTTGCTTCCAAGTTTAGACAGTTATGAATAATGCTGCTACAAACATCCATGTGCAGGTTTCTATATGGACATGTTATCAACTCCTTTGGGTAAATACCAAGGAACATGACTGCTGGATCATACAGCAAGAGTGTGTTTAGTTTTGTAAGTAACCGCCAAGCCATCTTGCAAAGTGGCTGTGCCATTTTGCGTTCCCACCAGCAATGAATGAGAGTTCCTGTTGCTCCACATCCTTGTCAGCATTTTCTGTTATCAGTGTTCTGGATTCTGGCCATTCTAATAGATGACCCTTTTATTTTTTTCTTGCCCTTTTAGATGTCAAAGTTTTGAATAATAACTGATTAGGGATCTAACGGTCCCTTAGGACTATTTGAGACAATGTTACCCAGATATCTTTATTACTGGCAAGTGGTACCATCAACTTGATTTTTTAAAAACTGATTCTGCAGGGTTTTGAATATAGTTGGCTGGAGACCCAGGTTCCTTCCTCTGTATCCCACTCTGGCTCTCCAGAAGATTTAAGTCCCTACTTTGGTCTCCCTGGTCTGACTCTTGGTCTAGCTGTAGACATATTTTAGCCCGCAAGAAGGTTTAGCCTTCACCTAACCATTAAGGTCCTGGAATTGGCCCCCTCTGGCAGGACATTGAAGCTCATCAAGGGCCTTTTCCCCATCTGTTTGGTTTTCCTTTGTGCTCATCTCCTGAGCAGTGCTATGCTCGTTCCCTGGGACCTGGATCCTCTGCTTCCTACTTATAGTGTTGGGAACTTCTGGCGATTTCTAGAACTTCCTGTTTTCAGGATATGGTAACTAATCCTCTTATGCTCCTGATAAGAGTTTTAGAGCCTGTCTGAGGAGCTTGATGGTATCCCAGGGCCGGGGTGGCGACTGCAGACCTGTGCTGAGGGCTGTAATAGAAAACATATATTTCACTGTAGCAACCAAAGTCTTGCTGTAACCAAAAGATTAACTGGGAGAGGTGCTGCCATCATGTAGCCTGCAGAATCTCTCAGAATAGCTTTACAAATGATTTCACTCTTGTTTGGAGGCAGTCCAGTCAAAAATACCACTAATAGCGCTTGTGGAGGTGAGCAAGTGAGTGCTGACAATATTTTATAATCTGACTCTTAGAAGTAGTGAATCTTTGAGTTACAATTACATATCATTAATATGACAAAAAGGGGCATTGTTAAACCTCTTGGTATCTTTTCTTCCCCGCAGCTGGAGGTGAGGGCTACCTGGGAGGGTCTCTGTGACTGGCCTCAGCGTGACTGTGTGACCTTGGGCTGGAAGCGGTAGAGATGAGAGGGAGGAGAAATAAAGAAGGGTCTCCTGGAATTTCTTAGTCCCATCTATATGCAAATCACTTAACATTATGCACATTATTTCTCTGAAATTCAATTAGACTCCCAAGAGTAAACAATTTCCACTCCCACCACTATACTTTCTGCCTCCTGACCAAGTTTTCTTATTTGTCAAAGGAACAGAGCTATTGTTCTGTATGTCCTACTAGGGAACAGGAATGGGAGAAACAGCAGATAGTCCCTCACTGAGGCAAAACCAGTTCTGGTCAAACACGTTGGGAGGCGCTGCTGGATGTAGCTAGGGAAACTTGAACAAAGCCTGACAGGAACTCCTGAGGTACAAAAACTCACACTGAGCTGTAGCCCACCAGGCAGATATAACACTTGCCATACTGCTTTTTCTGGACTCCATTCTCTTCATGGTTTCATAGGGCCTGCATTTCAGGTATGAGGACTATTGACTACAAACACTTTCTGGACCAAAGGTCCATAGCTCTCTTCTTCACGCACGCGCGCGCACACACACACACACACACACACACACACACACACACTGACTCATTCAACAAATATTTGAGTGCTTACGGTTTGCCAGGCACTTTATTCGGCACTGAGGGAGGATACAAAGATGTGGCAGGTGCTGAAAAGAAACGTATAGTTTTCATGAGAATATAGGACACAGGGACCGAATGTGGGATGGGAGGGCGTGGCTGAGTTATGGAAGGCTTCTCTAGGACCTGTGTGATAAAATGGGAGCTAGCCAGTTGAATAGGGGTGAAACATGTTCCTGTAGAAGAAAGGTATGGGTAAAGGCTCTGAGGATAAAGGAGTGTAACTGTTTTGTCATGAGTGGAAAGGAGAATGGGGTAATATTAGGTAGAGAGGTTGGCTGGGACCAGATCACACGCAAGGTCTTATAGACCAGAGTAAGTATTTGCCTTCACTGACTCATTCTCCCCATTCTTCAGGCATGTCTCCCTTATTGTCCAGGCTTTGAGGTTCTTCTACCTTTTATATTAGCTCCCTAGTCCCCAGCCTTCAGTAAGAGGAGACTACCGGTATCCCAGGACCAAAGGTGGCTGTGTGGATGGTGAGCACAGGATATGTCCACTTTATCAAGGAGGAACCATTTGGGGCTGGTTCTTTTAGGACAGGCAAACCAAAGAACTCTGTGTACCATGGAAAGTATCCTTATAGACTGTTACTTGCTGTCAAGAGATAGTATATGTAAATCATTTCTGCAAAGCGGGCCTAACTGTGCAAGTCAATGAGGGAGTCATAAAAAAGGAGGGAGTCATAAAATTTCTGGGTTATTTAGTCATAAATGTGCCTTATTTTGTCTTGTATCCTCATCGCCGCTATCTAGTACATATTAGCCACTTACTAAGTACCTACTGAATGAATGAATGGATAATACCCATAATCTTATATGGGTAGAAGCCTGTGAGGACAGTTACCATAAGTCCGCAAACTGGTTCCTTGGGCCATTGTGAGAGAACTGGGCTGACTGGAGGGTTGTTGATATGAACCAGTAATGTTTTTCCTAAAACAAGCAGTGTGGGGTTAGGACCCATCTGAGAACCCTCAACACCAGATTTCATGGACTCAAGGCCGCCTGGAATGTGGTATCTCAGAGATTCCAGATTAAGGTACCATATGTCATCCAGATCAGCTATATATCCATAACGATCTCACTGGAACAGTTACAAAATAATGTGTGTGGGTGTGGGATTGCGGGGGAGAGTGTGCACTTTCTGAAGGAAAATTTATTCAGGTGCTACTGAGAGAAACGTTATGTGTTAGAGCCATCAAATACTGCTTCTGGATGACTCGAAGATGCTTCATTTTTAAAGATAGAAGAGGAAAGTAGGGGTCAGAAAAGGAAAATACTAAACAACGGTCGTTCTCCTGGGCAGTAGAGTGTCGTAAAGTCTTTTTACTCAACATTTCACTAGGTGCTAAGTGCTAACCCCAGTGAGTCATTCGGAGTCATTCTATGCCAGAAGTCGTTTATTTGTCCAGAGACAGATTGGAGATTAGTCTAAACTTGTTGGGAGAGGACAGAGGAGGAGGAGTGCCAGCTTCTGAACTCGGCTTCAACTTACTGGCAAACAGACTTCCGGACGCTGGGCTGGTCTTTTTCAGAAACTCTGTACAAAGGATCTTCCTGGACCTCTTGAGAAGTTACCAGACTTACTGGACAAGGGCAAGATGATATGTTCAGGAAAAAAGAAATTTGGAGTGATGGAGGCAGGATTGACCTTGTATGGATGGAACAGGGGCTTCTTTTGTTGTTTGCTTTTGAGGATTCTACCCATAAACAGGAATGCCTTTCACCAGCCTGCAGCCGGGGCCTCCTATTCCCGAAGCCAACCAAGTAACTGAAAGTCAAGTCACTGAGCATCAATTCACCAAAAACTATTTTGCTCAATGATTAATTGGCCAAGTCGCCAATTGGCTGTCTTTTGGAGTTTTATTATGCTTCCCTGCAGCCAGTACAGGGTGGGGGAGAGGTGTGGGGAGGGAGCAATGGGGAGATTCTGCCCCTTTGAGATAGTAGCACATTCTTCCTTCCTCTGAAATTATTTAATTATAGATTCACTAAAGATGTGTTTCAATTAAGTACTTAAGTTTTTGATTCCCCCTAAAATTTCAGGTCTGCTGAGATGCTGCGGCTGGAATCGGGTGATGGGGGAGGGTTGGCAGGAGAGGCTGTGTCCTATGGCAGAGGTTTACGTGTCCTGTTCTGCCCGAGGAGGTACAGCAAGACGTGCTAATGGTGACCTTAGCAGCCCCCCTAACATGCACACACACGCGTGTGCACACACACACGTACATACACTTGCACCTGCTCTGTGGGGCAGCCAGGAGACCAGACAGGCAGAGGGGTAGCTCTGAGTTCCAACTTATTTGGTGAAATGAATTTTAGAGAATTGGCTTTGGGTGATTTGATATCTGGTGAATTAACTGAAAGCCTGAAATTGTTGATGAGCTCTTTTTGTGTTTCTTCATTTCATTTCTAAATTAAAAAAAAAAATTCTAGTTCAGCTTCATTGAGGTATAACTGACACATACAATTATAATATATTTAAAGTGTACAACATGATTTTGATACATGTATACGTGGTGAAAGGTTTCCCACCACCAAGTTAATTGTGCATTTTTAAGTTATAGTATCAATTTAGCATGAGAGAGGATGTATAATTTTATCAGCCAGGTGATAATAGGCTTTAGTTTGGAAAGGATAGAGAGAGGGCATCCAGTATTAGGAGTATTCTGGCTCTGGTTGAGGGGGGAGGGGGAGGGGAGGGAGTAGGGGTTGGGTACTGTTGCTAGAAGGAGGGTGCAGTTTTGTGGATGGCTCTTCCCTGATCCAAGGCCTGGTCTCTGGATGCTAAGTTTGAAAGTCTAAGGAACTGAGCTTCTCTTTCAGTCACTTGTTTGTAGCTTCTAATATAAAGCACTATTCCCAAAGACATATTTTCTGTTTCATGTTGGTTTACAGTAAGTTAATAGTTCCTTTTTATGTTAGCTGAAAGTACTTTTTTTATAGCAAAAGATTTTTAAGACAATTTCATATTATTACGACAATTTTATATTTTGCTATACAATAGTGAGGATTGCTATACATGTTAAGGCATATAACGTGATATGCATTTACATAGTGAAATGGTTACTACAGTCAAGCTAATTAACATACCCTTTCACATAGTTATCACTTTTTTTTTTTTTGTGGTGGTGGTGCTCTTAGTAAATTTCTAGTATTCAGTACAGTATTATTAACTATAGTCATTGTGCTGTATGTTAGATCTCTAGATTTATTCATCCTACATAACTATAACTTTGTACTCTTTGATCAACATCTCCCCGTTTCCCTCACCACCCACCTCTGATAACCACTGTTCTACTCTCTGCTTCTATATATTCAACTTTTTCCGGATTCTACATATAAGTGAGATCATGCAGTTTTTTAATTTGTGTCTGGCTTATTTCACTTAGCATAATGTCCTCCAGGTTTATCCATATTGTTGCAAATGACGGGATATCCTTTTCAAAGGCTGAATACCATCTATCCAACTCATAATTTCTTTCTCCACTCCTCCATTAACAGATACTTAGGTTATTTTCATATCTTAGCTATTGTGAGTAATGCTGCAGTGAACATGGGAGTGCAGATACCTCTTCAAGGTACTGATTTGATTTTCTTTGGGTATATTCCCAGAGGAGGGATTGTTGGATCATATGGTACTTTTAACTTTTTGAGAAACCTCCTTGCTGTTTTCCATAATAGTTGTACCAAGTGAAATTCCCATCAACCGTGTACAAGGATTCCCTTTTCTCTACAATCATGGCATTTTAAAGAATTAGAAAGAGTAATTCTTTTTTGTGTGTGTGTGGTACACGGGCCTCTCACTGTCGTGGCCTCTCCCGTTGCGGAGCACAGGCTCCGGACGCGCAGGCTCAGTGGCCATGGCTCACGGGCCCAGCCGCTCCGCGGCATGTGGGATCTTCCCGGACCGGGGCACGAACCCATGTCCCCTGCATTGGCAGGCGGACTCCCAACCACTGCGCCACCAGGGAAGCCCAACAGTAATTCTTAAATTTGTGTGGAGGGACTTCCCTGGTGGTGCAGTGGTTAAGCATCCACCTGCCAATGCAGGGGACACGGGTTCGAGCCCTGGTCCTGGAAGATCCCACTTGCCGCAGAGCAACTAAGCCTGTGCACCACAACTACTGAGCCTGCGCTCTAGAGCCCACGAGCCACTACTGCTGAGCCCGTGTGCCCCAACTACTGAAGTCCGTGTGCCTAGAGCCCATGCTCCACAATAAGAGAAGCCACCGCAATGAGAAGCCTGCGCATTGCAACGAAGAGTAGCCCCAGCTCGCTGCAACTAGAGAAATGAAGACCCAATGTTGCACAGCAACAAAGACCCAACGTGGCCAAAAAATATAAATAAAATTAAAATTAATAGAAAGAAATAAAATTTGTGTGGAATCACAAAAGATTCAAAATAGCCAGAGAAATCTTAAGAAGAACAAAGTTGGATCACTTCCTGATCTCAAACTATATTACAAATCTATAATAAAACTGTATGGTACTAGCATAAAAATAGACACATGGACCATTGGAACAGAATTGAAAGCCCAGAAATAAACCCACACATATACGGTCAACTAATTTTCTACAAGGGTACCAACAATACACAATGGGGAACCGTTAGTCTTCAATGAATGATGTTTGGAAAACTGGATATCCACATGCAAAATAGTGAAAGTGGACGTTTATCTCACACCTTATGCAAAAACCAACTGAAAATGGCTTAAAGACTTGAATGTAAGACCTGAAGCCATAAACCTCCTAGAAGAAAACATAGGGGAAACCCTCCTTGGCACTGGCCTTGGCAATGGGTTTTTGGATAGGACACAAAAAGGAAAGCAACAGAAGCAAAAATAAACAAGTGGGACTACATCAAACAAAAAAGCTTCTGCACAGCAAGAGAAACCATCAACAAAATGAAAAGACAACCTATGTATTGAGAGAAAATATTTGCAACCCATATATCTGACAAGGGGTTAATATCCAAACAATGTAAGAAACTTGTACAACTCAAAAGCAGAAAAGCAAAGAACCCAATGACAGATTGGGCAAAGGGCGTGAATAGATATTTTTCCAAAGAAGATATATACAAATGGTCAACATGTATGTGAAAAAGTGTTCAACATCACTAATTAGGAAATGCAAATCAAAAGTACAATGAGATATCACTTCACATCTGTTAGGATGGTTGTTAGCTGGAAATACTTTTGCTTAACAGTATATTTAGAAGAGACCTTCCTTTATAGTAACTTGTCCAATGTTTTATACAAATAATTAAATGGAGTTGTATGTTTGAATCTTCTTCTCAATTGTATCTCAAAATCCATTTTCTAGGCTAAACCCTATGAAATTGCTGATAAACTGTTTTTGAGAGAACAGTTTGAGCCCTTATTCTTCTGTCTTGCTGCTGGTCTATCCATAGCTTTGTATAATGGAAAGATCAGTGGATTAGGAGTCAGGAGACCTTGTTCTAGTCTGAGATCTGGCAAAATTAAGCTGTGTGATTTTAGGCAAGTCAATTAACTTCTCTGACAAACGGGAGGGGGCTTACTTTTCTACCTGTCATATATCCTTGATTCTTTCAACAGTTACTCATTGAATACCTTCTGACCATCAGGCACTGTGCTAGGGACTGGGGACGTGGTGAATAAGACCGGTGTGGCCCCTGCCCTCCTTAACCGTAGAGTCTTGTAGTTGATCACTGGGGCATTTGCACTCTCCTTTTCAGCAAGTATTCCAAATAACTGACATTTTCACTAATTTAGGCTAGTCTGGTAAACGTTCTTTCCAGTGGACTAAATCAGGTTATGATGAACACACTGGCAGAGCACTGACCTTGACATCAGCCAGTTGATAGGATCAAGCCTCAGCCATATCCACTTTGCCTGAAAGCAGCAGCTCTTTTGCCATCCTCTCCAGCTTCACTGTAGCCTGTACTGCGTCCGTCACAATCACATAGGGATCTGGACTTGGCAGTAGGGCTTTCTTTAAAATATCCACCCGCATGCAAAGTGCCAGGGAGTCTCTTTGCACTGGCGTGCCACGGGAGTTGCCCAAGGAAGGATAAGCTTGACCGCACAGTGGAGCCCAGCCACAGGGAGGATGCTTGTTTTATTTAAAATTAAATTTTGCTTAATTTAGAAAGTGTTACCTACAACACAGACTTCAAATGGTACAAACAGGTATGCAATGAAAATTGATTCTCCTTTGACCTCCCACCCCCCAGCTTCCTTGATTCTGTCCTGAGAAGCAACAGCTATTAGCAGTAATTTTGTGTCTCCTTCCAGAGACAGTCTATGACTATAGGAAGGTGCTTATTTTAAATCAACTTTAATGTTTATTCATACGTTTACAACTATTGAGCAGAAAACTCCAAGCAGTTGGTCTACCTACCAGTTGACCTTGGAGCCTTGTTTGCTCTCCCACTTCTCTGTGTTTCCTAGGTTGTTCCCCGTTGTGCACATTTCCTGGAATCCTAGTGGGAGGACGGTGTTTCCCTAAGATCAAAGATGACAGCAGTTTCTCATCAGGAAAAGATTATAGATTCCTAATATACAGTAAATATATACCAATATCATTCTCAATCTAGTCTACTCTGGGGAGCGCTTAAAGAAAAACTGCAATTATGCCTAGGTGCCCTTAATTTCTGAGGCTGGGAGTAGACACCGTAAGGATTTCATGAGGATTCTCTCAAACTGCCTTGGGAGGGCGCACAATAGGAGAGGCTGCCTTACCTTGAGGGGAGAGAGATCGGTGTCACCTCTGTCTCCCTGGAAGTCAGGAGAAAGCCAGAAGTAGAGTGAAGATGTGGTCAGTTAATTACTTCATAATTGATTCTCATGCTTTTAAAAAAGGATCTGAAGCATCTGTAACTCTGTAGTGTGAAGTGAGCTTATTTTTTCTGAGCAGCCTGGGGTCTTTGGTTTGCACCAGTAACCCTGGAAGAGTTTTAATATCTGCTAAGATCTCCTAGAGACCACTTTGGACCCCTGTTCCTATGGCTGAGGATCCAGCCACCTTCTAAAGATTCGGCCCTACCCTAGAATTTGGGACCAACGTTTTCTTTTATGCATTTGAGGAGACTTAGATCAGCAGCTTGGAGACTTGGCATCACCAACCTGGTTGCTAACCATTGTCTGACTTTGTGCCAGAGACGCCGCTTGTGACTAGACGCCTTCCTCACACTCCGGTCTCTGTGGGCTCCTGTCATGTGTCCCCAGTTTTTCTAGGATTGCGATTCCTTGCCTTCCCTCCCAACTCCCCATTCCAGCCTTCTAAAGGATTCATTCATTCAAAAGGGTTTATTATTATTTTTCTAATTATTGTATTTCCCATGGGTCAGATACTGTGCCGGATGCTGCCTGCTCCTGATGGGAGCTTATCTCTCTAACAAGGGCCACAGAGAAAGTAAACGTGTAGTTGTAATACTATAATATTATAATCCCACGTTATATGAGGGAGGGAGCAGAGGATGTTATGTATTGGAGCACACAGTAGGGTCAGCTAGTCCAGAGGGGCAGGGACTTTAGAGGCAGATGATGGTTAATCTGAGGTTTGAAAGATGAGGATGGAAGTTAACCAGGCAGAACAAGTCAGAAGAGACTGGAAGAGGTGTCCTGAACTTCTTAGGTGCTCTGCTTCCCAAGGTGAACCTGCCCGGTCCTGCTATCTTGGTGGCTACTGCTCACCATAATGTCGTGTTGTGTCCCCTGCTGCCAAGGCATCCACTTGGCCCACAGCTTGATACCCTGATGATAAGGTCCACTCATGAGGACTTTTCCGAAGTACGTGCCCTGTGGGTCTCTCTGGTCTCTCGGCCTTAGCCAACCCCACTTCGACTCTACAGTGCTGGTCGGGACAGCATGGCATAGATATATCTTGTGCTCCTGGACAGAGGGGCATGTTGAACTCCTGAGAAATTGGACTCATAAAGGTCATTTAAAGGTGTGGTAAGCAAGGCGATCTTCAGAGGTGTCAAATTGGTGGTGGTGCGGGGAGTTCTTATAGTTGCTGCCTGCACCAGAGCCAGGGAGAAAGGGATACTTCCAGCTGAAGATGGATATGAGATGGATGCAATGGCAGAAGTCATGGACTTAGGCCTAGGGAATCGGGTTGGCAAGGCTCTGGAAAGAAGCGTGGCAAATCCCAGCAGATGCTAGCAGGTATGGATCAAAATGGTCAAGAAAGTGACAGGAAGAAGCTGGATTAGTGGCCAAGGCAGGAACACGGGCAGAAATTAAGTCCAAATTCCTTTCTAGAAATAGCAGCCCACCTTGAAATGTTTTGTATCATAAACTAGAACAGACAGATGATGAACAGGCAGCCAAGTAGTCGGGAAGTCAAGGTAGGTTGTTACCAGGGAAACAAAAGAAGCGAAGTAAAGGGCTCAGCTAGGGAGTCGTGCTGGCCGTGCTTTTGGAGTTTCTTTTTACAGAGTTAACTCAGGGTTTCCCAGATAAGGTTAGGGGCTTGGGAGGAGAGAGTGCCACTGTCAGGCATTAATGTCACCCTTGTTCCTTCTCGTTGAGCCTCCAAATGAAGGTGGACTTGCTCATAATGAAGTTGTCTGAGTCCCTCCCTGGAAGCGTCAGTTTGTGAAACATTCAGCCTAATCCTTTTCCTGTGCACAGGCTGACATTAAGACATCTAAGGACAGGAATTACAAAACAGTAATTCCCAAAAGTCTGATTGATGATATCTGTGATCACATCTTCACCAATCTCTACAAATGTTGAAAAATGAAACCAACACCTAGTGAGTTCTTTTTCTTTTTGGGTGGGGAGAGTGAGGTTCAGCCACCTAGATATAATATAGTCCAAGTATATTCATTATGTTTTGACTTTGAAACATTACATGTGTATTTAATAAAACATAAGTATAGTTTAATATAAAAATATTTGGACTTCCCTGGTGGTCCGGTGGCTGGCACTCCACGCTTTCACTGCCGCGGCCTGGGTTCGATCCCTGGTTGGGGAACTAGGATCCCGCAAGCCGCACGGCACAGCCAAAATAATAATAATAATAAACAAAATAAAAATATTACCCTAGATAAAGAAGTAGAATGTTGCCGGGCCTTAAGACTCCCCAACAGTACCTTCGTATCTACCCTCTGTTCCAGAGGAAACCACTATACTGACTTGTGATAATCATTGCTTGCTTTCCTTTATCTTTATAGCAATGGGGTATGTTTTCCTAAATAAGTACATTGTTTAGTTTGGCTGTTTTTTTTTAAGCTTTGTATGAATGGAATCATACTCCATATATTCTTCTTTGACGTGTGTCTTTTTTATTGAACTATAGTTGATTTACAGTATTGTGTTAGTTTCAGGTGTACAGCAAAGTGATTCAGTTATACATCTATACTTTTTAGATTCTTTTCTGTTATAGGTTATTACAAAGATATTGAATACAGTTCCCTGTGGTATACAGTAAATCCTTGTTGTTTACTTTATATATAGTAGTGTGTATCTGTTAATCCCAACCTCTTAATTTATCCCTCCCTCCCCTCCTCTTTTCCCTTCGATAACCGTAAGTTTTCTACGTCAGTGATTCTGTTTCTGTTTTGTAAATAAGTTCATTTGTACTATTTTTTAGATTCCACATTTAAGTGATGTCATATAATATTTGTCTTTGTCTGTCTGAATTACTTCCCTTAGTATAATATCTAGGTCCACCCACGTTGCTGCAAATGGCATTATTTCATTTTTTATGGCTGAGTAATGTTCCATTGTACATATATACCACATCTTTAACCATTCATCTGTCAATGGATACTTAAGTTGCTTCCATGTCTTGGTTATTGTAAATAGTGCTGCTGTGAACATTGGGGTGCATGTATCTTTTTGAATTGGACTTTTCGTCTTTTCCAGATATATGCCCAGGAGTGGGATTGCTGGATCATATGGTAGCTCTAGTTTTTTAGGGAACCTCGATACTGTTTTCCATAGTGGCTGCACCAACTTACAATCCCACCAACAGTGTAGGATGGTTCCCTTTTTTCCACACCCTCTCCAGCATTTGTTATTTGTAGACTTTTTGATGATGGCCATTCTGACAGGTGTGAGGTGATACCTCATTGTAGTTTTGATTTGAATTTCTCTAGCAATGTTGAGCATCTTTTCATGTGCCTGTTGGCCATCTGTATGTCTTCTTTGTGACTTGTATCACAAAGTCTTTGACTCGACGCTACATTGGTTTTATCCTTCCTAATGCATGTTGTTGTTTTTCTATTGCTGTATAGGAATACACCCATCTATTATTTATAGATACTGGATTTTTTTTCCAGCCGTTTCTACATTACCAGCAAATACTATAGTAAACGTGATTTTTCTTGTCTCTTACCACATATGTGTGAGGGTATTTACCTAGGAGCAGAATTGCTACGTTAAAGAATAGGTGCATGTCAACTTAGTAATGCCAATCAGTTTTCTTAACGTATCTAGTTTTCTAAGGTATCTAAGAAACTCCAAAGCATCACATACTCAATAGTAGTTGGTATTTTTGTCAGACTTGAATTTTTTTGCCAATTTGGTGACTATTTGTGAGTATATGATTAGGGTTTTATTTCACATTATCCTGATTACTAATGAGGTTTTCATTAAGTTTTCCCCTTTTTTTCTAGAAGTCTATTCAAAACTTTTGCCCTTTTTTTTTCTTTTCTGTAGGGTGGGTGGTTTGTTTCATATTTATTTTTAAGAATATGTATGAACATATATACATGCATATATACACATGTACTGTTATATGTGTCGTAAGTGTCCTCTTTCACATTGTGGCTTCTTTTTACACTTGCTTTATGGTCTTTTGATGAATGGAAATTCTCAATTTTAATGCTGTCAAATTAATGAGTCTTCTCCAATGTGACTTGTACTTGACAGTTTAAGAAGCCCTTCCTTATTCGAATGTCATAAAAATCGTCTCTTCTGTTGTGTCATAATTATTCAATGATTTTTGTCTTTTTTTAAAAATTAATTTTTATTGGAGTATAGGTGCTTTACAATGTTGTGTTAGTTTCTACTCTACAGCAAAGTGAATCAGCTATACATATACGTATGTCCCTTCTTTTTTGGATTTCCTTCCCAGTTAGGTCACCACAGTGCATTGAGTAGAGTTCTCTGTGCTATACAGTTAGGTTCCTACTAGTTATCTGTCTTATACATAGTATCAATAGTGTATATATGTCAGTCCCAATCTCCCAACTCATCCCACCCTCCCCTTTCCCCTGCTTGGTGTCCATACGTTTGACCTCTACCCCTGTGTCTCTATTTCTGCTTTGCACATAAGATCATCTATACCATTTTCCTAGATTCCACATATATGCATTAATATACGATATTTGTTTTTCTCTTTCTGACTTACTTCACTCTGTATGACAGTGTCTAAGTCCATCCACATCTCTACAAATGACCCAATTTCGTTTCTTTTTATGGCTGAGTAATATTCCATTGTATATATGTACCACATCTTCTTTATCCATTTGTCTCTTTTCTTTTTTTTTTTTTTTTTTTCTGTGGTACACGGGCCTCTCACTGTTGTGGCCTCTTCCGTTGCAGAGCACAGGCTCAGCGGCCATGGCTCACGGGCCCAGCCGCTCTGTGGCATGTGGATCTTCCCGGACCGGGGCATGAACCCATGTCCCCTGCATTGGCAGGCGGACTCTCAACCACTGCGCCACCAGGGAAGCCCTCCATTCGTCTCCTGATGGACACTTAGGTTTCTTCCATGTCCTGGCTATTGTAAATAGTGCTGCAATGAACATTGTGGTACATGACTCTTTCTGAATTATGGTTTTCTCAGGGTGTATGCCCAGTAGTGGGATTGCTGGGTCATATGGTAGTTCTATTTTTAGTTTTTTAAGGAACCTCCATACTGTTCTCCATAGTGGCTGTATCAATTTACATTCCTACCGACAGTGCAGGGGGGTTCCCTTTTCTCCACACCCTCTCCAGCATTTGTTGTTTGTAGAGTTTTTGATGATGGCCATTCTGACCAATGTGAGGTGATATCGCATTGTAGTTTTGATTTGCATTTCTCTAATGATTAGTGATGTTGAGCATCTTTTCATGTGCTTTCTGGCCATCGATTTTTGCCTTTACATTTAAGTATTTAATCCACAAGGAGCTTATTTCATTGTGTGTGGTTTGAGTAAAGATTCAGGTTACTTTTCTCCAAATGGATAATAACCCTTTGTTCTAGCACCAGTTTTAAAAAGGCCCACCCACTCCCTCACTGATCTGCAATAACAGCACTTTCATGTGTCATGGGCCCATGTATGCGCAGGTCTGTTTCTGGGCTTGTAATTGTGCTCCGTTGATCTATCTGCCTACCACTGCACCCTATTTACCCAGATCTTAATTACTGTAGCTTTATGAGAGGTCTTGATATGTGGAAGGGAAATTTCCTCAGCTTGTTCGTTTTCATCAAGTGTGTCTTGGCTATTTTTTGCTCTTTTGCACTTCCTTATATATTTTAGAATCAGTTTCTCAAGTTTCACAAAAAGCAAGATGTTGATTTTTGATTTGGATGTCACTAAAGCCACTACTAGTTTGAGAAAAAAATTAATCAAACTGTCAGCCGTAGCTGGCATAAAGGTTTCCTTCTCTGAAAGTTCATGCCTGGAATAATACCTGCTTGACTTTCCCTTAGTGCTTTTTATTTATTTTTTTATTCTGGTGGCTAGAGTCTAGCCCATTTTTTTAAGTTAAAAAGACTTTATCATTCTTCTTTGGACGATAACAGTTGAACAATATGAGATGTCATCAAATGGGCTGCTTGGTGACTCAAGAATCAGTAAAAGTCGAAGAAAGAATTTTTTTTTTTTTTTTTTTTACCACCCTGGTAATAGTTCCAGTGGAAGAAGTTTTTTAAAAGAGGAAAATATAAAATAAAGACAGGAAACACACACACACACACACACACACACACACACACACACACACACACACACAGAGAGAGCGAGAGGGAAACTCCAGTTACTATTTTTAGCTCAAAAATATTCAAATCAAAGAAAAAAGCAATGTGTGCAGGTTATTAGCCAGACTACAGCATCTGAACTAATTGCTGTAAGTGTGCCACAAATAAACATCTTCCTCTTAAATATTTGGTTCAAAGATTTCTTCCTGGAATTCATCCATAGTCGGTCCCCAGTAAATGCCTTGTTTTTAATTGTGCTACCATAAAAGTTATTTTGTTCCCTCAGATTTCTGACTCAAACCCATCAAGTTTTCATTAGTCTGTTTACTGTGGAAAATCCCATCACACTTGACATTAATTCAAACTCACCCATAATCATCTGTTATGTTCTCTACTTTTTTGACTGAGCTAAAGAGTTCATCAACAGAAAAGTTTCTGGTAATACATCACCTGGGATCGGAAATGTATTTAGCATAATGGGGAAAAGCCCATTTGGGGTCATCTTGTTGTTCGTGTGTTTGCTTCATTTCATTAATAAAGAATAACACAGGCCTACAGAGAACATCAATAAATAAAATCTAATCTACTTGCCTTTAAATGAGAGAACTTGAGGTTTATCGCTTGCTTAATATTTATAAAACCTGACTTCTCAGTTCAGGAAAGTACTCTAACTTTCATTTTCAAATAAACAAAAGATAGAATTTGCTTGGCTGTCCCACCTTTTGGCAGAGCCGGCTTGATGAGCAGTGAGTTAACGTATCAGAAACATGTGTATTTAATTATCCCATGCCGGCTTCAGGGTTGGGGGAAAAAAGTTTCCTCAATGCTAGTGGGAGATGGACTCAGCTGTCTGGAACAGCCGCACGTTGCTACTTTCCATTCCTACCTTCAAAAGTATCCTGCCACTCAAACCCAGTTCTCCAGAACTGGTCATCTTTTAAGGCAGTGGTTTGCAGACCTTTGGATTTATGAGACCTGTGAAATTTTATTTAAAAAATGAGGGTGGGGCTTTCCTGGTGGCGCAGCGGTTGAGAGTCTGCCTGCCGATGCAGGGGACACAGGTTTGTGCCCCGGTCCGGGAGGATCCCACGTGCCGCGCAGCGCCTGGGTCCGTGAGCCATGGCCGCTGAGCCTGCACGTCCGGAGCCTGTGCTCTGCAACGGGAGAGGCCACAACAGTGAGAGGCCCATGTAACGCAAAAAAAAAAAAAAATGAGTGTGGAGGGGAATCAGCGTGGATCGCCAGCTTTGAAAGGAACAACTTTACAGAAAAGATAGTATAACATGAACTAAGAAAAATCATTAAAGACGTGACTTCAGACTAAACAGTCCTTCAAATTAAATAAATTTAACTGTATGAAAAACTTAATACACAGACTTCTGTTCAGAGTATTATGGTAGGTTAGGCATTTAGATCAACTCTCCTGTTAAAAACAAGTAAATCCTGCACAAAATATATTCTAAAAATCCCCTTAAATTCATCAGTGACTTAGCAAAAAATAAGTGTTTCTTAGGCCAAGAAAGTAAGAGTCTCAACCTAGAAAGGTAAGCAGAAAAAACTGCAAGTAGCATTTGCCCTAAGAGCATCTCTCCAACAAGGGAAACTGGAGGGATTTGTCATCTTTATCTCTTTTGCTTTATAGTCTGTTTTGCCTGATATGAATATAGCTATAACCTCTTAATTTTGTGTAGAATTTGTCTGCTATGTTTTTTCCATCTTTTTATTTTACCCTTTTTAGATTCCTCTGTTTTACATGTGTTTCTTGTGAACAGCATAAGAGTTGAAATTTTTTAAAATTGTTTTCCCAGTCTGACAATTTTGCTTTTTAACTGGAACATTTCAATCATTTACATTTATTGAGATGACTGGTATGGTTGAATTTCTCTCATTCTGTGCCATCAGGCTGCTTGGAAAGATTACTATGGTAGCAAAAATAAAAATATGTATTTTACCTAACTTTTCTTGATTCTTGAGTCAATAAGTAGCCCTTTTCATGATATGGCATATTGTTTAACCATTATTGTCCAAAGAAGAATGATAAACATTTTTTTTTTTTTTGCGTTACATGGGCCTCTCACTGTTGTGGCCTCTCCCGTTGCGGATCACAGGCTCCGGATGCGCAGGCTCAGCGGCCATGGCTCACGGGCCCAGCCGCTCCGCCGTATGTGGGATCTTCCTGGACCGGGGCACGAACCCGTGTCCTCTGCATCGGCAGGTGGACTCTCAACCACTGCGCCACCAGGGAAGCCCGATAAACACATTTTTAAGTGAAAAAGAGAAAAAGAAAAGTCTGGGGTAGATTCGAGGCTCCAGAGTAAGAAAAACAGATGCTATGGGAAAAGGAAAAGTCGAGCATTATTGCAGGATGAGCTTTCTTAGAAGGAAACCTTTGTACCAGCTATGGCTCATAGCAGAATGTGTTGTACACTACTGCTTTCTGTATGAGTGGCCTGTCGTGCCTTTTCCTCCTGTTATTATGTTTCTGGACATGAATAATTAATTGTTGATAGTAAAGGCACCTATGTTTGTTCTCCAACACTAGTAGTTTTTGTCAAAGAAAACAGATTTTTTTCTGGTTTGGATTAATATTTCATATTCTTTTCTGAATAGAGTGTTTTTACTCTCATATATTAACGAACACAATTATAATTTTGAGACAGTGGCTTCCATGAATGATTATGTGAGGCGCAAGAACTGATATTTAAAAACTTGTTAGGGACTTCCCTGGTGGCGCAGTGGTTAAGAATCCACCCGCCAATGCAGGGGACATGGGTTCGAGCCCTGGTCCTGGAAGATCCCACATGCCGTGGAGCAACTAAGCCCGTGTGCTGCAATCACTGAGCCTGCGCTCTAGAGCCCATAAGCCACAACTACTGAGCCCATGTGCCACAACTACTGAAGCCCACACGCCTAGAGCGTGTGCTCTGCAACAAGAAAAGCCATTGCAATGAGAAGGCCATGCACTGCAAGGAAGAGTAGCCCCCGCTCGCCCCAAGTAGAGAAAGCCCGTGCACAGCAACAAAGACCCAACGCAGCCAAAAAGAAATAGAAACTTTTTTAATGGGGGAAAAAAGGTCACTGTTCTATTTGTCTTTGAAATTAATTGAATTGAAAGGGTATTCAGAAATGATTAGGTGAATCATCCTCTATGCCTCTCTTCTGTTCCTCTATGCTACTAAGATAGCCAGCTAATTACTCCAAGTGAGCTCCACCTACATGCTATGTGATTTCAAGAATGCGCATTATGGTAAATATAGGCAACAATACCGTATTATAATCAAACTTAAGAGACTAGATCTTCATTATTCCAATCACTAAAAGGAAGTGATTATGTGGCGTGATAGAGGTGCTAATCGTTGCTACAATGGCAATCTTATTAAAGTATATAAATGTATCAAATCAGCATGTCGAACGCCTGAGATTTACACTATATTATATGTCAAATATATTTCAGTAAAAAGAAGAACACTTGTAATATAGATGTTTCTAAGAACCCTACTTACATGCTGCATTGAGAACAGTGTTAAACCAGTGAATGGGAGTTATACCCATCCTACAATGCATGTAGAGAAGCATTTATGAACACTCGTGATAAAGATGTTTCTAAAAATGCTAAAAACCAGAACCAAAACAACACTAGAGGGTCCTTTCTGCAGAAATATTGCTCTTGTAGATGCTTGAAATTCTACCATTCTCTGTTCTTTTAGTTAAATATGGCACTTTTCTTGTGGTCATTTTTTAAAATGAAATGTTCCTCCTGGAAGATGACACTTGTGACCTCTGACACCTACTGGTTTATTGGACCTCTTTTCCGTGTGAACAATAGAGGATACCTAAGCATGCAAACACATTGGGTACTTTTGGGGCAGATGGAGGAGGGGTGACTGATGAGAAGTTTGGAGGCATTGAAGACAAGCTCCATGTCCTACGTGATGTTTGTGCCGGACTCAAAGGGCCTGCCCACTAAAATTGTCTTTCAAATTTGTTGGAAGCCTAGTGAAGTAGGTTATATTCTGATATAATAAGAGAAATGGGCAAGGAGAAAGATGGGGCAGGTAGAAGGGATTGAGAGGAAGGGTGTAACTTTAGGGCTCACTTGGGAGCCAGATAAATGGAAGTGTCAGATAGGACTGCAAAACTTTCTCTTCTGTAGTATGTCTTCTTAGGGAGAAAAGGCCGAAACACCAACTTTCATGTTCACATTTCTGCTCTCTTTATAGCCTTAAGTGCAGGGACAACTAATTTGCAAAATGAAAGCCTGATTGAAATTTTTAGAGGTGAGAAAAGGTTCTAAAATGTGCTGGGGAATCATGCAGTTTCTTGGTTTGAATCATCCTGTTAAGAATGGTGGTTACTTATAACTTCCGTGGAAGGTTTTACAAACAAGCAAAAGACAGGTGGAAGTCTAAATTAACAGGACATTATTATGCCTGGAGTAGCGTTGCTAAGGTACACTGATAAAATCACTCAATAAATAGATTCCTAAAATCCAAGTTGCAAACTTGAGACCAAAATAGATACTGGAATGACAGGCGCTTGGGGATGGGTGGCACAAGAGCCTCGTTTTTGTGCCTGAAGAAAGAGTGCATGCCAAATTCATACAAGGAATTATGCAAAGACAGCAGAAAAGTGCCTGCCTTAGCAATTGTGTAATTGTTCCCTAAGAGCAGTGATTAGTTACAACTCAAGTGGGCATTTGGCTTTCTAAACAGCCATTTTCAGATTGAGGTGGGCTTTTGTTCTGCAGGAGCATTTAACCAGAGCCCTTTAAAGAGGGCATTGTTTGGTCTTTAAGATGACAGGGAACCTACTACTTAAATGGCCTGACCTGGCCTGCATTGCTCCACGCAAATTATAGGTTTCACCTGTGACAGCCAAGTTTGATGCAATTGCTGGAAAATTGTGAGAAATGTGTACAAAGTTCTTCCACCTCCCTTTACTGAGATCTCTCTGACTTGACTGACTGTTCTCGACCCACAGAAGGAAAAGCCCCTGCCAGGATCCTTCAGGATCCCAGCAGGAAGCAGGTGGAACATTCGAAAGGGAGGTGCTTGAAGGGAACTGGATGAAAGGCCTTATTGCAGCTGTGTGGGCAGGGTTAATGGAAACAAATAAGGGATGGTGAAGAATCTCCAAGGAACCACTGCTACTTCTGGTCCTCAAGGGCCCTGGGGGAGGGAATCACTGTGGAAGTCAGCAAGGGCTCTAACTGTAGAAGAGGGCCACCTGATGGGAGTTGTGGCCCGTGACAGAGGACCGTAGGCACTGCTACCCCACTGCTGGGCGGGAAGAGAGCTAAATCTCCTGTCTCCTGTGGGGCTTCCCATTGGCCATACTCAACAGGAAGCCAGAGGACCAGGGGGCTCATTGGATGTAATCCATGAAGGTCAGCCTGTTGGCAAAGATGAAGGTAGAGAAGGGTGGAGAGTACATATATCTGGATGGGTGAAGAGAAAATAATCCTGTGTTTCTTTCACAATTGTGAAGGAGTGAAGATGGCGTCCTTTCTTCTGCCACTTCCACCTGGGAGATATTTTCTCTTCATTTCCAGTAGTGGATGCCTGTCGGGAGCCCCCAAGAAAGCACCATGAGTAAATGATGCTTGTCCTCTGTCCTAAAGGAAGGGCTCAGTCGAGAAGGTAGTATAGATTATGGAGAGGTAGAGACCTGGAAGTTATGGTGTGATCACAGGTGAAAAGGAGAAGATGCTCTTTAGAAGCAGTGATTTTGAAGCACGGTTTATCTTTCCGTCTTATATTTCATTTTGTGTAGAACATTAAGATAGCATTGTCTGTAGGGGAAAGGAAAGTATAATAATTCTCACACAATTGAGGAGGGGGCATATTTATCATGGAGAAATAACTCACTTTGAAAGATAGTAAAAGGTAGAAGGAGGATAGACAGTGACTTCAATCTCTTTCTTCTCCCTCAAATCTTTCTCTTACTGTCCATTCCTGCTCTCATTGAGTTTATTCAGTAATCGTATTAAGCCCAAAATACTATTGTCCTATCATAAAACATTTCTATCTGAGACACTTGAGTTCCACTGAAGCAAATGTTTCTGACGTGGAAAAAATGTGTGTGTATATGCTTTATTGATATATATAATTCATATGTTACACAGTTTATCCATTTATTTTTTAAAAGGTTTTTTGGTATGGACCATGTTTTAAAGTCTTTATTGAATTTGTTACAATATTGCTTCTGTTTTATTTGTTTTTTAAAATTTATTTTTGGTTGTGTTGGGTCTTCATTGCTGCGCGTGGGCTTTCTCTAGTTGCGGCGAGCGGGGGGCTACTCTTCGTTGCGGTGCGCAGGCTTCCCATTGCAGTGGCTTCTCTTGTTGTGGAGCAGGGCTCTAGGCGCGTGGGCTTCAGTAGTTGTGGCATACAGGCTCAGTAATTGTGGTTCGTGGGCTCTACAGCGCAGGCTCAGTAGTTGTGGCACACAGGCCTCGCTGTTCCACGGCAGGTGGGATCTTCCCGGACCAGGGCTCAAACCCGTGTCCCCTGCATTGGCAGGCGGATTCTTAACAACTGCACCAGCAGGGAAGCCCCTGCTTCTGTTTTATGTTTTGTATTTTTTGGCCCTGAGGCATGTGGGATCTTAGCTCCCTGACCAGGGGTTGAACCCTCACCCCCTGCATTGGAAGGTGAAGTCTTAACCACTGGACCGCCAGGAGAGTCCCACCGTTTAAAGTATTATAATTAAATGGTTTTTAGTATATTCACATAGCTATGCAACTATCACTACCATCTAATTCCAGAACACTTTCATCAGTATTCTGGTGTACATTTTGTTTATCCATTCGTCAGGTAATGGACATTTGGGTTGCTTCTACTTTTTGGCTATTGTGAATAGTGCTGCTATGAATATTCCTGTACAAGTTTGTGTGTGGACATATTTCATTTCTCTTGGGTATATACCTCAGAGTGGAATTTCTCGGTCATGTGATAACTCTGTTTAATTTTTGGAGAGAGTGCCAAATTCTTTTCTACAGATGCTGTACCATTTTACATTTCCATCAGCAATGTATGCAGCTTCCAATTTCTCCAAATCCTCACCAACACTTACCGTTGTCTGTACTTTAGAGTTTAGCCATTCTGGTGGGTGTCAATTGTTATCTCATAGTGGTTTTGTGATTTACATTTTCCTAATGACTAATGATGTAGAGCATATTTTCATGTCCTTATTGGCCATTTTTATGACTTCTTTGAAGAAATCTCTGTTCAGATAGTTTACCCATTTTTTAGTTGCGATATTAATCTTTTTATTACTGAGCTGTAATGGTTCTTTGTATATTCTAATATAAATCACTTATCAAGTATGTGATTTGCAAATATTTTCTCCTATTCTCTTGGCTGTCTTTTCATGATGGTGTCATGTGATGCCCGTGAAAGAAATCAAATTTTTCTATTTTCTTTTTCATTGCTTGTGTTATTGGTGTCATATCTAAGGAAATGTTCTGAAATCCAAGGTCATGAATATTTACTTCTATGTTTTCTTTTAAGAATTTTATAGTTTTGGCTCTCGCATATAGATCTTTGATCCATTTTGAATTAAATTTTGTATGTGGTATGAAGGGAGAGTCTAAATTCATTTGTTTTCCATGTAGATGTTTTTGTGCTCCCTCAACAGGTATGTCTGATTTTGTAGACTTCATTAAAGAAAGAAAACTGTGTAGAAAATACAGGCAGTTGAGGAGAGAGTGTTTCTCACAAAAGAACTCATTTTAGGAGGAATGATATACAGTACTCAAACAACGTGGAAGTAAAGGGTCCCATTCAGTGTCCAAGTTAATGTCTCTTGTTAGATAAAGCAGTCAGGGAGACCAACAAGACTGATTTAATTGCATGAAAGGGTTAATGTTACCTGGAATATACTTGTACCCAGGCAATAGTTATTCAGCCACAAATGCCCTGACTATAGAAGTTTACCGGTCATGCAGATGCAGATCGTCTGTTTGGAAAGGTCTGTAAAAAACAAAGCAAACAAATAAAACAAACAAACAAACAAATCCCTATGAGGTTTGGTTTGGGGTGGGGTACACAAATCCCTGATGCTGTTTTTACAATTTTTTTTTTTTTTTTTGCGGTACGCGGGCCTCTCACTGTTGTGGCCTCTCCCGTTGCGGAGCACAGAATCTGGACGCGCAGGCTCAGCGGCCATGGCTCACGGGCCCAGCCGCTCCGCGGCATGTGGGATCTTCCCGGACCGGGGCAGGAACCGGTGTCCCCTGCATCGGCAGGCAGACTCTCAACCACTGCGCCGCCAGGGAAGCCCGCTGATGCTGTTTTTAAATCAAAAATTCTAACTCAAATGTTGTAGGGAAGAAACAGTGAAGTAAAGAATAGGATTCTTCGTTTCTCTGTGTGATCTAGGCAGGATATAGGCTTTAAAAATTATATACTGCACTGCTAACAAGGAGGCATCCATTTTTTTCATCTTGTCATCCAAAGACAATAGATATCTTGACAATGAAAAGACATTTGCAATGATTAGGAGAGAGTAAAAACATACAATGTTTACATTAATTTTTTTTTCTCCTGAGAATTCTCCTAATTTTCCTCCCTTCTTTATTTCATGGAAACTTGTTTCCTAATGAAGTGAAGAAAACCATTTTCCTTGAGGATGTGACAGAATCTCTGAATCCCACTCCTGGCCCTGCTCAGAGCTTCAGTGCGTTATCTCCTCGAGCAAGACAAGGGGTGTGCAACTGCTGGGCTAGGATGCAAACCACATCCACTGGCTACCTTACAGGGTCAGAGGCTAATAGGATCATCAATGTTGGGGTAACTTCTCTTAAAGCTGGAATGATTACACATTTCTCCTCTTTAAAATTTCCTTTTCATGGGTTTAGTACTGTTTATCTGAAAAAAAAATGGAGCTAATTTAAATTGTGCATAAACCTTAAATCAGATGTTGTTCTTTATTGTGCTTGTTTCCATTCTTTTTGCTTAATTAATATAGCACATTATGATCCAAATTAACATTGTTTACTACAGCGTAGTCTGGTATTTGGCTAGGTGACATTTTCTTAATGATATTGTCAAAAACTCTAGTGTGTATTTTTTTTTTTTTTCTTAATTTGGTGAGTAATTCGCATGCACACTAAAATACTCTCCTTCTCTGATTTACAACCAAAAGATGAAAGCCATCCTGGAGTATGTTTTCAGGCAGTGACAGCTCTGATACCATAGCCTCAGTGCTACACACTTCTAAGTGCAGTTAGCTCTGCTTTTAGAATCAAAGTTGCCGGTGACTGACTTAAGGTCTCACGGGTCTCTGCCTGTGTGGCTTGGGTGGGGATAGAAAACAAAATCAATCTCTCACTCTCACGAAAAAACTGCACAAGATGGCATTTTTCTACTTACATGTGAAAGCGGAATTGAGTCCTCTGTTGAGGCGTTCACATCCATCGGCGTTGGCAATTTAATTCTCCATTCATACGTCTTTAATAGGAAAGATGATTAGAGGTGATTTTCACCGTGAGGAAATGCTGAAGAATTTATCATTAGCACTTGGTGAAAATGGGGTCTTACGTGTTTAGTTTGATCCTCTCTTTTGGAGCCACATGTTCCAAGGGCAGAAAAAAATCATCCATGAACAGTTACCAGCAATTTTTAAAAATCAAGATTTTGATATGTTTTTTATAGAGCCAGTTAAAACTGCTAAAGTAGACAAACTCTTTGATTTGGTGGACGTAGCGTTAGACACCAAGGAAATTCACACTCTTAGCCAAAAGTCTCCTTATTTTCCTCATAAAAAGAATTGTCAGTTGTCCCAGCAGTGCATCACTTCGGGGGCTACCTCATGTGGTATCCTCTTCTTATTAGGGAGGATCCCTGGGACACTGGTAATGCAAACATTTCTTTCAAATATAACAGGTATTTAGTTTAGTTTCTCAGCATAGCAGTTTGCCTGTGGTAATTTATCAGCTCATTTCCAACCCCTGCCAAGTACTGTATATGAAAATGATGAATGATTATACCTTCATTTTTATTTCTTTTGGAACTGCCGGCCTGACTCTTTACAGAAGATCATTATGTTTTTATAGATCTTAAGCACGTCTGCTGAATCAGCAAAGCAAGGAGCTCCAGCAATTTCACTGATGATATAGCTGCATCTTTTGGATATTGCAAACAACTCTTATGAAATCACTTGGGAGACGGAGGAGGGGAAGACCCTATGTATTTTAAAGGAGAGTAAACACAGGGGAAGGTTTTTAAAATAGTGATGTCATAAGCTGCAGTAAAATAGAGCTCCAAGGCAGCCCTGATTCCCTAAAAGTCCCTCAAACACAATACTTCCCCAAATGAGCTTTCACTGCTACTTTAACTTTAACTCCAGAAGCTAAGAGTTGGAAGGGGGTATAAGTAGGCTTCTCCAGGGATGCTATCTCATTTCTTAAATGCCGTTTCACTCAGGGGTCCCTCAGCCTTCTCTAGCGCATTCTCTCCTGGAGTTATTTTCCCAGGTCCAGTTTGTCGGGCTGTTGCGGTTCAGCTATGATGATCACATCCCTTCACAGTGAACCGTACTATGCACATTAACTGACCCATCTTGCCCTGAGAAGAAGGCTCAGCATCCTCTCCCTTTTTGCATCGAAATACCAAAGGCTTCACATTTACTTTTTAAGCCTTTTCGCACATTTATTTTTCACCCCGATTTGAGGCCGGCCACTTCTTGGGATTATGGGTTCTTATAGGCTAATATTAAACTCTTACTAAATGGAGCTGTTTTTAGCAGACGGCATTTGCTTTGACTTATCATAGGCACAAGTCTACAGCATGATTAGCTAGATAACTGTAGGAATTCAACGCCTCGGGTTACCCCTTCAGATCTGGGCTGGGGAAAAAAGCACGTGCTCTGGTGTAGCGGAGGAAAAACCCGCCTTGGTTCTCTTCTCATGGAATCGTACTCTTGGACAGGATTTCTCTGTAGCCTTCTAATAGAGGGGCATTGGAGTTCTCACTGATGATCTCTCTGGTCTATCGTAAAGCCAACCTTGGATTTCAGGAAGATGGTTGGTAAGAAGGATAAGGCTGGACTAGCCCTGCAACCCAGACAAGTAGGTGGGATGGGACATACGTCCCAAGTGTAGATGGTTGATGGGTGGAGAGGTACAGTAGCTCTACATAGGCACAGCAGAGCAGTGGTGGGAGCAGGGCGAGTGAGCGCTCCTCCGAGATCAGAGGTGACCTGTCCTTGGCTGTGCCCTTCTGCCATCCCTGTCAGAGCCAGCCTGCCTGGGGACTACAGAGGTTTCTATAGCCTGAATGAGGTCAGAGACTTAGATCATCAGTTCTATCCCAGAACGAAGCACTGACAAATGACAGATGCTAGAATCTTCTCTGGGCATGGTGTCTCAATATATGAACAATGCGCCTGAACGTACGGACAGACCGCTCCCCACCGCCTCCTCTCATTTGTACCATGGTGTCTGACCTTCCTTAGACTTTAAACAACCTGCTTCTCCCGTGCTTGCCTAGGGAAAGCACTGGGTTAATGAGGTATTGATCAAAACTGAGCTAGCATTTTCAGATTCACACAGAACCACGGACTGCTGGTAGCGACCAGCTTCTGCTGAATCTAAAATTAAGACCACGGAACAGTCCACGTGTGTCTTGTGGGGTGGAGGGAGCTTGGGAATCATTTGGCAACTTCTCTGGTTTTGATTGCCCCTCCATACAAGTAAGTCCACTGTCAGAAAAGTGTTTTTTTAGATAGGTGTCGCATCAAGGTAGAAAGCATGTGAGAGAGATGGTCCGACACCCGTCAGAAAACCTCGACCCGGGATGCTTACCTAGTGTTTTTTGTTTTTGATATTTATTTATTTGTTGGTTGGTTTGGCTACGCCGGGTCTCAGATGCTGCATGCGGCATCTTCGTTGCCACTTGCGGATCTTTAGTTGCAGCACGTGTGATCTTTTTTTAGTTGTGGCATGCGAGATCTTTAGTTGTGGCATGCGAACTCTTAGTTGCGGCATGTGGGACCTAGTTCCCTGACCAGGGGTCGATTCCGGCCCCCCTGCATTGGGAGTGCGGAGTCTTAGCCACTGAACCACCAGGGAAGCCCCTTACTTAGTGTTTAAAGCCACCTGTAATCCCACGTTCCCCATCCAAAGGTGCCTTTGTATCCTTGCACCTCTCCGATTCAGCTGGCTGGCCTTCTGCCTCCGGAATTCTTGCTGCTGCCTCTCCTCTGTACACCCTTCCTTCTCTTATTTTCCCAGTCTTCTCACACTACTTGTGGTTTATATGGCACCTCTGCAGTGAACCTCACAGAGATCCCTCCAGCTCCACGAGGACCCTCCTCTCGTTGACTTGACAATACTCCTATTCCCAGTAATACTCGCGATGACCCTTACTCAGATTTAACCTCCTATCACTTTCTGGTTGCTTCATTTGAACTCGTCTCAGCTCCTTGGGGACACCGTAGATCCATTGAAACTGGGAGACTATAATAAACCTCTTTCCATGGCCTCCAAATACTCAAGCACGTTGGGAGGACGAAGGGGTATTTGAATGTGAAAGGGATGGAGACTCGTCAAAGAAAAGGGATCTGAGATGGGAAACATTTTTTGTTTTGTTTTTGGCAACTGATTAACAATTCACCACTTGTTAATCTAACCAAAAGAATAAAATCAAAAATTTTTCCTCCACTTTCAGTATCTTCTTTCTGATGCCAAGATCATTTCCCAATGAAGCCTAACTCTCCCGGCATGGTGTCTTAATTCCTGCCTATCTTGAAACCGCAGGCAGTTAGGATGACAAAGCAATCCAACCACACGCCGCATCGGGAATTTCTTAGATCCGTTTCAAACCGTTCTCTTTTCAAGTCTCAGGGAATGCATGAATTCTGTTTATGCACGGAATCTGGATGTTTCTTCCCTAAAGAAATTTGGTATTTTTGAACGCTGCTTCGTAAAGACTGTTTGCATTTAGAATTTCAATGGGGTAGCTTTTCAAAATGAAGAACAGACTAGCTATTCCTGAATTCTGCTTAGAAATGATGATGTTTAACACTTCTTAAAGAACAATAGAAAAGTGACACTTATCAAGGGAAATGGTTTGCTTTTGATCTTTCTGGCAGCTCTGAGTTTCTGAGACTCTAACTGACATTATGAGTCTTGCTGATTTGAATTCCCAAATATTTATTCATCCCATCCATTCTTTTCCATGCCAGTGACCATTTCTGTAGTTTGGCCCGTGGTTGATTATTTCCTAGATTAGTCAAACAGCTTCCTCACAGGTCTCCCCCAACCCCACCTGCAGTCTTTGTTCCTTTACATTCCAGCCACCAGGGAGCTACCAGAATGATATTTGTCAAACACAGCTCTGTGTCACGCCTGATTTAAACACATCCATAGCTCTCCTCTGCCTACAAGATAAGGTAGAAAGCCTCCATGAGCTGTCCCCTTTTTCAGCTCTGAAGCCTGCCACCCCTCAGCTTCCGCTTCGTACTCTAGTTCCACCCAAGTGCTTATTGCATCAGGAGCTCCCCCTCTCTTTGAAACACTCGTGTGCTTAATTCCGATCACTCATTTATTGATTCAATTCACATGCCAGCCCTTCCTGGCTACTTCCCTGATCTTGGCCCTTCCTTTGGTGCCTTCACCATCAATTGACTGTGACATTCTTGGGGCCAGTGTCTGCATCTGAGGCCATGTGTCACAGTTCTGAAAGGCACAGTCTCGAGCTGAACTGATGGCGTCTAAATCCTGGCTGTACCACTTACTAATTATGCTATCTCGGGCAATTCCTTGGCCTCCCTGTGCCTCAGTTTCCTCATCTGTAAAATGGGACCAGTAGTACCTTCTTCAGAGGATTGCTGTGATGAAGAAATTAGTTAACACATGTGCAGTGCTTAGAATGCTTCCTGGAATCTTGTAAGGACTTAACAAACATTAACTGTGACGATCTGTACAGCAAGAATCGAGCACCAACAGGGAGATCAGCTCGGTTCTTTGTGACCACCTAGAGGGGTGGGATAGGGAGGGTGGGAGGGAGACACAAGAGGGAGGGGATATGGGGATATATGTATACATACAGCTGATTCACTTTGTTATACAGTAGAAACTACCACAACATTGTAAAGCAATTATACTCCAATAAAGACGTTAAAAAAAAAAATGGTGAATCACTATACAAAAAAAAAAGAATCGAGCACCATACCTGTTACAAAGCAGGTATCAAGTAAGGGTTTATTTGATGCGATATTTAAAAAAAAAAAAAAAAACTGAGGTAAAATTAACATAACATAACCTTTTTGAAGTGTATGCTTTGATGGTATTTACAGTGTTACAGTGTTCAGTTCCAAAGCATTTTCATCACCCCGAAAAGAAATCGCATCCCCGTATTCCCATTAAACAGTCACCCGCCCCCCATTCTCCCTCCCTCCAGCGTCATGTCAGGAGAGTTTCTAACGCATTTCCTACAGGGGATATTCCAAAAATGTGATGGAGCAACACCACAATACAGATAGAGTCGTCCTTCAAAAATGAAACGTTCCCAACTGAGTGACTGTCAGGGTTTTAGGTCACCCCCACTGGGCCGGTCAGGTCTCCTGAAAGGATTGTCCAAGGCCACCGGTGTGGTGTCAACTTTTCTACGTCCAGTCCTTTAAATAATACAAGATTTCTTTGAAGGGACACAAAAGTAACGTTTTCCCTTCAATCGGGGGCTTTAGAAAGAAGGCATTCCACATTGTATAAGACGTGCTGAATGCAGTCTGGCCTTTTGAAGACCACCATCTGAAGTATGTAGTGACAAGAGGGAAGAGTCTAGAGCAGGTGCTGTTGAAAACAGCGTTCCTGTGTGGCTCCTCTGGCTCAGGGACTCCAGAATGACATTGGGTCCCTGTTGAAAGCGCCATTCACGCCTACCAGCCCAGTCCATGCATATTCATAATTGAAAACAGCACTGCCTTAATAAAGGACTTTTTGACATCGATCAGAACCCAGCTACAGCTATTGATTTCTTGCTTTTTCCACTGCCAGCGGCTGCAACTTTTCTGACCCTTTCAAGTCCAGTTCCACTCATCTACTGAGACCATTTCCTGGCCGGTCAGCGTGTGTGTGTGTGTGTGTGTGTGTGTGTGTGTATGGGTATATGATTAAGTAAAAGACATCTGTGGCAATGAAACTCTATCCCAGTATCGGGCTCATGTTGACAACCTGATTACTGGTATTTTCCCCCATCAGACCTAAAATCCAGGCTATAGAGACCTAGCTGTACCCTCCGTGTTGACCTTCTAGATCTCTGAATTTTGATTTGCTTTCGTTGACTTTGGCCTTTTCCTCATGGTCCTTAGAATCCTGACTTAGGCACGGCCTCTATCCTAATGTCAGAACATATTTTAGATTTACATCTGACGAGATATTGTAACATTCACGTTAAGAAAGTATTTGCTTTAGAGTAGGTTGTACAGATCTGAATGTATATGAGGGGGGAAATCAAAGAAATTTATTGTGTGTGAAAGGTAGTATCCTTTAAAAATCTATGATCAGATCCACTCTTATTTTCTAATTACTTAAGGTGATAAATTCAATCAGCGCTTTTATTTAATGCCTCGTTTTAGGAAGTTTTTCAACTAATAAAATGGATCTATTTCAGGCCAAAGGGATTTTTCAGACCCTGAAAACTCAACCCTTTTCTTAATTAGACGAGGAGCTCTGTAAAACTCCTGCTGCAGCTTCCAGGCAGTGGGGATTTGCCTGCCCCAGTGGCTCTCTGTTGTGCAAAATACATGAAAAGAGAAAAAGCCAGAGCTGCCTTTGTACAACTCAGGTCTGGCCAAGGTACTTACTGCTGCATGATTTATGTCTGGGAGGAAAATCACTCTCTCCTTCACACAGGCCAGAAGGACTAGGGTGGTGCTCTTAGAGCAGCTGTGGGTGTGCAGGGGGCGATGAGAGAGACCGCCAGGCACCCTCGGTGACTGCCTTTACAGGGTTGGCTCTCGGGGGTCAGGCAGGTGCTGAATCTGCCCATGTGTTGAGGTTAAGACCAGAATGTCATAAAGGGAGGTGGCAGAGCTGAGTGACTGCCTGGATTTAATCCCATCCTCTACTACCTTCTAGGGTGCTTGGTCACCCCTACACCCTGGGTAGGTTATCAGGCCTCTCTGTGTTTCCGTTTCCTCACCTATAAAATGATAGATGAATAATATCATGTATCTCATAGGTAGAACACCTGGTGTATAGCAGATGCTCAATAGATTTTAGCTGATACCACTCCGATTAGTCTTCCCACGGCTACTGGGAAGTAGTATACAGTGTAGTGGCTAAAAACACAGATCAGGATAACTGGACTTCTTTCCGGACCCACCATTTACCAATTTCCTGACATGGGTAAGTCGTTCAGCCTTTCAGTGTCTCATTTCCCTCATCTGTCAAATGGGCTGGCTAGGAGTTAGCTGTCTCACAGGGTAGTTGGGAACAATAAATGAGGTAATATACATAAAGCGGTTGATGTAGTGCCTGACACATAATGAGCGCTCAAACTATTGGCTGCTGTTTTAGTTATTATCACCAATGAGATGATGATCATCATTAATACTAGGAGTTGTGCCTTGTATGTTGAATCTCTGCATTGCTTGCATTCTTGGGCCATTGAAAGAAGATTCTTTGTTAGGACACTAAAGGAAAAGCGAAGCACAGAGAGGAAAAGAAACCATCAGGAGGAAGTTTGTGCGTGGCCTGGGTCCTACGAGCGATCATTGCTTTGGTTTAGACAGTTCCGAGATTTTTATGGATGTTGAATACATTTACATATATACATATACATAATACATATAGTTAGTATTATCTCCCCAAATGTGATAATTTTTTTTTGGCTGTACCACGTGGCTTGCAGAACCTTAGTTCCCCAGCCAGGGATCGAACCCAGGCCCTCAGCAGTGAAAGCATGGAGTCCTAACCACGGGACCGCCGGGGAATTTGCCCACATGTGTAATTTTGATAACAACTCTATTGAGGTATAATTCACAAACCACAGAATTCACCTTTTTAAGTAGAAAATTCAATGGCTTTTAGTATATTCACAATGTTGTACCACCATAACCACTAATTTCAGAGTATTTCTATCATGCCCCTCCCATCCCCCAAGAGAACAGAACTCGTTAGCAGTCACTCCCCATTCACCTCAACCGCTCCAGCCCTAGGCCACCACGAATCTTTCTGCCTCTGTGACATTGCCTGTTCTGGACAGTTCATTTAAGTGGGGTCACGTAACCTGTGGCATTTTGTGCCTGACATTTCACCTAGCATGATGTTTTGAAGGTTCGCTCATGCTGTAGCTGGTATTAGAACTTCCTTTTTTACGGTTGAATAATATTTCATCGTCGAGTGCTTTCCGATGTTTAAATAATAGCCGTCTTAAACCTCCAGCTTATTCGACAGCCTCAGGGTAGCTGTTCCTTCTCTTCCCCTTCCCTAATAGAGAGGGTTTTCTGGAGTCCCGGGGCATCTGGGGAGGGGTGGATTCCAGAGGTTGCTCAGGGCACGTCACCATCGGATGCTGACATCTTAGCATACGTGTACAGTTAACGGAAATTTCAGACCAACCTGATAGTGTCTTTCCTATTCAGAGCTGAGACAGAAGAGTCATTGTCTCCCAGGCACAGACATACAAAAAAGTCTTGCAGCTTCCCATCCTCATACAGATGGGCAGTGTCCTCCGCCTGCAAGGAGCCAGAGGAGAGGGCTAGCTTACGCGTTACCTTGCCTTCTATTCCATCTCAATTCTGATTTTAGGACATTTGTTGCGCCTTCAGAGCTCTTGCTGCCTGGGCATAAAGGAGCAGGATAGCGACACATTTCTAAAGTAGGGTAACATTTGAATTAAGATAATCCTAAGCACAGAAGAAGTGACATCAGGCATCGTGGGGAAATACTATCGGTGTGTGCTTTGGAGTGACGTGGATCTGGGTTTGAATTTGTCACCTGTTACCATGGGTCCTTAGCCTGTCTCAGCCACAGTGGCCGCATCTGCAAAATGGCATAATGATATCATAATAGCCATCTCACAGGGTAATAGTGAGGAAGAACTGGCTTCAGTTCCTGGCATGTAGTGAGGTCTTCATAAATGGTAACTTACCTGGCTACTCCTACTTGGGTAGACTTTCAGTGAACAAAATATCTTATTTTGTATAGTGATTAATAGCTTTTGACTTTGGTGTCGGACAGAGGTAGGTTTGACTCCTGGCTTCACCACTTATTAGCTTTGTGACCTTGGGCGAACTCAAAGTTTCTGTTGCCTCATCTGGGAACAGTTATACTTTACAGGTTTGTTGAGAGGTTTCTATTTGATGATGTTTTCTAAAGCATCTCAGCCTATGGTAGTATACACAGTAACTCTTGCTACCAATAAGAAGGCAAACATTTCTTCAGGTATCATGTTTCCATCAGTCCACACAGGCTCCTTGCCTTCCTGTTGTACTTAGAATACACTCTAGAACTCTTCTCCACACCTACAGAGTCCTACACAATATGGCTTTGCCTACTTGACTGACCTTATCTCCAGCCACTCTCTCCCTCACAGCCATATTGGGCTCCTTGTTATTCCTCAGCCAGACCCAGCTCTTTCCTGCTTCAGGGTCTTTGCATTTGCTGTTCCCCCTCTCTCTTGTGTCTCCAGATCTGCCCGTTGGTGGCTCCTTCTTGTAACCCAGGTTTCAGTGAAAGTATTACCTGCTCAGAGAGGCCTTTCTCAATGACCCAATATAGTTTTCCCATCTCCTAGTTGCTGTGTTTTAGTTTCTTCATAGCATTTATTGCTACATGACATTACTTTCTTTGACTTTATTGTCAATTTCTCCCACTAGAATAGAAGCCCCAGGAGGGCAGCCACTTTAATCTGTTTGGCTCACTGCTGAATCACAGCAACTAGAATAGGACTTGGGGGATAGTAGAATAGTTATTTGTTGAATGGATAGATGGATGAAGAGAGATGGCAAAGGTCTTGACTCTGGCTTTTGGGATTGTCATGATGGCTGGGAGTGGTATTCCCCCTACGGTATGGAACTGCCTGCAGATTACATGGTAATAGCTCATAGAATGGATTACATCTCTAACTGGAAAGAATCCTAATGAGCTATCCTCCTGCATAGCATTTCTCTCGAGAGGCTGCAGCGGACACCTAAAAATATGCTCCGTATTAGGCAGCCACCCATGTGCCTCTGTGAGCTAGATCTATTTGCATCGCCCAGATAATTTCATATGTTGTCTGCCTCACTCTGCATGTAGATACAGATTCAGAGTGTTGAAGTTCCAGTAAACAGGCTCTGGGAGGCATCGGAAGTAGTAGACACTTGGCTTGATAACTGATAATGAACCAGAGTTAGGGAGATAGTTTGCATGCAAACCCGTGGGTGCAGGTGGTGAGTCTACTGGCATAAATTAGCAAAGCCCATAGAGGAGCCTGGGCTTGACTATTTTATTGTACATGGGAGGTTATTAAGAAAATAGTCGAGGGTCTCTGGAAAAATAAGCAATAGCAGTGTGCTGTTCCTGCAGAATTAACAGAGGCAGAATATCCTTGACTGAGACAAGGTTTTTTTCGATTTCTGTGTGTGTGTGTGCGTGTGTGTGAGAGGGAGAGGGAGGGAGGGAGGGAGGGAGGGAGGGAGGGGGAGAGAGAGAGAGAGAGAGAGAGAGAGAGAGAGAGAGAGAGAGAGAGAGAGAGAGAGAGAGAGAGAGAAGATATTAACAGTTAAGCGGGAAAGGGCCTGAAAATGTGGTGGTCCCTGATGATTGGGTTTACCTGAGTCTCTCTAACCAACTAGAGAGATGTGAATTCTCCCGTGGGCCTCAGGCATTTCCTGGTCAAGAATTCTTATGGCTTGTTCTTCTTATAGTTCTCTCAAAGCCCCTAGAAACATATAAGGAGAGACTAGAAGAATGAAGCGTCAAGACTCAAGGGGTGATCTGGTGGTGGCGGTGATCCCAAATGCTGGCCCCTGGGCACGAGAGATCCCGATTGGTAGAGAGATGCATTTCTAATAAGCTCCTCGTGTGTTTCTGATGCAGATGTTTGAACTATACTTTGAGAAACACTGATGTAGTGTCTTTCACCTACTGAAGTTTTAAAACTTGAGTGTAACCCAAACCTCACACTTCTCCCCAGCCTCCATCTTGCTCTCCTGTCTTCCAACTGAATAAGGTCCACTAGGGAGTTAGCTATTATTTGCTACTGGGCAAGAGAAGGCCCCTTATTGGGCATTTCCTCTGTTTCTTACTACATGTGTGCATTTGTCTATTCGGCAGCCTTTTGATCTCCTTTTGATTCCTGGTTTTCCATCCTCAAGTGGATGCTAAAATTCTTTCCCAACTATAGTTGTTAAAGAGTTGTAATTCACTGTTCTAACCAATCAGAGGCTCAATATAGGTGATACGGTGAATGTTTATGTCTCCCCCAAAATTCATGTGTTGAAATTCTAAACCCCAAGGTGATGGTATTAAAAGATATGGGGCCTTTGGGAGGTGATTAGGTCATGAGAGCGGAGCCCTCATGAATGGGATTAGTGCCCTTATAAGAGAGACCCCACAGAGCTCCCTCACCCCTTCCACTATGTGAGGATACAATAAGAAGTCCTAGAAAAGGGCCCTCACCTGACCATGCTGGTACCCTGATCTCAGACTTCCAGCTTCCAGAACTGTGAAAAATGAATTTCTGTTGTTGGTAAGCCACCCAGTCTATAGTATTTGGTTATAGCAGCCCGAATGGACTAAGATAGTAGGAGTCCTAGTTATTGGTATAAACGGTTTAAGGCTCTTAGAGCAACTGAAACTCAAATGAAGAAACTCAGGCACCAAACATCAGTGCAAACCTAAGAGCTCTTCCCTGAGCTCCATACCACCGCACACAACACCTACCTCTATCCCAGCGTCAGTGCCTCCCCATATCCTGCCCCATAGCAACAGGGGAGCTGGCATCTGTCAGAGATGTGGATAAAGGAGAGTTTCAGAGAGGAGGCTGCATTTGAGCTGAGCCAGGAACACAGGCAAGACATCTACAGATAAAGTTGGAGGGGGAGTGCTGTCTAGAAAAAGATAACAATATGAACATAATCACAGGAAGTGTAGCGTCTTTCCAACTCAATGAATATATATCAGAACCATGTGGGGTCAGAAGGGGAAGAGATGGGTTCAAAATGCAGATTTCAGGGCCTTAGCCTCAGAGTTTTTCTTCTATACGTTTTGCAAGGGACTTATGGATCTTAATTTCAATAAGCTCCCACCTGAGTGATTTTGATAGAGGTGTTTCATGCAACACACTTTGAGAAACACTGGCCTAGTCCAACGATAGTTTTGTAGAGATGTAGAAACTGAGACTCAGGAGAGTGACCTGTTGGTTAAAGGTACCTATTCTGGGGATGCTGTGAAAGATTCTTCCACCTAAGGTGGGCTCTGAGCCAGGCTCCTTAAAAGTCTTTCCTAATTTGTACTTGGCTGTAAATTTAATACCCTTTTTATGATACTTGAAAGAGCTGTACAGTCTCATGGTCTGGCCATTACTGCTGGCATTAAAGAAATGACTATTACTGGTACTTAATATATCTTCTCCAGTTTCTTAATGACTGTGAGGCACATAGCGGAAGAGATGCCCTGTGTGCGTATAGCGCACATGTACCGATAGCCCACACCTGTTCTCTTGGTGTGGGTTTGACTGGCAGCAGCTTCTTTCTTCCTTCAGACATTCTAGCTGCCCTCCCTCCTCTTTCCCCAGCTGTTATGACCCTATTAAAAGAGGACAGTACCTTTACCCCAAGGCTCTCCCCCTGTTGCTTAGACCCCCATGGATCTCCTGGGTACCCTCAAGCGCTAACTTTCAAATTAGCTAATTCTTGGGCAGCAGGAAGAGCCCACCCATTAGGACGCTAAAGAATTACTTTAGGAACGGAAACAAGGGAAACTGGTGAGTGTGTGTACTAATCTGAACTACTCTCTCCCCCGTCGTGTTTCTAGGGGAAATGCACGGGAGGGGGTGATGGTGTGGGAGCCCTCGCTTCTTCACCACCCTCAGTAAACTACCCGAATCCCTGCACATCACCCTTCCATGTCATGGAGGATCATGACATGGCAATCAGAGGGCAAATGCATCGTCATTTAGGTTCATGATAGTGTGCTGTCTCGGATTCCTTTGAGTTCAGAATGCTTGAAGTGGACATGCCACAGAAAATGATTTGTGAGGGAATGAAATGTGCAATTTACATCTACAATTTCCTTTCCCCATAGATAGAAGATTTGGGACTGAAGCACCATTAGTCCAGAATAAGAAAGTTAGAGCAGCCAAAATATCTTCGAGCCCATTTCTTCCCACAAGCCTGGACTGCACTGGGCAATGAGAGCTTGGGCGTGGGCGAGAGTAAGAAAGAGACAGAGATGAGAATAAACAGGATGGAACAAGTCAGCTGATCAGGAGGAGAAGAGGAGGACTAACCATTTTTCTCCCTCTGTTTCCATGAGTGGCCAGCAGCACCAGGTCCTTTATTTAATCCTTTACTGTCCTGGCAACGACAAAGTATGTTCTGTTTAAGTATCTCTTGGGAGTTTGGGGGGGGTGGGTAGTGAGTACCTGAATAGATTTAGTGATTTTTGGTATGTGAAGCATCCTGCCAATTGTCTTGCATAAACAAGGTCAAAGATCCACAAAGACTTGGTTCTCCTTTCCGTTACCCTCAGGTTTCCTGCGTGCTACAGTCTCCAGGGGAGCTACTTCCATAAACAGATGCTGGACACCAGCATGAGGGTGCAATGCGGGGGAAACTTTCAGCATATAGATTGATTTAAGGACACTCATTTAGATTTAATAGAATAATTACTGAGATAATTATTGAGATAAATGGCATGTCATGTTAGTAGTTGAATATTGCATAAACAAGATATAGTGGCTATAATTATAGTTCTCCGGATACCTTAATAGGTATATTAAGAGAAGTCAGTGAGCCACAAAGAATTTTACTAAAAGTCAATATTTTAAGAAATCTATAAGCTGTCCCAGACTATAACCACCACTTTGTCTCTAGAAAATATATAGTTAATAGAAATATGGTCATCATGGTGCCCCCTTTTTCTCAGTTGGTCTAAAGAGGTCTGCCAGCTAATGACACGTTCTGGACAATTACTTTGTAAGTTGGCCAACGCTGGGGTCTATGGGAAACTTGATATTTTATGGTACTGAAAGTTAACTGAATTATAGTAAACATTGACCAGACGTCTAAACATATGTTATAGTCTCTAGATATTAAATGGTATAGAACTGCTTTCACCTTGTTTTGGTTGCTGGGGTGTTAGATAATACACTGCAATAATAACTGTTATGAGACTTTCTGTCATGGTATATGGGAGCCTTTATAACCTCTAAATGCGTCTGAGATGAGCGGCTATATTACAGGGTAAAGCATCTGGACCTGGAGTCAAAACCAAGCTCTGCCCGTTTCTAGCTGTGTGACCTTGAGCAAGGTACTTCATCTCTCTGGTTTTCAATTTTCTCGCCTGCAAAATGGGGATAACTATGACGCCTCCCTCTCACAGCTGATGCTGGGGATGGAAACAAATCAAATAAGGAGCTTGAAAGCGCCTGAGGCATAGTAGAAACACAGTCAACGTTTGCTTTCTTTCTATAAATGCAAAGCAATTTGCAAACAAGTGATTGAATGCATTCACTTGATTGATGACTTAGAACCAGATACTGACCTTAATTAAATTTACCTGTTTGAATCCATCATTATCATTTCCATGTGGTCAGAATGTAGTTAAGAGCGTAAGCTTTTTTTTTTTTTCTTTGCGGTACGCGGGCCTCTCACTGTTGTGGCCTCTCCCGTTGCGGAGCACAGGCTCCGGACGCGCAGGCTCAGCGGCCACGGCTCACGGGCCCAGCCGCTCCGCGGCATGTGGGATCTTCCCGGACCGGGGCACAAACCCGTGTCCCCTGCATCGGCAGGCGGACTCCCAACCACTGCGCCACCAGGGAAGCCCCAAGAGCGTAAGCTTTTGATGTCCTGCTTCCAAGTGTAATTAACTGTGGCTTGTAGGTCTGGTTATAAAACCTCTCAGTTTCCTCATCTGTAATTTATAAGAATCCTAGTGCCTGCCCCACAGAACTGTCATGAAGACTAAATCATGCAAGCAGCATACTTAGCACGACACCTGTTCAAATTGAGCACTCAGTCAATGTTAGCTATTGACCTTGCTTTGAAACAAGAGGTGCACGGCAGGTTTATGAGGACGGTGTGCAACTGGGAATGACAATCTTTGGGGAGCTAATGGTGTGGGCTGTGGAGCCTCTGTTGTGTATGTCTTCCTCCTTGTTCATTCTCCAGGTCTCAAATAGTATTTTATACCTGGAAGCAGCAATCATCATCATACAGTTGTAAGGTCCATTCATTTCTTCAACAACAAATGGTCATTGGGTGCCTATTAAGTCCTACAGAATTCACTGGGTACTAGATACACAGGTACGAACAAAACAGTCATGGTTCTTACTCTCACTGAGCTTGTAATTTAGGTCATTTGTAGGGTACTATGCTTGGTAGTAGGGAAGCATACACTGTGGGCTTGGGATGTTTACAATCTAGTTGAACCACCTTAAATTCTTTCTGGAGCAAGACAAAATTTAACTAGAAAAATAATAATACAGTCTAGCTGGGTGGAGCAGGCACAGGCACATAAAAATAAACGATACAGTATGGTGTGGTTGAGCACCATGTGAGTGACACATTATGCTAGAAGAGTTCAAAGGAAAAGATGATCAGTGAGGGTGATTTATGATCTAATTGATTCCAGAATGATCGGGGGCAGGGCCAGTGCCTGGAACATGGGCCAGATTTTATCATGCTAGCAGGACTTGGATGTTAGGGAACAAGGAGATTATGAGTAATGGCAAAGGCAAGGACGCAGAAATGTGTGGGGTGTGTTTAGGGAGCATAGACTACTTTAACCGAAGGAGAGATTTTTTTTTTTTTATAGGATGGTACGCGTAGCTGGTGTATAGTTGAGGCAGTAGACAGGAACGTTATTTTGTAGGAACTTGAATATCAGGTGGCGAGTTTGAAGTACCACCAAAATTGTCCAAAGAGGGAGACGTGTACAAAGCGATGTTTTTAGAAGCTGGAGTTGTCAGTATGTATGCTGTGTTGCTTGGGTACGTGTTCGAGAAGAGTTATCAGTAACGAACAATTGCAAGTAGTTCAGTTCCACCTCCCCGACTTTATTCTAAGGAATCAGACAATGGTGTCAAGATGTGTGCACAGAGATGTTTATCCCAGCATCTCAAACATTCTTTAAATAAATGAAACATCACAAATGTGGTTGAAATCTCTGGTTTTAACCCCTCCTCTCCCATATCCCATTTGCCCCTTTCCTTACTCTGTGTCGCCATGAATTCGGTGTCAATCATCTCCACGCACGTTTTTATATTTTTATGACCACAGTGCATCCACGAACAATATGAACTGCTATTTGCCAGTTTTTAAACTTGAGAGGAATGGTGTCATACTATACATATCCTTCTGCAACAACATTGTTTTTGAAATTCATCCAGGCAATATATGCAGCTGTTGTTGAGTAGTTGACAAGCTTCAGCATGCGCCAGGGTCACCTGGGGGCCTGTTAAACCACACCTTGTTGCCCTCCCCCTCCCAGAGTTTCTGCTGCAGTGAGTTTGGGTTGGGACCAGGAATCTACATTGCTGACACATTTCAGGGACCATATTTTGAGAATCACTGCTCTAGTCCCTAAAGAATAATAAATATTCCATTGTCTGAATGTGCCACAATGTATTTACATATTCTCTTGTTGATGGACATGGTTTCCAGTTTTTCACAATTCTAATCAATGTTGTAGTGAGCACAGTTTGTTTGTTTATGTCTCCTTGCACCCTTGTGTGAGTTTCTATCGTCTGTGTACATAGGAGATATTCCCGGATGGTAGGGAATACTCATCTTCAACTTTATGAAATTTTACCAAATCATTCTTCAAAGTGGTTGCACTAAGTTTTACTCCTTTCCGCCCCATACACATGCCCATGTGTCGGATTTCCGGTTGTGACACATCCTTGCGAAAACTAAGGTCAGATTTTTAAACTTTGGCAATCTGATGCATATTCTGTTATTGTTTGCATTTATGTTTCCTTAATCATTGGGAAGCTGAATATCTTTTCAGGTGTTTTATTGGCCATTTGAGTTTATATACAATTTGCATTGTTTTAGATCCACGTTGTCAATAGAAATATAATGTGGGCCCCACAGTGTAATTTAAAGTTATCTGGAAGCCACATTAAAGAAAGTAAAAAGAAGCAGGTGAAATTAATTTTAGTAACCCAGTACATCCAGAATATTATCATTTAAAAACGTTTAATCTATATAAACATTGTAAATTCGATATTTAAAATTGTTTTTGCATAATGTCTTAGAAATCTGGTGAGTATTTCACACTTATCATACGCCTTAACTCTGATCAGCCACATTTCAAATGCTCAGTAGTTACACGTGGTTAGTGGCTGCCACATTGGAAAGTACAGATTTAGTGCCCAGTGCTTCTTGGATATACAAGTTGCAAAATAATTTGACCACTCTGTAACTTGTCTTTTCACTTTGTATATGTTGATTTATATTGTACCAACTTTTTACTTTTAATGTAGTTACATTTACAGTCATTTCCTTTATGATTTGTGCTTTTGTGTCTTGTTTAAGAAAGCCTTCTTAACCCACGATCATAAAAATGTTCTGCAGAACATTCCTTGCCAAGTTTTTCGTTTTTCTTTTAACCTTGAAGATTTTAATCCAATGGGAATTAATTTTTATCAATGTTGTCAGGTGGGGATCTTATGGAAAAAAGTTGTTTTCCACATAGTGAACCAGTTGTCCCAGAACCATTTACTGAATAGTCCACTACATTCCATTTGTTTGTCATGGTACCTCTCTTATACATCAAGTTTCCATAGAGTAGATTTGTTTCTATGCTTCATATTTTGGTCTATTGGTCCTTTGGTGTACCACTGTGCCAATATCACAGTGTTTTAATTACTAAAGCTTTTAAAAATACGTACGGTATTTGTTAGGGTGAGTCTCCCCACTTGTTTTCCTTTAAAATTTTCTTGGCCGTAATATGAATTTTAGAATCAGCTCATAAAGGTTCATGAAAACTCATTTTTGGATTTTGATCAGACTTGTATTGAATTTAAGGTTCTATGAAAGTATTATTCACTGTCAGTGAAATTTTATAATTTCCTCCAGAAAGGTATGATGTATATCTTATGTCTAGATACCTTATAGGTTTTTATTACTATTGCAAATAATATCTTTCAAAATTTTATTTTCTAATTTTTGCTTGCTAATGTTTAAGAATGCGATTAATATTTTTGTTTTTCGTATCTTTGTAACTCTTATCTTTCAATCTTGGTGAATCCTATTTAAAAATTTACGTAGTGTAAAATTCACTTTTTTTTTTTTTTTTTTTTTGCCGTGTGGCATGTGGGATCTTAGTTCCCTGACCAGCGATTGAACCCATGCCCCTGACAGTGGAAGTGTGGAGTCCTTAACAACTGGACCACCAGGGAATTCCCCAAATTCACTTTTCTTTGGTATAGAGTTCTGTGAAGTGAGACAAATGCATACATTTGTGGAACCACCACTACATCCAGGATATAGAACAGTTTTGTCACTCCCCAAATTCCCTCATGTTGCCACTTTCTTCAACCCTTTTCTTCATGTCCATCCTCTGGAAATCACTTATCTGTTTTGTCTCTCTAGTTTTGCCATTCACAGAATGTCATATAACTGGGATCACATTGTATTTATCCTTTGGAATCTGAGTTCTTTAACTCAGTAATATAATGTATCCACGTTGTTGCATATGTTGGTAGTTCATTACTTTTTATTGCTGAGTAGGATTCCATTGTGCAGATGTACTATAATTTATTCATTCACCAGATGAAAGGCATTTGAGTTGTTTCCAGGTTTTGGTGATGATGAATAAAGCTGCCATAAACATTCACGTACAATATTTTGTGGGAATTTGTTTTCATTTCTCTTGGATAAATGTCTAGGACTCAAAATAAATACGTTTAACTTTATAAGAAACTGTTAAACTATTTACTAAAGTGACTACCATTTTGCAGTCCTATCAGTGATATGTAATAATTCCAGTTGCTCCACATCCTTGTCAACACTTGGTATTGTCCTAGTTTTTATTTTTCTTTGTTTTGTTCTTTGGCCATTCTAATAGGTGTGTAGAAATATATCATTGTGCTTTAAATTAGCATTTCCTTAATGACCAGTGGCAATAAACATCTTTTTTGTATAGTTATTTGCCATTTGTATATCTTCTTTGGTAAAGTGTCTGTTAAAATATTGTGCCCATTAAAAAAGATTAGGTTGTTTTCTTATTGTTGAGCTTTGAGAGTTCTTTAGGTGTTATGGATACAAGTCCTTTGTCAGATATGTGGTTTGCAAATATTCTCTCCTAGTCTGCAGCTTTTCTTTTTATTCTTTGATCATTGTCTTACACAGAGGAAAAATTGCAAATTTTGATGGAGTTCAGTTTATCAATTTTTTCTTTTATGGATTTTCCTCTTGGTATCATGACTAAGGGTTCTTTGCTCAACCCCAGATCACGAAACTTTTCTACCTTGTTTTCTTCTATAAGTTTTATGGCTTTGTTTTACATTTAGGTGCATGACTCATTTTGAGTTAATTTTGGAATAAGAGTGCAAGGTATGGCTTTACATTCCCTTTTTGGCATATGGATGTCCAAATTTTCCAACATCATTTGTTAGCATGACTATTATCTATCTCTGCCTTTGCACCATTGTCAACAATCAATTGACTATGTATGGGAGTATTTTGTATTTTTTTTATTAAAGAGATGTAACTTATATACCCCAAAACACATATTTTAAGTGAACACTTCAGTGGTTTTTATATTTATAGGGTTGAGCAACCATCACCACAATATAATTTTGGAATATTTCCATTACCCCCAAAAGAAGCCTTTTGCCCATTGGCAGTAGATCAGCTTCATTGGTGCCCCCCTGGTCCCAGTCCTAGGCAATTACTGATCTACCTTCTGTCTCTCTGAATTTGCCTATAGTAAGTCCCTTACACGTGAACCTTCAAGTTGCGAACTTTCAAAGATGTGAACATGTGTTCACATGTCCATTCACGTAAGCTAGTTCACATGTCTGACATACATTGTCACGTGTGTGCACATCCTCTACAAGTGGTTGTGCTTTTGTGTACTTTACAGTACTGTATAGAGTACAGTAGTACAGTGTCTTTATTTCAAGCCCAGATGTCCAGAAGCAAGTGTAAAAGCAGTGGTGATGTAGCTCGTACCGCTAAGAAGCGCCAGCTATTGTACTACTGTACTGTACTGTAAGGTTAAAAATGTTTTTTGTGTTTTTTTAATGTATTATTTGTGTGAAAAGTATTATAACCCTATTACAGTACAGTACTATATAGCCAATAGCACTAGTTGGGTACCCAGGCTAACTTTGTTGGACTTATGAACAAACTGGACTTATGAACGTGCTGATGGAACGGAACTCATTTGTTTGTAGGGGATTTACTGTATTGGGGCTATTTCTTATAATTGTAATCATATAATATGTAGTCTTTTGTTACTGTTTTTTTTTCCACGTAGCAGAATGTTGTCAAGGTTCACCCATGTAGTAGTATGTATCATAACTTCATTCTTTTTACCAGAGAATAGTATTCTGTTATATGTACATGTCACACTTCGTTTATCCATTCATCCGCTGATGGACAGTTGGGTTGTTTCCATGGTTTGGCTCTTCTAAATAATGCTGTTATGAACATACATGTACAGGTATATGTACGATGTATTTTCTTTTCTCTTGGATATATACCTAAGATAGGAATGGCTGGGTCATGTGGTAACTCTATGTTTAACTTTCTAAGGAATTTCCAAACTGTTTTCCAAAGTGGCTGTACCATTTTACATTCCCACCAGCAGTGTAAGAGGATTCCAGTCTCTCCACATCCTCACCAGTTCTTCTTATTGTCTGGCTTTTCATCGATGACATTTTGGTGCTTATGAAGTGATATCTCATTGAAGTTTTGATTTGCATTTCCCTAATTGAGTAATCACGGTGAACATCTTTCCAAGGGCTTCTTGGTCTTTCATGTATCTATTCAAACCCTTTATCCATTTTTAACTGGGTTATTTGTCTTATTTAATTGTAAGAATTCTTTATATATTCTGGAGGCAAGTCCTTTACTCGAGATATGGCTTGCAAATATTCCCAGTCTGTTGAGACATCACTTCTTCAAAGGTATCCTCTGAAAAACAAAATTTTTTAAATTTTGATGAAGGACTTCCCTGGTGTTCCAGTGGTTAAGACTCCACGCTTCCAATGCAGGGGGGCACAGGTTCGATCCCTGGTCAGGGAACTAAGATTCCGCATGCTGTGCAGTGTGGCTACAAAAAAATAATAATAATAAAAAAAAATATTGTTGAAATTCAGTTTGTCTGTTTTCTTCTTTTATCATTTGTGCAATATCTGTCACATCTAAAAAAAATGTTGCCCAACCCAAGGTCATGAAGGTTTACTCCTGTTTTCTTCTAAGACTTTTATACTTGAACTCTTATATTTAGTTTTGTGGTCCATTTTGAATTAATTTTTCAGTATGATAGGAGGCAGAGGTCCAAGTGTATCATTTTGCATGCACATATTCAGTTGTCCCAGCATAGAACTCTTTTTGCACTCTCAATTTTTTTCCATTAATTTATGTGTCTTTCTGTAATACCATGCTGTCTTGATTTCTGTAGATTTATAGTGTCTTATATGTGAGGCTTCCAACATTGTTCTTCTTTTTAAAGATTATTTGTTTACTATTCTAGTTACTTTGCCTTTCCATATCAGTTTTCCAGAATGCTTATATTAGCCTGTCTATAGCTTCTCTTGATGTAGAAAGTATGCAAATATAAATAGTTTTGCTGCTTTTCCAACTTTTAATTTTTTTAATTTTCTTGTCTTATTGCATTACTGGGATCCTCCTGCAAAATTCTGAACAGAAGCATAGAGGACATCCATGTCTTATTTCTAACTTTAAAATGAATGCTTCTTATGTTGTTATACTAAATGTGGTGTTTACTGTTGGTTTGTGGTAGACATCCTTTATCAGGCTAAGGAAGTTGCCATCTATTTCTACTTTAATATGAATTTTAATTTTTTTTCACAAACTATTTCAGTCATTCTGTGCTTGTATGCAGATTTTTTTTCTTGTGTTCCCTTTTAATGAAAGCATAGACTTTTAATGGTGCCAGGTTTATCCTGAGGTCTTATTTCCAACTCCTTGTTTTGTATGAGCCATGACCTTCTCCTCTCCTCTACACACATGACCATTAAAATTCAAGATTCTAGTTAAAGGAGACCCACAGATATCCCAAGGCTCTTCTAATACTAGGTCATATGCTCAGTGCCCTGGTTTTCAGGTTCCTCTTCATTTTTGGTGTCTGGTGGTTTCTTTTACTTTTATGAGAACTCAGCTACGCATTTAAAAGTCTGACTTTTAAATAAAATTCTGCATTTCTAGATATTTTACAGCAGGAAGGTTTTAGGGGTCCACTATATTATTGGGAACTGAAGATTTTCACATTGTTTATAAATGGGAAAAAATGGAAACAACCCAGTGATTTATCTAATGCATAGCCTAGTGGCTTCAAATGTTTGGCACTCAATAAATATTTGTTGAATGCTTCATGATTTATAGCTCATGACGGAAGAAGAGGAGAATGAAGAAAAAATCATGAACCACAGTTTTGAGCCTGGGAGAATGACGATGATAGACAAGCGGGGGAGGCTAGAAAGGGGGCTAGTTTGTGGGAAAAAATATGAGTTTGATTTTGGCTATATTTTGTTGGAGGTGGCAGAAGGCCTTGCTTGTTGAGTGTTTTGGCTGGGTATGTGGGACTAAAGCTCTGGAGAAGGGTCAGGGTTGGATGAATAAGCTAGGCAATTGTTGGCAATAAGGTGATGATTGAAGCTATGTCACTGGGGTAGAGAGTATAAAGTAAGAACAGTAGAATCGGTTCAAGATTTAGGTTCGATTGGGGTAGAAAGAGAAAGCACAACCTATGAAAGTAAATATAAAAGGTGAAGTCCAAGCAATAGGATAATGAAGACATTGTAGTATCACAAAAAGGTGGAAGGGGAGAGATTTTAAGGAAGAAGGGGTTGTTTCAGGAGAAGATGGTTGGCCAACAGATTCAGGTACTGTGTAGAACTAAAGACCCCAGGATTTACCTGTGAGGAATGGTTTCATCCCAGTCCTATTTATAACCCCATGGCAATAAGCATGTTATAACATTTCTCTTTTTATCTATGATATAATTTTCATCTTGAGTCTAATCAAAGGATCAGAAAGAATGGTTTGTGTTACGATTTTTTTCCACATGTGTATGCTTTTGTGTTTACCTATTTATATGCACACATAAACACATCTTTGAAAGTACATCTTGTTGTTATAAATCTCTAAATGTAGTTGTAAAGAAGCCACTTAGAGATTTCCTGCTATTGAAAAGCCACAGTATACTGTTTTAAATATTTTTAACTTTGTTCAGAGCAAAAAGGACATGGCCCCTTAAAAAAATTAAGTGGGTTTGGAAGAGGCTTGAAGTCTGTTACATAAATTTCTAAGGAAACCGACTGTGTGCTAATGCCAACTAAAAGTCACGGCAAGCATGCTGTGAACATGTGCAGGGTATGACCGTAATCTTCTTTTCTCCCCCGTCTCTCTTTTTTTTTTTTTTTTTACTGCTAACAAGGAACGAGAAATTTTAGAGGCTAGAAACTTGGAAAGGAAAATAGGACTTTTTTAGAAGGGTTGTAAATTGCCGACTAGGTCTGACCTGCTAGTGGGGGGGTATCAACAACTGAATGAAAGCCATTTGAAAGAGCTTTCTATGATCAGCTCTTCCAAAGCTGTAAGTGCAGGAACCATATACGGGAGCTATATATATATACATATATCTATTTATCTATCTTCCTACAAATTTCTGACTCTCAAAAAATATTAAGGGTGAGTTATAGAGTTATTGTTTACTTAGATGTGAGATGAACACCTAGAATTAGACTAAACAACAGTGGCTATTGGTTCCTCGGGGCTACCTCATTTTAACTAGTGTTAAAGTCTTAGTATAGATTATGTATCACATTTTCTTGTGTTGTAGTTAGAAATTATTTTTATCGTTTTTCAATAGTTTTATTTGTAGAGTTATATTTGTAATAAAGCTTAAATGTCTCTGTGTGTGTAATGCAGGCAAATGTGCACTAGTTGTTAGGTATAATGGTGTGTCTAGATTAAAATCTTTGTTGCCTGTTGTCTTCAGCTGGGAGTGATTTTATCAGCAGAACCTGTTACGTATTTGACCCTCTGAATTGTGGGGAGTTCATCAATACCCGTAGGGCTCATTCCTAGGATTTAGAAGGCTAAAGATGTGGTATAAATGGAGCACAGGATTAATCTGAGTTCGTGGTCTTGAGTGAGGGAAGACAGAAGTCAGAGAGAACAGAGGTCAATGTCAAGGGAATAGTAGGGAGAGCAGAGGCAGACATATTGCTGCAGAGATCAGGAGTCTTTGAGAGACAGACCAAACCTGCCTGAGTCAGGTGGCCTTTTATACTTTTTAGGCCATAGCACAGAACAACTGGATTCCCAGGGGGTGACCAGGGCTAGAGGCTGGCATGCAGCTGTACTGTCCCAGTTTGCTGCCTAGGCCATTCTTGAAGCCGGAGCAGACCCTGACAGAATCCTTTTCTGCTGGGATCATGAGGCTGTAACCTAGCCAGCCTGTCCAACTGATGGCAGCACTCCTGGTTTGTACACCTCATATCTGGGAAGAAAGGGGAAGCCTCCTGCCTGTCAGCACTGCAAGCTCAAACCTACAATGAGATGGCAAACATCACAGAAACACACAATATTTATTTTTTAGACATTGCATTTAAGAAGGAAATTTCCTGAACAATGGACGTAATGATAATCAAAGGTGGAAGAGTATGAACCAATTTGGTGGCCATTAAGTCTTTAATTTTCCGGTCCATGTGGATTGACAAGAATGAGAAACCAGATGGAAAGGAATGTATCCTTAAACATTCAAACAATTGATTTTTGTCTATGATAAAGCAAATGTATGTAATGAAACCCTTGTCTGAAATTCCGTATGTAAAAGGGGTGAGATAAGTGGGGAGATTTTCTATAGTTGCTTCTAAAAGCCTTAAACTAACTTAAGTTGGAAGATTTTTCTCCTTGTGCTGGAAATTTTTCAAACACTTTTTGGACACCTTGGTATAAACTTGGATGAAAACCCTCACAGACATCTCATAATTTATTCATGGAGCCTCATAGGATCACTTGGTTTTCTCAGCTATGAGATATCAGTTTGGCTACAAATATTGAAATCCAGGATGACTCAAGTCTTTGTTTTTCCTGTTAACTTACTTGAAATCACGAAGCAGAAGTCTAATATTTGACTATGATTATCCAGCAGTGTGTTTAGATTAGGATCTTTGTTGCCTATAGTCTTTAGCTAGGAATGATTCCATCAGCAGAACCTGTTACATATTTGTCCTCATACGCCCCACTACCCAAGAGGAAAGTCAGTGGGTTAGATTTGGGGGAAAGCCCGAGTCTGTTGTGATCTAGGAAAGGAATGAAATGCTCCTGCACCTGTGGGCTGCACTGGTCTCAAAACAGCCAGTAGCCAAGGCCTGAGTTGTTTGTAGGAGCTGGTTGGACCAAAGCCATGACGCCATTGCTGCCTAGCTTCAAGCTCAGCGATCTTCTGCAGGACCAACGCCCCTGACCTATCTGGAGTGCTCCCCTGCTTTCTTGCACCTGATTTGCTGTTCCTGCCAACGTTCAGGCTGCAGTCACTGACCTAGGACAGTTCTTTTCTCCAAGGGAGCATGTTTGAGTGGATGCGAGGCTCTTCGTCAATGCTGTGCACACAGCTGTGCTCGAAACCATACCCCTGACTTCTTTGAGGGGTGAAGCATTGAGAGAGTTGGGATGGTAGGGGTAGAATTTACTGTGATCAGAGATTGGATTGCATAGCCCAAACCAGCCTTATGCGTAGATAGACCAGGTGGACAATCACGTGGTATGATTTGGACATGGTCTTGCTCCACCTTACTCTCAAAATATCCTCCTCGTGAGACTGTCCTAGTGCCTGATATACCACTGTTAAAGATGGCCTCCCTGGTGGCGCAGTGACTGAGAGTCCGCCTGCCGATGCAGGGGACGCGGGTTCGTGCCCCGGTCCGGGAAGATCCCACGTGCCGCGGAGCGGCTGTGCCCGTGAGCCATGGCCGCTGAGCCTGCGCGTCCGGAGCCTGTGCTCCGCAACGGGAGAAGCCACAACAGTGAGAGGCCCGCGTACGGGGAAAAAAAAAAAAAAAAAAAAAGATGGCTTCCTCTAGTTTAAGGCCTTCTCCACAAAATACAAATCCTGGGGCCCGGCACAGTGCTCAACCGCTTAGCAGATCCCCAAATGTTTGTTGAATAAAAAGTGAATTGGAGGAATTATCTATTAACCTAATTCACAGTAATAGTAATGGGGACTATTAGGTTTACCAGATGACTCAACCATTTAAAACAGTGCTTCTCAAACATTAATGTAGATAATGATCACCTAGGGGTCTTCTTAAAAGACAGATTCTAGGGCTGGACAAGACCTGAAAATCTGCATTTCTAACAAGTTTAGGTGATGCCAATGCTATGTATACTTTGAGTAGCAAGGACTTAGAAGACCTCAGGGCAGGGTTGCCCACCTTACCTGATCAAAGAATCTCTTGGAATGCTGGTTAAACATTCAAAATCAGAATCTCCAGGAGGTAGACTTGGAATCTTTATTTTTAACAAGTTCTTCAGCTGATTTGCATGGCTGGAAAAATAATCTTAGGAGGGAATGGGACATGGGCTTAGAAACATATGGGGTCAATGTGTTGGTCCATGGACCTTTTGGAGTAAGAGACTAGGAGACGGCACTGGGACAGATTGGAAAACATATAGCTACAATTTTGCTCTAGAGTAATTCCTGTATGTGGCCTGGAGTTAGAAGGTAGAGGGAAAATGAGGAACTACTTAATTTTTTTTCCCAGCAGGTAGCATTGGTATCACTGTTTACTAGCACAAAGCTTGGTTTTCTGGTTTTTTTTTTTTTTTGTTCCTTGAGTAAGTTTGGTATCTTGAAAACAGCCAAGTTGATAGATAAAATTTGGGGTATTACTTTTAACTTCAGACAGCTTTCCTTACATTTGTCTTCTCTGCCACTTTTTAAACCTTTAGCCCTTTCACCGTTGTAGATTCTGTGAAACGTTGGGAAACCTTGTTTTCTTGAACTAATAAGACAGATGCGAGGGAATAGTCTATTAAGCAGGGCTGCTGGAGAGACTGTCATTTCTTTAATATCCACCCACTGAGCCATGGAACTGCGTGAGGCCCAGCAGTGGGATTGGAGGCAGCGATGTGCTTCAGTCTGCAGCCATTCTGGAGCAATCACCAACGACCGAGGTGAAAGTTTCTCAAATAAGACATTCTGAATGAGATGGGCGGCAAGTGTGAGGCTGCTGAGGAGAGACGGGCAGCTTCAGTGCAGACACGAGCTAGGAAACACGGGCACAGGGGAAATATCACTGACTTGCCAGAGGCCGCGTTACAAGTTGGTGGAGTGGCTCCTATTTGTATTAAAGTTTTCTTATTTCCAATTCTGAACTGCAGCCTTGGGGCTATTGATGTCCCTGGTTTTTAAGCTACCCTGTGGAAAGATCTGCTTCTCATACTTACATACTTTTGAACTCTGTCTCTCCCCTTCTCCTCTTCCCATCTGTACAACTGGGATAGTGGTTGGGATTTGCAGCCAACCACAGGAATGAGTTTTCACATTATTCCAGGCAAGAAAGGGGCTTCTTTGTGAGTAGACATTAGACTTGTTTTTGTCAAGCTGCATTCCAGCGTGGAGACCTAGAGGGGCTCCAGACCGTATTCGTATCCCTTTATCCTCTCCTATATCTTCTTGTACTTTGAGAATGATCCCGTGACAACACCTATGACTGTTCAGGGTCACTTTAAAGGGTCAGGAATGGCAAGTTTAAACACAGAGTGTTGACTTCATTGCTTTCAGGAGCCATGATGAACTCTAGGGAGTTGCCACCGGGTGACCAATGATGCATATTTGAGTGCATGTCTATTGTCGTTTGACTGCCTTCAGATGTGAAAGACTGAGGGGCCTAAGTACACGACACACATTCTGTTGATTACTTATATGCAAAATCATATCTAGATAACTCATTTTAATTTCTAACTCCTACTTATGAATAGCACGATACACCAGTGGTCAGATGACATTGAGGGACTCAGGCACAATATTTCCTCTTTGCTGCCTGAAAGGAAGGTACCAGAGGTACTGAATCTGTGTTTGGGAGGTCCAGGGGTGCCAGAAGGGCCTGGTGTGTCTCAGGGTTTAGGGATGCCAGAACAAACGGGGATTCATGAGGCTGGGAGGTACCTTGCCATCTAGGCAGTAAAACGTCCAGAAATTCTCAGCAAGACCAAGGTTGTTTTTTTTAACGTGGAGGTTGCAGCTAAATATGTGAGGTAGCTGAGGGAGGCTGAGACTGTTTCCGATGCTATTTATTTATTTATTTTTAATTTTATATTGGACTGTAGTTGATTTACAATGTTGTGTTAGTTTCAGGTGTACAGCAAAGTGATTTAGTTGTCCATATTCATATAGCTATTCTTTTTCAGATTCTTTTTCCATATAGGTTATTATAGAGTATTGAGTGTAGTTCCCTGCGCTGTACAGTCGGTCCTTGTTGGTTATCTATTTTTTATATAGTAGTGTGTGTATGTTAATCCCAAGATTCTAATTTGTCCCTCCCCCCCATGGTATATTTTTGCCTGGATGGAACTATGGAGGAGGGGCTGTGAAATGAAGTTTTGGCAGAAGGGTGGGACCCAAAATCAAAAACGAAAAGCTGTAAAGACAGAATCCTAGTTTAATGGAGAGAGGTCTATTCAAAGATTAAAGTATTGAGATATAATGAGAAAAAGAATAGCGCTGAGCATTCAGAAATACTTCTCCTGGAGTATTCGTTTTCTAACGCTGTCGTAACAAATCGCCATAAACTGGACAAAAACGACACAAATTTATTAGCTCATGGTTCTGTAGGTCAGAAGTCTGGGTGCAACATAGTTCAACGGTTCTTCTGCTTAGGGTCTCACAAGGCCAAAGTCAAAGAGTCCACCAGACTGTTGCTTTTGGGGGGCATAAGTGGAGAATACACTAGGCTCGTTCAGCTTGTTGGCTTAATTCAGTTCCTTGTGGTTCTAGGACTGACATCATCCCTGTGTCCTTACTTGCTGTGGGCTGGGGGTTGTTCTCAGCTTCTAGAGGCTGCCCTCATTGCCTGACTTCTGTTCCCATTCAAAGCCAGCGATGGCAAATTGAGTCCTTCTCATGCTTCGAATCTCCCTGACTTCCCCTTTTGTTTGTTCTTGCCTCTTCTGGCTTCAAGTAGGAAAGCTTCTCTGCTTTAAGAGCTCATGTGATTAGATTGGGCTTACCTGGATTATCCAGGACAACCCCTGTGTCTTAAGGTTCATACCTTAATTATATCTGCAAAGTCGCTTCAGAGTAGAACCCAGATTAGTGTTGGATAGTATAACCATGGGATGGGAATCTTGGAGGGAGAGGGAGGAAGGATATCTTTATGATTCTGCCTATCACACTTGGAATCTTAGAAATGTGTCCTGATCTTAGAAAGGGATGGTGGGGCAGTAAATCTCAAGAGCCTTAGAGAACCATCCAATTGTTAATGGAGAAGAAAGAGGAGTAAAAATGTGGAACTGATGCCCACTCACTATTTCACATTGATCAGGAGAGGGAAATCTGGAACTACAAAGGGGAAAAAAGAGATCCTTAGAAGAAAGGCCTTATATTGAGATGACATTTACAATATTTAACAACCGCCACGGCATGGTCATCAACCAATCACAATGCATCCTGGCCAGTACTCCACATTGGTGCATACCTACTGTATCACAGTTTATGGGTCCAAGATAACATAGTTTTCACCATCCTTGCTGTTGGGACCATGGCCCTACTATGAAGGGGACTCCAAGCCCGGTCCTTCTTGCCCACTTAAGGCCCAGCCTCAGAGTGAAAAGCTTTTGTGCATCATGGCACTACCCGGAAAGAGGAGGCCATTCTCCATGCAGGGATTAGAAAAGTCTGAAAATGTGTAGGAACGGAAGCCTGGGGAGTGGTGTGATGGGAGAATCTGGGATCAGGAGTCCAGACTGACCCACAGAGTAAAGAGATAGGAATACGGGAGCTAGTTTTTGTTTTAAACCTTTTATTTTATATCAGAGTATAGTAGATTAACAATGTTGAGTTAGTTTCCGGCGTACAGCAAAGTGATTCAGTTATACTTATACACGTATCTATTCTTTTTCAAATTCTTTTCCCGTTTAGGTTGTTACATAATATTGAGCAGAGTTCCCTGTGCTATACAGTAGGTCCTTGTTGATATCCGTTTTAAATGTAACAGCATGTACATGTCAATCCCAAATCCCCTAGCTATCCCTTCCCCCGACCCTTCCCCCCTGGTAACCATAATGGGAGCTAGTCTTTGAGGCAGACGGGTAAGCATTTGTCTGAGTAAGGTCAGAATGCAGGATGTCATCATTCTAGGGTATCAGGTGAGCAGATTCACAAGCATTGTCTGGCAAAACCAACCAACAAACATACTGTCTACCCAGGCTGATGTGTGCTGGGTAATTAACAGGGACTGGGGTGGCTAGTACTCCACGTGGGAAAGTTAGAGGGATGGCAATTGGAGTAGTCAGCATAAAAATTGAGGACTCGGTCATGAAGACTGGGTATCAGGAGGCCACATATTAAGTCATTGGGAGAAGCGGAGTTCCAGGTGACGACTTTTGCACAGAGAAACAAGACACAGGCATGGTCATTGGGACATTGGGGTCTCACAGTAATAATGGAATCAAGAATATAACAAACTAGATGCTAAGTTACTGGTTTAGGGTCCATAGGATGTAATAATTGGCAAAAATGATTATATCTCTACTCCCTCTCATGTTAGAGAAGAGGAAACATGCCTGGAGAATAGAACTTGCAATAGAACTTGGTACTAGGACGGGTTTCTAGACGCCTCATCTACTTGGTGTTCTTTTCCTCACACTGCCCTTCTGACTTGAGCTAGGGCAGGTCTTGCAGTGTGGTTTGCAGCTGACTGTAGAAGGTGAAGTTAACCTAGCTGATGACTCAAAGGGTTGCTGGCAGGCTTAGAGCCCAACCATGGTCTCTTAGTGCAATCTTAAAATAAAAATAAAATTAAATTAAAAATTATTATCTTACTATTTATTTTATTTTTTAATTGAAGTATAGTTGATTTATAATATTGTGTTTTAGGTGTACAGCAACGTGATTCAGTTTTGCATACATATATATATATATATATATATATATATATACATACATACATATATGTATTCTTTTTCAGATTCTTTTCCCTTATAGGTTATTACAAATATTGAGTATAGTTCCCTGTGCTATACAGTAGGTCCTTGTTGGTTATTTATTTTATATGTATCAGTGTGTATATGTTAATCCCAAAGTCCTAATTTATTCCACCCCTCACGCCCCTTTCCCCTTTGGTAACTGTAAGTCTGTTTTCCATGTCTGTGGGTCTTAGTGCAATCTTAGCTCCAGGATCTGGCCCCCGCTACAACATCCTGTTGTTCCGGATACTAGTAGTACAGGCATAGTCTCTATATCAGCTTTATGACATTGACGTATATTGCTCTGAACTTAAATAAAAGGCGAGCTGGGAGTAGATTCTTGTCTGCTAAAAATAACTTCACTTGGAATGCTCTGTTATAGGAAAGCACAAAGCCACTAGTGAAAGCAACTAATAGATATCACAGGTTTCCATGACACTGGAGAAAAGGATGGTTTCACAGGGGAGGAAAATTAAGGTTAAAAAAGTCTTCTCACGTTCATAATGCTACCCTTCTTGTCACTTTAGATAAGGCCTCAGCTGATTGGGACCAAGAGTAGGTGGTTTAAAAAAAAAAAATTAGAAATGGAAAGATGCAAGGCAAGAGAATGGGTGAATCTGTTCAAAGAAAGGGGCTGCTTCCTTAGCCTTGCACGTTATAACTTGCCTACTTATCCGTCACCAAAGAGCATGCCTATTGCTATCAGGGATGCAAAAAAGGGATGCTTTTCACACAATCCAATCCACTCAGCCAAAAATGCGTAAAGGGACTTGGGTAGAAAAGTTTATAATATGTTTTGTGGTAATGGAAAAACTCATTTAAAGGCTCCTTCAGCTCAAGTGCATTTGGGAGCTCCTAGTTAGCGCTGCTTAAGTGGCCACTGCACAAGCTAAAGGAAGGTGAATGAGGCCTCCTTGTTTTTTTAGCCCAGAGGCGAGCACTCATGCTCTTGGCCAGCTGTTGTCTGAGGCCTTGATCATTTTGAACACACCATGAGCACAGGCCTTAATGACTACTTGGGGATACGATCCGGGCAAGTTTGAGCTTATGAAAAGCATTTCTAAGGTCACATGCCTTCTTATTGGCCAGGGTATTTAATATTGTGTTTCATTTCATTAAAAAAAAATTTCCCTAAATAATTGACTATGCCCAGCATGTCATCTTAATTCAAAAATTTTCAAGGGACATGTCTCCTGTGGCTTAAGAAGCTTAGACATAACATACTCAGATTTGATTTGATTTTGATTTTCCATGCATTTAAAAACAGGAAATAAGAGGGAATTCTCAGAACAGATTTAGAATTTCATATTTGGGTACCCAATGATGGTGTCTAGCTTATCAATAGACAGAAATAAATGAACAGCTGTTTTAATGATTGGGAGGTTGATTGCTTCACGGTTGTTATATTTATACTCAGCGTTCTACATTGAAACGTTTTTAACTTGGAGTTTAAGGCCCTGTTTTTTTTTTTTCTTTTTAACCTAGATTCACTAATTACAGGGCGCATTTGAGAATGTCACATAATATTGTTTCTCAGTCCCCTCATTGGTAATTATAAAATAGGGATGATGGTACTAGCTAATGTTCAATGCATCCTCATCTTACAGATGAGGCAGCTGAGGCACAGAAAACTAGGTTATAACTTGCTCAGGGTGACCCAGCTAGTAATAGCAGAGGTAGGATTCCGACTCAGGTAGACCAGTTCCAGAGCCTATGCTTTTAACTCCTAGTTTTATATATTGAAGGGGTTTCAAGGCTCAAATCAAATGTAATCGTATGTGTGAAAGTGCTTTGCAAACTATAAAATGCCAGATAAATAGGAGGTATTATAAAAGTTTCGGAGCCTGACGGAAGGCTTTGGTTTCCTCTGAGGAAGAATATTCCTGGCAGTAGGAAAGTTTTGGTCTGGTGATAGGAAGTTCCACTATAGTAGGCATGATGCCTTGGTTTGAAACACTTAGAGTAGCAGAAAGCTCACTGGACTGAAAGGAAGCCAACCTGGGTTCTAGTGCCAGTTGAGCTACTAATAACCAATCAGTCTTGGCTAAGTTATCTAACTTCCCTGAACCTCAGTTTCATTAAGTAAGAAGCAAGACAATTGGTGTAGACAGTGGGTCTCAATTTTTCAGGGGCATGAACCTCCTGTCCATCGGCTTATGGACTCTAATAACAGGCTCTGGCATCTCGCCACAAACTTTGTATCCAACTTGCGGGTTTCACAGACCCCCTGCAGCCCAACCATGGTTCAACAGACCTGAGGTTAAAAACTCCAGGTCTCCATGTTAGAAGGTTCTTTGTAGCTCTCAGACGCTAAGATTGGAACTGCACTTTGTAAATACGTGCTTTCAAAAAGTTCTTTTCGGGAAAATGGCCCCATAAATCATGGAAAGTGCACATGAAACCACTGTGCTTAGATGGTCAGAATCACATGATTTAGAATTTCGGAAGGGATTGCCATTGATAGCAGGGAGGTATAGCTGTAATAGCTCACCAAAGAATCCTGAATTTCCGTTTTATTTGAAAAGGGGAGGAGAGAGTCACAGTGGCAATATCCAGCTTGATAATATTAATCATACATTCAGTTTTGCAGTACACTTAGAAGAGTGCTGGACTTAACTGCTTTTAGTTCTGGTATCAGCAAAAGAAACAGCACTGTTTCCTGCTGGTCCACAGGGAGAAGCAGTATTTTTTTTTTTATAGGAAGCCGGCTTTGGCATGGAAGCCATAAAGAATTTTATATCAGTAAAAGTAGACAGTGTCAACCCCAACTGGGTGCAAGATTGGTGGGTGGTCTGTTTGTGAAACATTTCTAATTACTGTGATGAGTCCTGCTGGGGTTGCTAAAATGAAGTGTCTGTCATATCCATTTCCTGGTGTTTTGAAACAGCTGCAAGAATTGTCAAAGAATTCCAGAGTCCGTGGAGCTGTGGAGCAAAGGAAGTATTTTTAGCAAGGATCCAATCCACCCTCTCATTTTCTAGATGAGAACTACTGAGGTTCGTTCTGTCTTAGATCTGGTCCTTTGGAAACAGACTGAACAGAGTTTTGTGTGCAGGAAGTTTCTTGGGGAGCACTCTCAGGAAAAAGTCTCTAAGGAAGTGGATGAAGGAGGATTGGGCAAAAGGATTTGCTGAACTGTGACGTGGTTACAGCAAGTTGCTCACAAGCTGAGATGTTCCTTTAGAGTGATCTCCACTTGAGGCAAGGGGGGGATGGGGCTTTGAACACCTGCACTGCCTGATGATTAGATGGAAAGGAGCCATAACATCAGACGTAATATCCCTTTGGCTGAGGGCAGTTTCTGGAGACTGATTCACCTGTGAGCCATCAGCAGCCAACACTTCTGGCAACTGGGGAAATGAGTGCCTTGGTGCAGAAGGCGGTTCTGGATGACTTAGCACAGCATCTACTACAGCAACAGAGAGTTTCATTTGGACCCACCATCATCTCTCAGCTAGATCACTGCAATGGCCTTCAAACTGGTTTCCTTTTCTACACTGCAGCCAGAGTTATCGTTCTAAAACTCAGTTCTTATCATGTTGCTATGGCTACCAACTATTTTTAAAATTAATTTTGTATCGTATAAGTTTCAGATGTACAGCATTATAATTTGACATCTGTACACACTACAAAGTGATCACCGCCACAAGTCCAGTTACCATCCATCACCATACAGTTAACCCCCTTCACCATTCCACCCACCCCCCAATCCCCTTCCCTTCTGGAAACCACTAATCTGTTTTCTGTATCTAAGTTCATTTTATTTTGTTTGTTCATTTTTTGTTTCTTTAGGCTCCACATGAGTGAAATCATACAGAATTTGTCTTTCTTCATCTAACTTATTTCACTTAGCATAATACCCTCAAGGTCCATCACTGTTGTCTCAAATGGCAGGATTTCATTCTTTCTTGTGGCTGAGTAGTATCCCATTGCATGTATATACCCCATCTTCTTTATCCATTCATCCATCAGTGGATACTAATGTTGCTTTCATAACTTAACTTGGCTTTTGGCAATAATGCTACAATGAACATAGGGGTGCACATATCTTTTCAATTTAGTGTTTTTGTGTTCTTTGGATAAATACTTAGAAGTGAAATAGCCGGGTCATATCGTAGTTCTATTCTTACTTTCTGGAGGAATCTCCATACTGTTTTTAAGAGTGGCTGTATCAATTTACAGTCCCACCAACAGTGTATGAGGGTTCCCTTTTCTCCACATACTCTCCAACATTTGTTATTTCTTACCTTCTTTTGATACTAGCCATTTTTTTTGTCTTGAATTTAATTTATTTTTTATACAGCAGGTTCTTATTAGTCATCCATTTTATACACATCAGTGTATACATGTCAATCCCAATCTCCCAGTTCATCCCACCCCCACCCCTGCCGCTTTCCCCCCTTGGTATCCATACGTTTGTTCTCCACACCTGTGTCTCTATATCTGCCCTGCAAACCGGTTCAACTGTACCATTTTTCTAGGTTCCACATATATGCGTTAATATTCGATATTTGTTTTTCTCTTTCTGACTTACTTCACTCTGTATGACAGTCTCTAGATTCATCCACATCTCTACAAATGGCACAATTTTGTTCCTTTTTATGGCTGAGTATTATTCCATTGCATATATGTACAATATCTTCTTTATCCATTCGTCCGTTGATGGACATTTAGCTTGCTTCCGTGACCTGGGTATTGTAAATAGTGCTGCCATGAACATTGGGGTGCATACGTCTTTTTGAATTATGGTTTTCTCTGGGTATATGACCAGTAGTGGGATTGCTGGGTCACATGGAAGTTCTATTTTTAGTTTTTTAAGGACCCTCCATACTGTTCTCCATAGTGACTGTATCAATTTACATTCCCACCAAGAGTGCAAGAGGGTTCCCTTTTCTCCACACCCTCTCCAGCAATTGTTGTTTGTAGATTTTCTGATGATGCCCATTCTAACTGGTGTGAGGTGATACCTCAATGTAGTTTTGATTTGCAGTTCTCTAATAGTTAGTGGTGTTGAGCGGCTTTTCATGTTCTTCTTGGCCGTCTGTATGTCCATTCTGGAGAGATGTCTAGTTAGGTCTTCTGCCCATTTTTTGATTGGGTGGTTTGTTTTTTAATATTGAGCTGCATGAGCTGTTCATATATTTTGGAGATTAATCCTTTGTCCGTTGATTCATCTGCAAATATTCTCTCCCATTCTGAGGGTTGTCTTTTCGTCTTGTTTGTAGTTTCCTTTGCTTTGCAGAAGCTTTTAAGTTTCATTAGGTCCCATTTGTTTATTTTTGTTTTTATTTCCATTGCTCTAGGAGGTGGATCAAAAAAGATCTTGCTGTGATTTACATCAAAGAGTGTCCTTCCTATGTCTTCCTCTAAGAGTTTTATAGTGTCTGGTCTGACATTTAGCTCTCTAATCCATTTTGAGTTTATTTTTGTGTATGGTGTTAGGAGTGTTCTAATTTCATTCTTTTACATATAGCTGTCCAGTTTTCCCAGCACCACTTATTAAAGAGACTGTCTTTTCTCCATTGTATATCCTTGCCTCCTTTGTCACAGACTAGTTGACCACAGGTGTGTGGGATTATCTCTGGGCTTTCTATCCTGTTCCATTGATCTATATTTCTGTTTTTGTGCCAGTACCCTACTGTCTTGATGACTGTAGCTTTGTAGTATAGTCTGAAGTCAAGGAGTCTGATTCCTCTAGCTCCGTTTTCTTCTCTCAAGACAGCTTTGGCTATTCGGGGTCATTTGTGTCTCCATCCAAATTTTAAGGTTTTTTGTTCTAGTTCTGAAAAAATGCCATAGGAAATTTGATAGGGATTGCACTAAATCTATAGATTGCGTTGGGTAGTATAGTCATTTTCACAATATTGATTCTTCCAATCCAAGAACATGGAGTTGGTATCACCTTTAATTTCTTTCAACAGTGTCTTATAGTTTTCTGCATACAGGTCTTTTGTCTCCCTAGGTATGTTTATGCCTAGGTATTTTATTCTTTCTGTTGCAATGGTAAATGGGAATGTTTCCTTAATTTCTCTTTTCAGATTTTTCATCATTAGTGTATAGGAATGCAAGAGATTTCTGTGCATTAATTTTGTATCCTGCAACTTTACCAAATTCATTGATTAGGTTTAGCAGTTTTCTGGTGGCATCTTTAGGATTCTCTATGTATGGTATCGTGTCATGTGCAAACAGTGACAGTTTTACTTCTTCTTTTCCAATTTGGATTCCTTTTATTTCTTTTTCTTCTCTGATTGCCGTGGCTAGAACTTCCAAAACTGTGTTGAATAATAGTGGTGAGAGTGGACATCCCTGTCTTGTTACTGCACTTAGAGGAAATGCTTTCAGTTTTTCACCATTGAGAATGATGTTTGCTGTGGGTTTGTCGTACGTGGCCTTTATAATGTTGAGGTAGGTTCCCTCTAGGCCCACTTTCTGGAGAGCTTTTATCCTAAATGGGTGTTGAATTTTGTCAGAAGCTTTTTCTGCATCTATTGAGATGATCATATGGTTTTTATTCTTCAATTTGTTAATATGGTGTATCACGTTGATTGATTTGCATATATTGAAGAATCCTTGCATCCCTGGTATCAATCCCATTTAATCATCGTGTATGATCCTTTTTATATGTTGTTGGATTCTGTTTGTTAGTACTTCATTGTGGATTTTTGCATCTATATTCATCAGTGATATTGGTCTGTAATTTTCTTTTGTTGAGGTATCTGTGTCTGGTTTTGGTATCGGGGTGATGGTGGCCTCATAGAATGATTTTGGGAGTTTTCCTTCCTCTGCAATTTTTTTGGAAGAGTTTGAGAAGGATGGGTGTTAGCTCTTCTCTAACTGTTTGACAAAATTCACCTGTGAGGCCATCGGGTCCTGGACTTTTGTTTGTTGGAAGACTTTTAATCACAGTTTCAATTTCATTACTTGTGATTGGCTTGTTCATATTTTCTATTTTTTCCTGGTTCAGTCTTGGAAGGTTATTCCTTTCTAAGAATTTGTCCATTTCTTCCATGTTTTCCATTTTATTGGCATATAGTTGTTTGTAGCAATCTCTTATAATTCTTTGTATTTCTGCAGTGTGTTGTGATTTCTCCTCTTTCATTTCTAATTTTATTGATTTGAGTCCTCTCCCTTTTTTTCTTGATGAGTTTGGGTAATGGTTTATCAATTTTGTCTATCTTCTCAATGAACCAGCTTTTAGTTTCATTCATCTTTGCTATTTTTTGTTTTCTTTGTTTCTATTTCATTTATTTCTCCTCTGATCTTTATAATTTCTTTCCTTCTGCTAACTATGGGTTTTGCTTGTTCTTCTCTCTCTAGTTCCTTTAGGGGTAATGTTAGATTGTTTATTTGAGATTTTTCTTGTTTCTTGAGGTAGACTTTTATAGCTATAAACTTCCCTCTTAGAACTGCTTTTGCTGCATCTTATAGGTTTTGGATCGTCGTGTTCTCATTGTCATCTGTCTCTAGGTATTTTTTCATTTCCCCTTTGATTTCTTCAGTGATCTCTTAGTTATTTATTAACATATTGTTTAGCCTCCATGTGTATGTGCTTTTCATGTTCTTTTCCTTGTAGTTGATTTCTAATCTCATAGCATTGGGGTCAGAAAAGATGCTTGATAGGACTTCAGTTTTCTTAAATTTACTGGGGCTTGATCTGTGACCCAAGATGTGATCTATCCTGGAGAATGTTCCATGCACACTTGAGAAGAAAGTGTAATCTGTGGTGTTTGGATGGAATGTCCTATAAATATCAATTAAATCTATCTGATCTATTGTGTCATTTAAAGCTTGTGTTTCCTTATTAATTTTCTGTTTGGGTGATCTGTCCATTGGTGTAAGTGAGGTGTTAAAGTCCCCCACTACTATTGTGTTACTGTCGATTTCCTCTTTTATAGATTTTAGCAGTTGCCTTATGTATTGAGGTGCTCCTATGTTGGGTGCATATATATTTATAATTGTTATACCGTCTTCTTGGATTGATCCCTTGATCATTATGTAGTGTCCTTCCTTGTCTCTTGTAACATTCTTTGTTTTAAAGTCTATTTTGTCTGATATGAGTATTGCTACTCCATCTTTTTTCTGATTTCCATTTGCATGGAATATCTTTTTCCATCCCCTCACTTTCAGTCGGTATGTGTCCCTAGGGCTGAAGTGGGTCTCTTGTAGACCCCATATACATGGGTCTTGTTTTTGTATCCATACAGCAAGCTTGTGTCTTTTGGTTGGAGCATTTAATCCATTCGCGTTTAAGGTAATTATCGATATGTATGTTCCTATGACCATTTTCTTAATTGTTTTGGGTTTCTTTTTGTAGCTTCTTTTCTTCTCTTGTGTTTCCCAGTTAGAGAAATTCCTTTAGCATTTGTTGTAGAGCTGGTTTGGTGGCGCTGAATTCTCTTAGCTTTTGTTTGTCTGTAAAGCTTTTGATTTCTCCATCGATTCTGAATGAGATCCTTGCTGGGTAGAGTAATCTTGGTTGTAGTTTTTCCCTTTCATCACTTTAAATATATTGTGGCAATCCCTTCAGGCTTGTAGAGTTTCTGCTGAGAAATCAGCTGTTAACCTTATGGGAGTTCCCTTGTATGTTATTTGTCGTTTTTCCCTTGCTGCTTTCAATAATTTTTCTTTGTCTTTAATTTTTGCCAGTTGGATTACCGTGTGTCTCAGCGTGTTTCTCCTTGGGTTTATCCTGTATGGGATTCTCTGCACTTCCTTGACTTGGGTGACTATTTTCTTTCCCTTGATAGGGAAGTTTTCAACTATAATCTCTTCAAATATTTCCTCAGGTCTTTCTCCTCTCTCTTCTCCTTCTGGGACCCCTCTAATGTGAATATTGTTGCATTTAATGTTGTCTCAGATGTCTCTTAGGCTGTCTTCATTTCTTTTCATTCTTTTTTCTTTATTCTGTTCCGCAGCAGTGAATTCCACCATTCTGTCTTCTCGGTCACTTATCTGTTCTTCTGCCTCAGTTATTCTGCTATTGATTCCTTCTAGGGTATTTTTCATTTCAGTTATTGTATTGTTCATCTCTGTTTGTTTGTTCTTTAATTCTTCTAGGTCTTTGTTGAACATTTCTTGCATCTTCTCCATCTTTCCCTCCATTCTTTTCCCGAGGTCCTGGATCATCTTCACTATCGTTATTCTGAATTCTTTTTCTGGAAGGTTGCTTATCTCCACTTCATTTAGTTATTTTTCTGGGGTTTTATCTTGTTCCTTCATCTGGTACATAGCCCTCTGCCTTTTCATCTTGTTTATCTTTCTGTGAATGTGGTTTTTGTTCCACAGGCCATAGGATTTTAGTTCTTGCTTCTGCCGTCTGCCCTCTGGTGGATGTGTCTATCTAAGGCTTGTGCACGTGTCCTGATGGGAGCGACTGGTGGTGGGTAGAGCTGGCTGTTGCTTTGTTGGGCAGAGCTCAGTAAAACTTTAATCCACTTGTCTGCTGGTGGGTGGGGGTGGGTCGGGGTGGGTCAGGGTGGGTGGGGGTGGGGGTGGGGGTGGGGGTGGGTTCCCTCCCTGTTGGTTGTTTGGCCTGAGGCGACCCAATGCTGGAGCCTACGGAGGCTCTATGGTGGGGCTAATGGCAGACTCTGGGAGGACTCACACCAAGGTGTACTTCCCAGAACTTCTGCTGCCAGTGTCCTTGTCCTCACGGTGAGCCACAGCCACCCCCTACCTCTGTAGGAGACCCTCCAACGCTAGGATGTAGCTGTGATTCAGTCTCCAATGGTGTCACTGCTCCTTCCTCTGGGTACTGATGAGCACACTACTTTGTGTGTGCCCTCCAAGAGTGGAGTCTCTGTTTCCCCCAGTCCTGTCAAAGTCTTGCAATTAAATCTCGCTAGCCTTCAAAGTCTGATTCTCTAGGAATTCCTCCTCCCATTGCCGGACCTCCAGATTGGGAAGCCTGACATGGGACTCAGAACCTTTACTGCGTGGGTGGACTTCTGTGGTATAAGAGTTCTCCAGTTTGTGAGTCACCCACCCAGCAGTTATGGGATTTGATTCTCTTGTGATTGTGCCCCTCCTAGCATCTCCTGGCTTCTCCTTTGTCTTTTGATGTGGGGTATCTTTTTTGGTGAGTTCCAGTGTCTTCCTGTTGATGACTGTTCAGCAGTTAGTTGTGATTCTGGTGTTCTTGTAAGAGGGAGTGAGAGCGTGTCCGTCTCCTCCGCCATCTTGAACCAATCTCCCATACTAGCTCTTCTGTAGACGTAAGGGGACATCTCATTGTTGTTTGGATTTGAATTTCCATAGTAATTAGTAACGTTGGACATCTTTTCATCTTCCTCTTGGCCATCTGCTTGTCTTCTTTGGAAAAATGTCTATTCATATCCTGTCCCCAGTTTTTAATTGGGTTGTTTGTTTTTTGTTATTGAGTTATTTGAATTCCTTACATATATTGGATATCCACCCCTTATTGGATACATTCAGTCCTCCATATCCGTGTATTCAACCAACCATGGATAAAAAATAATCAAAAGACATTCCAGAAAATTCCCCAAAGCAAAACTTGAAGTACCTACATAGCATTTATATTGTATTTACAACTATTTACATAGTATAAGGAAATATAAGTAATCTAGAGATGATTTTACTACATATAGGAGGATGTGCATGGGTTTTATGCAAATACTGTTCCATTTTCTGTAAGAGACTCTAGCCTGTGGATTTTCGTATCCAAGGGGGGTCCTGGATCAAATTCTCCTTGAACTTTGAGTGATGACAGTATGTGATTTACAAATATCTTCTTCAGCTCAGTAGGCTGCCTTTTCATTTTGGCAATGGTTTCCTTCACTATGCAGTGGCAATGGTTTCCTTCACTATGCAGAAGCAGTAGTTTGATGTGGGGCTTACAGCTCTTTAGTTGGCTCCTCATGCCTTCGATAGTATGGCTTCCAAGGTCCCTCAAGGTCTGATTGCTGTCTTTAACCACAACACTTGCATTTTCCCTCTTGACCTCCACCGGCCAGCCATGGAACTACTTGCTGTTCCATGAATGTGTTCTGCTGTCGCTTACCTCTGAGCCTTTGCACATGCTATTTCCTTTGGAACATTCTAGTATGCACACATGCACCTAGATACTTCTAGTTTAGATGGCCCCTCTTTTGGGAAGCCTTCCCTGACTACTTCCATAGTATCCTATAACTTTTCCTATTGTAACTCTTCTCCATTATACTGTATTGAAATTCCCTGTTTACATGTCTATCTCCTCTCTAGACTGTAAGTTCCTTGAGGGCAGGAAATGCATCTTTAGTATGCATCCCCTGAACTTAGTACAATGATTGGAACTTGGTAGGTACACAGAAATACGTGTCCAATGTACCGGTGACATGTCTTGGCCAAGGTCACACCCTGTGCATACCCAGGGACGGATTGTTTTTGATGTTTTGTTCAGTTACCATGGGGACAAATCATCTGACCACCAAGTTTCTATGTGTGTGTCCACATGGAATTATATGAAACTGGGCCATTGCAAATAGAAAGTAGAATCACATCATAGATGAAAAAGCTCTGGCTGAGAGGAGAAATGTAATATCTTTAAAGTGGATGTGACCTATATGTCAGATTCGTAAAGCTCCTTCCGAAAGGAGATTTGAGAGAGCCTGTAATCCTGTGAGGGATACGTTGGGACACGTGGAATCATGACATAGCATTCAGAGCTGATAGGCTGGTGTATGGAAGTGTTAATCATGGTCAATAGGATTAATCGTTGATTATAGGCATGTCTTCTTCGGACAAATTTTCAGCCTCTGCAGGGATTTGCCTGGAGGAGATTTTATGAGCAGCATTACAGAAGCAGGGACAGATTAAAATTGTGCTGCTTGAAAATTACTGCCGAGAGACTTAAAATTTTTAGTAAGATGTTCAGGAAGCCAAAGGCTTCTGGGTAATGTGTGAATTCCAGAGAAGTATTATGCTATTTTCCTTGCCAAAGGTGGGCTCTCTAATGTCCTAGCTAGGCCATAGTACTCCATTACATAAGCTGACCTTTAAAAATGCTATAACAAGGCAGTAATCAGGGCCACCCTTTCCAGAGCCAACAAGGATTAGACAGGAAAAAAAGATGTCACTGCCCTTTGTGCACAGTCATTCTGGCCCTGCTCCCAAGAACAGGCCTCTCTGGGCTTTCATCGGTCTCTTTGTTTTCTCTTGCCTGCAGATGCTCAGTAAGAGCCCATGCTGTTGGGAGAGGTACCTACGTTTGGACAGGATACATATAATATATGGCGGTCTCCATAATCAGTAGTCATATCCCATATCTGGAATTGATTAAGAAAATGCCTCTTGAGCAGTGAGTCTTACACTTTTGAGGTGGTCGTAGACCTCTTAGAATTTGATAACAGCTTAGTACCGTCTTTCCAGAAAATGAGAATCCCCAAATTTTACACCCAATTTTATGGGGATCATGGACTCCCCGAAACCCTTCATGAACCAGTGACCAAAAGCCATTGACTTAGAGATAAGAACAAAAATGGCTTCCATCTACTGAGTGCTGACTATGTACCAGGCACTACGCTAAACACTTGATATGCATTATCTCATTTAATCCACGCAGTGACCCTATGGGGCAAGTACACTTATTATTTTACAGCTCAGAGGTGGTAGAACTGAGATTCAAACACTCGCTGGTAGGCTCTGGAGCCTGTAACCTTAACATTTATACCATTCAGCCTCCAGTGAGTCTTACAAGCTTATTTCTGATTGGCCCTTTGTGCTTTAGTAGCATTGACTGTCAATCTTTCTGCTTTTTGTTTTCAGAAGAAACCTTCTTTAAGTAGTTGCTCATGGGCTCTGAGTTTAAAGATTCTGTCCTTTTAGTTCTATTGATTGTCAGTATAGCTGAACACACCACTGGTCTAGTTAAACTACTGTTAGATAAACAGAATGCCCCATTTTTCACAATATAGAATATCTGCAGAGAAATACAAATGGTAGAATGTTTCTTGCAAACTGCTTCAAAACCATTATCCTACCCTTATTTCCTTCGGTGTATTTTAGGAGTGTGCTGAGGGCTGTTTGCATAGCAAAGCTGAAGTCATTATCCCTTGTCTATATTGGAAATATCTGATTAAATTTTTTTACCTTTTTTATTGACTTTGAGTACAGATAGAATAATTAGTATGGTGTAAGTTCATGATTTTGTTTTATGATGAAGTACATTGTAGACACTATGAGACCATAAATATTTTGGTATTCATCTCTAAAAAATATTTTTTCCTTCAGAGTAAAAATTACATCAGCATACCTAAAAAAATCTAACAATTCTTTAATATTATTTAATACCCAGTGCATATTCAGGTGTCTTCAATGGTTCCTAAAATGCTGTTTACCACCTGTGGTCAAACCAGGATTCAATCTAGGACCGTGTGTTGCATCTGATTGTTATAATTAAGTGTCTTTTAATCTAGAACAGTTCCTTTTTCCATTACAAAAACTTTCTGAAGAGACCAGGCCTGTTGTTTCCTAGACTTCCTTGAGGCGCTGTTTAGCTGATCTCTCTGTCTCCCTCATCTCTTAAACTGAAAATTGGATATAAAGTCTTGCTTAGATTCCAGTCAAACATTTTTGACAAGATTATACCATAGGCAGGTACTCTGTGTTGCATCACGTTAATTAGGAAATTGTCCCATCATTAGTGTTGGGGCAAGCTTTCTATCTATCTGAATCCTTCTTGCGATCCCCAGTTCCCCTCCCACCTGTTCTCCGGTGCCTTATATCTCTTTAATAGGCATCAAGTTATTTAATTCTATAATCAGATATAAAACCAAGTAAATGACTGCTTTTAGAGCCTTGAAATCCTTATTTAAGAGTTCAAGTAAGGGGAGGACACAGAGCCCTGTGTAGGACAGAGGGCCCAGGAAAATGCTGCTGGGGAAACCAAAGGACACATGATCAGCTTTACAACTTGTCTGAGTGCTGACCTTGGCCTAAGCCCTGTCAAGCATGGGAGGCCCATTTCAGGAAGAGATTTGCCTTTTTCCCAGAGAAGACACTGGCCGTGTGACAAACATATACACGAGAGGAAGTGTTCAAGCCTGGCTCTTGCTAGGGCCAGTTCAGATGAGGCAAATTAACCTGCAGGAATGCCCCATCCCCACTGCACTTTCCCCGTCCCTGCCACACTCGCACTTGCTTCCTTTCTTTGGCTGTTGTGCATAACTCGGACTCATCCCCACCCCTACAACGTACAAAAGCCCACACATGTTCCTGACTCTCTTATGTTTTCTTTTCCTTCTTCCGTATAAAGTCTGTTCCAGCTCCGGAGTCATAGTCCCTTGTTCACAGTTAGGGATTAGTGCCTCCTTTCCCACATTTTTGAATATTAATAGGAGAGGGTGACGCTCACTGTAAGCTAGGGGGATGATGGTTAAATAGTGAACTTGCAGCTGGTACCAACAGTGGGAGAGAGATCTATGAGGACGTGTCTTCAGTTGCTACGCATCTTGCCTCTTTGTGTGGCTGGCCTTCGTTGAGGAAAAACAAACTCAGAATAGCTATCTGCCTAAAACACATTCTCCCCTTAGGTGTGTTTGCATCATGAAATAGCTTTAAAGGCAGCACATTTCTGACTGGAATTTCCTCATTAGTGGATGTGAACACTTTATCTGTGGCAACCCATTAGTTACCGGACCAACCTCTAGTTCATTGGCAATCACCCGACATGCAGTGTAGGTGTGCGCTCAGCATCCCAGTTGTACCACTGAAATGGAAACCGTCTTCTCTGAAGAGTTTTGGAAAACAAAGTCATCGATCTCAATAGAGATGCTACAGATATGGTCACTTTTGATGCACAGAAGGGCTACTAATTATTCTCAAGTAAACGTCTCCAGTACACAGTGACAAGTGGTATTGGAGGTTGGCAACCTTTCAGAGCTGGGTGCCAGGACTCCATTTATTCACTCTCGGGAGTGAGCAACTGCTTCAGTGGGAGGAGGCCTGGCTGTTCCTATTAGCAACAGTGGGATTGGGTCCTGTGGGTTCAAGAGAGGGCAGCTCACAGGACCTCTGGGTCCCTGTGCTGAAACTTTCTCTGCACTTCCCAACAGCTATGCTACGGTTAACCTTGCCAATGGATCCCATCCTCCCAGACGTGAATTAAATGAAATAAACACACAGTTAGCAATTTATACCCCCAATACTTCTTGAGAGCCCGCACTTTGGTAGATGCTCCACATACCATGGTAAACAGGGCTGGCATGTCCTCATCAAACTTAGTTTAGTGGGGAAGACAGACAGTAAATAGAGAAATAAATACAAAATTATAAATCGTTAAGTGCTATGAAAGAAATACACAGGGACTGTGAAAATACAGTAAGCAGACGCTCACTTAGACACAGTTGTCAGAAGAATGTCTATATGTTATCAAATATGCAGCTAGATGCTTGATCAAAGAGACGTGGGTGAGAGATGGTCCTTGGCCCTGACGATTTGCCAGTTTATAATAAGTTCAGTAAGAAAAGCACGTATGAAGCATAATGGAAGCCGAGAGGAAGGAAAAATTGATTCTGCCTGGAGTAGAGTAGGGGAGGGATATCAGAGACAGAGAAAGGGCGGTATCCTTGAAGGATAACTGAGCGAATGCTGGGTGAACATGTCGGGCCCGGGCTAGGGGGGTCTAGATGGAGGCAGCAGCAAGAGACATGTTTGTGGGAACGAGGCAGGTCACCTTGGAACCGTGACCTCGAGTGAACTTGCCTGCAGGGCCCCAGTACTCTGGGGGCTGGATCAGGGTGGAGCTGCTCTCTTTGAAGCCCCAGAGCGAGTCAGTAATGGGGAAATTGGAGTAGTTCTTTCTATGGCTGCCGTCGTAAATGACGACAAACTCTGGTGGCTTAAAGCAACTCCACTTTAGGATCTCAAGCTCTGAAGGTCACTGGACCAAAATCCAGCGGTCAGCAGGGCTGTGTTCCTTTCTGGAGGCTCTGAGGGAGAACCTGGTTCCTTGCCTTTTCCAGATTCTAGAAGCTGCCCACCTTCCTCCGTTCATGGCCCCCTTGCTTGATCTTCCAAGCTGGCAGCATCCCGTCTCTTAGGCCCCTTCTTAACGTTTCTCTCTGACCGCATAGCTGGGGATAGCTTCTACACTTTTAAGGGCACCTGTGTTTTGATTGAGCCCTCCTGGAAAATTCAGGATAAACTGTTTATCTCAAGGTCTTTAACCTTAATCTTACATCTGCAAGGTCCTTTTGACCATGTAAGGAAACATATTCTTGGGTTCTGAGAATTCGAATGTGGGCATCTTTGGGGACCATTATACTGCCTACCAGGAACCCAGACTCTGCCTCTTAAAGGCCCCTTCGTTTCTCATAGTTTCCCCTGGGGGCACTTCTGAAGTATCCTAGGACTTTAAAGATATTTTGAAAGTACTGCTGTGAAGTATCTGTGTTTACCTATGTATTAACACACATATGAGTTTGTTCGGAAGGCAGAAGGGATAGGGGTTGGCATATTGGGCCATATTTACAGGACTTAAACATTATTTCTTTAGATAGCTCAGCCCTGACAAACTCAGATTAAGTTACTGTTCCGTATTATGTAATTCCACAGCATCCTTATGCGCACGTGTGCATGTACGTGCGTGTGTGTATGTATGTACGTGAAGCCAGAAGGGTCAGAGTGAGGCAGGTTGTAAAGCAGCTTTAATTCATTCAGCAACCAGTTTTTGAGCACGGCACAAAAGGATATACAGTGTATTGGTGAATTAAAAAAGACACGATCCCTTCTCTTATCCCTGTGCTCGGAGTCGGGAGACAGACACTAAACAAATGGTTTAAGATGCAGAGCAAGTGTTTAAAAATAGGACCTGGGGCGGGAAGCAGCTGGAGGTTTTCCTACAGGCCACTGAGAGCCTGCAGACCTGGAGGGGCCTGTCAGTCACGGTGCAGGGACACCGAGGAGGAAAGAGGCATGAACCACATGCCTCGAGGCCAGATGGAAAGATGTCTAAGTCAGCAGATGCTAGCGTAGAGGGGGGATGACAGTCGAGAACTTGAATAGGCTTGTACACCCTGCAGAGGCCAGTGTTTGATACAAGAGGGCTATATACCATGTAGCTCACGTCCTTTTGGGTCCCATGTCACCAAGATATGTGAGCCCCTTGGAATAAGATCAATCTTAGAACAATGTGGAGGAGCATAGAGAGGGAAAATCCTGAATTGTGTTTAAACCTGCAATGGCTGAGAAAAATCCATAAGTAATTAAACTTGCCTGAAATTGGCTAAATTGAGTTTTCTGCTTTCTGATGGAATGTGACCTCAAAATGGTGATGCCGCTGTGTTATAAAACAACAATTTTACGTTTTTGCAGACCTGAGAATGAAGACTGTTGAAAGTCATGCCTGACGCATAGGTTTGCCGTGCTGAGGGGTTTAAATTTTATTCTATCCTAAATGTAGCTGGCTGTAGCTACCCGTCAGGGGTTTTAATCAGGAGACAGACAGAATCAGGTCTGCATTAGAAAAATAAACTCAGAGAGCAGTTTAAAAGGAGACCTGAAGGGTGTGGATGGCAGGAAGTGCATCAGAAGATAACCCCAGTCATCAGGTGAGAGAGAACTGCCTTCAAACCTCGTCATGTTCTGTGTTATGCTTCAGGGCTGGAAGGGACCTCATCTTCTGGTTCCATGTACTTCCTCTGGGGACAGGTAACAGCATTTCTATTTTTTCAGGTGAGGTAGTTGAAGGTCAGAGAAAGTGAATTTCAAATGACGAAGATTCAAGAATAATTGGTTTACTAATGTCAGAGTGATATCCATCATGGCCTACGTGAAACATGTATATTTCTTGAGACGTTGCTCAAAAGTTACCACTGGGTATATTCCCTGGAGTTTGTTACTATAACAAAGTACAATAGTTATCTTGTTATATTGCCCACGTGAAAAACCATGAGTAGGTTGCAGCCTGAGGCTCATTCCTCTTGCCTATGCGGAGCCTTGACCATAAATAAAGCCAGGGCAACCTCTTGGTCAGGACCTGAAGTGCACGCATAGAGCCTAGTGGGAAATGCAGAGGGTGAAAGCATTGAACTTTGATACCCTACACCTGCTAAAGCAATAGATTCTGTTTCCACTGCGCCTGGCACTGAGCCGGAAGGCTAATAAAAGAGGCAGAATGAGTGTGGAGATGTGGTTGTCGCTAAGTTGTAAAAAAAAAAAAAAAAAAAAAAAAAATCCCTCTGCTACTTGAATTTGCCAAAGAATTGCCATGTTGCAAATGGCAGGTTGATGCTGTGGTCACAGCAGGTTTCAAGAGGCAGAGATAGGAAGGCAAAACCAATGCAGCAACGGAAGGGACTCTGGAGGGAGGCAGTAACTAGGGAGACACCCAAGATGGGTCCTGGAGGGGGTGGGCGGTGGGCCGGCAAATATTGACGCTTAAATCTATTTCTCTCTCATTTGCCACAGCTAAGCATATCGTTTTTTGTTTTTTGGTTTTTTTTCGCGGTATGCGGCCCTCTCACTGTTGTGGCCTCTCCCGTTGCAGAGCACAGGCTCCGGACGCGCAGCCTCAGCGGCCATGGCTCACGGGCCCAGCAGCTCCGCGGCATGTGGGATCTTCCCGGACCGGGGCACGAACCCGTGTCCCCTGCATCGGCAGGCGGACTCTCAACCGCTGCGCCACCAGGGAAGCCCCTGAGCATATAGTTTGAGTCCCATGAATACTTTTAATTGGGTTACATTTCCCGAGAACTTGGCAAACTTCTTTTTACTTCTGTGCTTTCAATATTTTAAGTGCTGCAGTTTTGATAGGAAGAAAATAGATTTAGTCTTTAGATACAGTCAGCTCAATGATTTAGAAGCAACTTTGGCCATACTTTTCATTTACTTTTAGTTATTTTTTTATACAGCAGGTTCTTATCAGTCATCGATTTTATACACATCAGTGTATACATGTCAATCCCAAGCCTTCAATTCAGCACACCCCCACCCCCGCCGCTTTCCCCCCATGGTGTCCATACGTTTGTTCTCTACATCTGTGTCTCAATTTCTGCCCTGCTAACCGGTACATCTGTAGCATTTTTCTAGGTTCCACATACATGTGTTGATACACGACATTTGTTTTTCTCTTTCTGACTTACTTCACTCTGTATGACAGTCTCTAGATCCATCCACGTATCAACAAATGACTCTATTTCGTTCCTTCTTAGGGCTGAGTAATATTCCATTGTATATATGTACCACATCTTCTTTATCCATTCGTCTGTCGATGGGCATTTAGGTTGCTTCCATGACCTGGCTGTTGTAAATAGTGCCTCAGTGAACATTGGGGTGCATGTGTCTTTGAATTACGGTTTTCTCTGGGTATATGACCAGTAGTGGGATTGCTGGGACATATGGTAATTCTATTTTTAGTTTTTAAAGGAACATCCATACTGTTCTCCATAGTGGCAGTATCAGTTTACATTCCCACCAACAGTGCAAGAGGGTTGGCTTTTCTCCACACCCTCTCCAGCAATTGTTGTTTGTAGATTTTCTGATGATGTCCATTCTAACTGGTGTGAGGCGATACCTCATTGTAGTTTTGATTTGCGTTTCTCTAATAATTAGTGATGTTGAGCAGCTTTTCATGTGCTTCTTGGCCATCTGTATGTCTTCTTTGGAGAAATGTCTATTTAGGTCTTCTGCCCAGTTTTGGATTGGGTTGGTTGATTTTTTGATATTGAGCTGCGTGAGTCTCTGTTTCCCCCAGTCCTGTCGGAGTCCTGCAGTCAAATCTCGCTAGCTTTCAAAGTCTGATTCTCTAGAAATTCCTCCTCCCATTGCCGGACCCCCAGGTTGGGAAGCCTGACGTGGGGCTCAGAACCTTCACTCCAGTGGTTGGACTTCTGTGGTATAAGTGTTCTCCAGTCTGTGAGTCACCCACCCAGCAGTTATGGGGTTTGATTTTACTGTGTTTGTGCCCCTCCTACCGTCTCATTGTGGCTTCTCCTTTATCTTTGGATGTGGGGTACCTTTTTTGGTGAGTTCCGGTGTCTTCCTGTCGATGACTGTTCAGGAGTTAGCTGTGATTCTGGTCTTCTTTCAGGAGGGAGTGAGAGCACGTTCTTCTACTCCGCCATCTTGAACAAATCTCCTCTGGCCATACTTTTCTATAAACCTCTTCTCTGAGCTTGATGACTTTACCAAGCACTTTTACTACTTCTTTTTTAGTAGGGCATAGTACTCCCTTCCCTCCTGTAAATAGTAAATATACTGCACTAATGACATGTAAATTTGAAAAAGGGAAAAATGCCTCCTGAATCCCAGCACCTTGAAATGAAGAATAGTTTTATGTGTGGAACTGAAAAAAGCCAAACTCATAAAAGCAGTGTAAATTGGTGGTTACCAGGGGCTGGGGACCCAGGACAGATGTTGTTTAAGGGTAAACTTGCAACCAGTATTAAAGAAGCCTTAGAGAGCCACGTGTAGTGAATATGAAAACATTGTCGTGAATATGAAAAACAGTATTGTAGCATAATTATCAAACTTGCTAAAGGAGTAGAACTTAATTATTCCGACCCCTAAAAAGAAAGGACAATTACATAACGTGATAGGGGTGCTAAATACCACTACAGTGGCAATCATATTACAATATAGAAATGTAGCGAATTAACATGTTGTGTATCTTAAATATACAAAATGTTATAGATCAAGTATGTTCAATAAAAAAAGAAACTGGCTGACAAGTAACAAAAAAAAGAATAAGAAAAAGAACAATTTTATCCTCGTAAACCCTTTCTCACTCTTTCCCACATGTATATGCATTTTTTATGGTTGTGATCATAAGGATCTTATGCCCTGTTTTTTCACTTAACATTCGCTGTTACACGTTTCTATATTTCTGCATTGCCATCATAATCGCTGTAAAGTAGTACTTTTCAAGGTCTTGCAACTACCTCAATTCTCTTTTTCTTTTGTTTGTACAAAATGTGAGGGGATGGATTTTGTTCTGCCTGCTGGGTTGAAGCTGCCTAGCTCAGAGACAACTTTTAGCTTTGCATTTTGATCAGGCCTCTTTCAAAGTGTTGTGTCACTGTGGGTGCATTTCAGTGGCATCCATTTCAGTTACTAGATTGGAGATCTGTATTAGGGCATTTTAGAAATGCTGGTTTCTAGTTCTTTCCTGTTGAGGAAATGCCAGATAACACAGCTTGTACTGTAATAGGTCTGCCCAGACTGCAGCTGGCCTGCCACGTGGGGCTGGAGGATTGTGAATTCAGCCCTTTGCCTCTGTCCCTTTGATTACCACAGTAGGGGGGGGTTATCAGCGAGTTCTGGTGGGGGAAGTAGACAAGACGTCAGAAAAAGGGCCGTCTCAGGGTTGCGGGTGGTGAGTGGGGAGTGCTTTTGGGGTTGTACCAGAATGTTGGTTGTGACCGAAGCAGAAGATGTAATAGGGTGTTGCTGCACACATGACAAGAATTCTCCAGATTTCTAGAAAAGATTCAAATGTTCCTTTAAGAAGATGCTTTTCTCTTCATGTCACAGATTCCTTTTTGAATCTGAGAAAAGCTATGTACTTCACCACCTCACCCCCCAAGTGCAGGCTGTCATAAATACACATTTATGTATTCCACATAGCACCCTTAGGGTAAAGAATCTCATTGTGTTGCAAACTATTATATATAGAATGAGAAAACAACAAGGTCCTACTCTATAGCCCAGGGAACTATATTGAGTATCCTGTGCTAAACCATAATGGAAAAGAATATGAAAAAAATGTATATATATGTATAACTGAGTCACTTTGCTGTACAGCAGGAACGAATACAACATTGTAAATCAACTAGACTTCAATTGAAACATAAATGAATAAAGCTTCAAAAAAATTTAAAAAAATATCTAATTTCGTAAGGAAGGTTTGGTGGGAAGGAGATGGTGGTACTAGTATTTCCCAGCACTTGCCCTCTGATTTTCTATTTTCTCCTTGAGAGGAATTTTGTGTTTTGTTAGGGGTTTGCAACCTTATTTAAATAAGTGGGGGTGGTGTTGGATCACAGCGACAGCCCCGGAAAGTGGGGCATCAGTGAGAAAGAGGATCTTGGAAAAACAGCATGGATCGCAGAGGTGGGGCCAGAAGGGTTATGATGAGGATTACAAGGGAATGAACCAAAAGAGAAAGGAGAGAGAAATAGTTTGAAGTTTGCCTTTTACGCATCTTGAAGCAGGTTTTCCAGTGTGTGTCTAGTCTTCTTTGTGTACAAAACTCCAACTCCTCTGAAGTTTATGATCCTCAGCAAATTACCAAGTGCAGGCCGTGTGCTAAGTCCTTGCCAATGTCTTTATTTGGTTGAGACCCTGGGCTCTGTATTCTGACTTACTGGACTCAGATCCAGATTCCTGGGTAAGGTATCTAATCTCTCCAAGCTTCAGTTTTCTCATCTGCAAAATGGGAATGATAATTCTTAAGTGTGAGGAGTAAATACGGTAATTCTTATGAAGCACATTGCACAATGCCGACACACATTGTGTTTAAGAATTGAAGCCATTATTATAATTTTTATTAAGATTCCAAGGTAGATTCTGACCCTTAAGGTCCAAGGGCCAGGTAGCCAAATAACTCCATGCATGTGAATGGAAGTGTGCATTTCAGACCTCCAAACGGAGTTGGAAAGGGACTTTTGCCGTTAAAATGGATCTTCAGATATTATCAAAGACAATCATCTACCTATATTGCCCTTGTCTTTTTGACGATTCCTATGATTTTGATAACATTTATGAAATTTGGTTTGATAATTTAGAGAATAAATACGTTCAAGTTTTCATGCATATTTCACAGGTGTTATGTAGATAAGGTTACTAGGATTCTCAGAGAGAGGAAATAGTGACCAAAGACTCCATTTCATAAATTATATGTTGCAGGAACTGTCTAGCAAGAGGGTAGGGTCCAGCGTCATCCTAAGGGGCAGGCAAATGTTCATCGTGCAATGAAAATGATAGCTTAAGGAAATCCACTAGTGTGTGTGCGCCTAGTTTAATTCCTTAAGTCAGCCCCTGCAGAAGTGGATGCATATACAAAATCGAGGCAGGTTTATCCTATCAAAGGGTGAGTTTTGGTGTCGAGTCTCCTTTTAAAAGAGATGTTTTCTCTGTGATCTCCCACAACCTCTTCACTCACCATCACAGCAGTCATCCCACTGTTCTCACTTGTTTCGTTGTCTTTTCTGCTAGAGCGTAAGCGCGGTGAGGGAGGGACTGGCTCTGTCTTGTTCACTACTTGATTCCCATCCGTAGCACAGTACTGAGCACTTAGTACTCAATGAATACCTATGGAAAGAAAAATAGCCCCACACCAATGCGTTATTGAGCAGTTAGCATAATGGTTAAGAGCTTGGATTTTGCAATCAGAGTGGCTGGGATTTATGTCCCAGATCTGCTGCACGTAAGCTATGACTACCTTGGGCAAGTTATTTAACCTTCCTGAGCTGCATTTGCTCATCTGTCAAATGGTGATAGTGATAAGCTAATTCACAGGGTCATGGTGATCGTTCAATAAAATGATGTATCTAAAATGCTCAGAATTGTATATGGCACGTGATAAATATTCTGCCAATTGTAGCTATAATAGTAATTCTGATGATTATTAATCAAAATGCTTATCGTTGTTGACTGTATATTTTTTGGAGGGAGGGAAAGGAAGTTTAAGTAAATGGGTTAGATGATAGAAACTGGAAAGACTATAAAGAAGTCCGAAAATACTGAACACTGATTGAAATATTCCACAGGAATAGAAGCACCTGAGGGAACATTTAATAGGATTTAAGAAAATATTACTCTTGTGAGCTATATGGTGCCCCCAGGTCTGAAAGTGTTAACTAAATGTTGCCAAGGAAGCACCTGATTTTATACAAGGTCTATTCATCCTAATCACGTGGCAGCGGCTCATCCGTATGCTTGAGGGAAGACTCCTCTCCTTAATTCATTACACCTTTTGGTCAGGGAGCTATTTTTCATGTGCAGTGGATGTGTCACTGAATTTTGATAGACAGCGCTCGAGTCCCCGTAGAAATTCCTTTTCAGCTACAAGGGCTTGCATTTCAATTTTCAACATGTTCCGACTCTTTCTCTTATGTTGCATTCACGAAGGCCCTTTCTGTTTGGTGGAGAGACACATTGCCTGTAGTTTTCATTGTATTTTGATGCTCCTTTGTTCCTGCATCTAGAATGTTTCGTCGAGTACGCGTGAGTTGCCAAGCTCTGGGTCCCTGCCCTCATGGACCTTAACCTTAGAGCCTGAAGTAACTTCATGGGGTTCCTGGTTCTACCTAGATATTTTATAGGTTGGTAAATGATAGCACAGAGAGGGTGAGGGACATGTCTGAGCTCAGGGTGCTGTGTAGTGATAGAGCCGGGGCTGACTTAGGTCTCAGATGTCCTGTCCAGTCAGTGCACCCTCTGATATAACACCAGCGTTGGAGAAATGTCCATTAGTTCCCGTCACATCCACTTGTTTCTGGTAGGAAATGCTACGCTGTGCTGATGGAGGGATAAACCAGTCCTATGTTTCTAGAAGCACACTGATCTGATGACTCAGGTCTGCCCTGAAAAACGTTTGGGCATGGGATTGGCTCAAGTGATTAGTATCAATGTGTATAAAATTGTAGGAAGAACTTAGAAAACAATTTGGCTGGATTAGTTGACATTCCTCCAGGTTACTCTCCAAGTCAGAATTTAAACAAGAAGTTTGGGCTGATGAGGTCATGCAGATGAATGTACAATTTATATACAAGTACGTGGTTAGAGTCTAATATAAATACAGTGTCCTCAGAAAGTCACCAAGCAGGACTTCTTCTGGTGATATCAGGTTTATTCATTCATTTATTCCTTCTTTCTACAAGTACTTATGGAACACCTACCATGAACTAGACATTAGACATACTGAGGATCTGGAGATGAATAAGGCCTCTGTTATCAAGGAACTTAGGATCAAGATTTCAGGGTAAGACCTAATCGATGGTGTAGGCTTGGGTTGGTGTTTTAGGATGTACTGAGGAAAGATTGCTGGTGAGCGTGCTGTACACACGAAGACCTGAAATGAATGCCATTCTTTATCCCTCTGGGAAACTCATAACCACTTGCAAGTGAGACAGGCCTCTTTGTGCCTTTAAGGGTCAACAGATCCTATGGAACCATTAGGGTAGGTCATGATCGTCAATAAAGGAAATTATATTTTCTCCTATCCAGGAACCATTGCTCTTCCAAGGAATTTGTGGCTTGGCTAGGGACAGAGAGTTATCTGACTTCCCACGGGTTCGGTGAAGGTTGATTCCTCGTGTTTCTGCCATATTGCACTATGCCACCACCTGCCTACTTGGACCTCTGCCTACTGCTATGTTCATCTAAGGCCGCACCACTCTTTTGTTAGGAGATCTTGCCTACCACTGGATACTCCTCATGCCGCAGGCTTTTAACCTCTGCTTGTTGTTCGTGGCCAGCCTCCCAGAATGTTTCACCCTCTTAGCAGTATTCCCTTCTACAATTACTGCTGGGTTCGTCCCCAGGGGTCTGCTATAGCTCAGGAAGCAGGCATAGTCTCAAGATCTGGGCTTTCCCTGGTCTGGCCACTCTCACTGCCCGAAGCCCACACCCCATCACCAGGGCGCCCCCAATTGTGATTCTAGCAGCAGCTACCTCAACTACCCCATGACGGCAAATATTCAGCCCTGTATTTTTGCTAATTGACTTTCAGTGGCTGGGTTTTGATTATGCATCTTGCCTCATCCCCCAATTTTTTTTTTTTTTGAAACCAGTGGAAAAAAGTCATCAACTCACATAGAAAGGTACAAAGAAGAAAGTGAAGATCACTTATAACTCCAAAATTCATAGATACCTATTGTTAACATTGTGTGTTCATATGTACTGAAGTACATATACGCAATTCTATTAGTGCTACCTTCAAAAAAATACATCAAATCTGGTTAGTCTTTACTGCCTTCAACCTTGCCCCCCTTGCCCAAGCCATCATCATCCCTTGCCTGGGGCATATCGATAACCTCCTAGCTGCTCTACAATCTATTCTCCAGCTAACATCCATCAGATCATGTCATGCCCTTACTCAGAAGTCTCCAGTGACTTCCCATCACACTTTGAATCAATGCAGCGTCCTTTCCATGGCCAACTAGGCCCCCTTAGCTCCTGGCCCCTCTGTGTTCTCACCTCGTATCACTCTTCCTCTTTGCTGCTCCTCAAACAACTCAAGTATGATTCTGCCTCTGGGACTTCAGCTGGTTTTTCCCTCTGCGTGTCACCCACTAGTGGATCTCATATAGCACCCTCTCTTGATACTGTCTGTTCCCTTCCTTGCTTTATTTTTCTTCCCAGTGCTTATCTTTATATGACATCATGACCATCTGTATATATGTTTTATTTTTAATTGTTTCTTCCAATAGACCTAAGCTTCATAATGACATATTGTTTTGTTTATTGTTTAAACAGTAAACAGCGTCTGGCACATGGTAGGAGCTTCAATAAACATATGAATAAAACTTAAAAATATACATATACACACATATTTAAATATCACACCACACACGCCATTTAGTAAATGACTTTTTAAATTTAAGGAGGCTCTCCTATATTGAAAAATACTGATGTAGATTATCGATTTTATGTTTGTATATTTTAAATATTCTTACTAATGGTCAATCATTATTTTCTGGGGTGGGAGATGGTAAATTGGGCTGAGAAACGGTATAAACCTTTTGAAGCAGTGTCTTGCCATCCTACTGGAGTCTGAAAATCAAGACGGGATTATAAAATGTTTAGATGGCCTTTCTCATGTGTCGGAAAGTAGTTTCTCAAAGGGGTTCGAAGCAGGTTTTGAACAATGAAATGAGGATGTAGGGGTTAACGTGATTCCTCTGAAGGCGAAGGCACTTATTGTGAGGCAAATGGTATATTGAGTGTTAGATTAAAATAGCCATATAACTTTATAATCACACTTCTTATAAACAAGAGATGACACTGAAAGTGAGAGAGCACTTGACAGCTCCTCTACAGGTATATTGTCAGAACGTGTGACAGATGCCAACAGTAACAGTCGGAGTAACATGTTGATGTTATTTCACTTAATAATTCGATTTTCAATCTTTTTTACACCTTAAAATTTGTTTTGAAAGATTTTCATAGCAGATATCCGCCTAGCTCCAGAAGGAAGGTGCCAGAGATCATGTTACGTTATTTGCTTCTTACTGTCAGCTTTTAGAAGCCCAGGAGGTTCCGAGTCAACTCATGTTCTTTATTCTGCGTGTGAGTCTATGTTGGGACTTGGAAGAAAGGTTCTATGCCGTAACCGAGGAAGTCTTTTTTTTTTTTTAATTTAATTTAATTTCTTAACAAGGAAGTCTTAATGAGGAAGTTATCCCGTTGAACAAAATCCAGTCTAAAAGGTAGTATGCTCCTGGGTTGGAGAAAGGTTTTGTCGTAACCAAGGCTTGCACATCTGTTTGGAAGCTGTGTTGTCTTTGATGTGTTTTGTGATTTAATAGCCTTACAAACAGGCTTTTCAGCAGACCCAAATATACAGTGTGCTTCCATAAAATGTATACATACTTTCAAAACCAATATTTATTTGTAAGAAATCTTATGTCAATGTGTGGCAGCACTGGAGCCTGAGGAAGCAAATGTTTGCCATCAGCTTCTCCGACTCTGAGTGCGACCTCTACTTACATGTGTTTTTCTCCTCTTTACCCTGCTGGCCTCCATGAGAATAGAGAGATGGATAATCTCTTCTTCCAATTTATGTTACCTTGAAATGCTTGCCTGGATTAGTTCAATTTAGTGACATTTCCCAGTACAATTTTCTTTTTTTAATTGTTTTTGATTTATTATAAAAGCATTCCTGTTCATTATAGAAATAGTGGGAAAACAGAATGTTAGACCTAAAATGTACCTGAATCTGGATAGCTTCCCTGGAAAGGAATTTGGAATTTATGGGGTCATCTTATGGTCCCGAGAAATGACCTCGATCTCTGATTTCAATTACTTACTAGACACAGTAAAGAATATTTTTCTATTTTAAGAGGGCTATGTGGTGCTCATTTGAAGGGTTTAGAAAATGTAGAAAGTTTAAGGAAAAAAGGGTAACAATTGCTCAAAATTCCACCCTCCAGGGAGAAATATTGCTAACATTTTGACCTATGTCCTGGTAGCTGTTTGATAGGATTGAGAATCTAATGTATATATGTATTTTATAGCTTTTTCTCTTAACATATCGTAAAAATATTCTATTTTATCAAAAATTTTTCTTAAATATAATCTTTAAAGAATCAATAGTATTTTATAGTATACAAGTGTTATAATTAACTATTTTTCAGTAAACATTTAGGTTTGGAAAATTTATCACCATTGTAGTTGACTTTGAGATAAACTTCTTTCCACATGAAAAAGAAAATTTGAAAAACTGAAATGTATGAAGAATACAAAATAGAATCACCTGCAATAAACATTACTATAAATTTAATGTATTTCCTTTCAGTATTACGTAACTACCTTTCCCATTTTTATGTAACTTGTAACCATCATTATATATGTATACATGTATCTATACATTTATATGAAGTTGATTCTTATTTACGGGTTCCATATTTGCAAATTCCCCTACTTATGAAAATTTGTGACCCTAAAATCAACACTCACGGTGCTTTCACGGTTATTCATGGACATTCACAGAGTGGCAAAATATTTGAGTCACCCAACACACATTCCCAGGTGAGATTGAACAAAGTGAGACTCTGCTTTCTTGTTTCAGCTTTTATATTGTAAACAAGAAATCCTCTTTAAAGTCTATTAAGTGCCATCTTCAAATTTCTGTGATTTTTGTTGGTGATACATATGTGTGTGTGGGTATAAAAATATAGAGCATTGTATGTGCTTGTATTATATACAAGCCCAGGGGATTGTACCCCACTCTTTCAATTTTTATTATAAGTAACATATTCTCATGTTATTAAGTATTTTTGAGAACCTGATTAATGGCTGCCTAATATTCCAACCTAAAGATATACTAGGATTTTATCAACAGGACATTATTATGGGGCATTAGGTTTTATTTTTTTTTTTTAATAACTTAAAAAAATTTATTTAATTTATTTATTTTTGGCTGCATTGGGTCTTTGTTGCTGCGTGCGGGCTTTCTCTAGTTGCGGCGAGCGGGGGCTACTCTTTGTTGCGGCGCACAGGCTTCTCATTGAAGTGGCTTCTCTTGTGGCTGAGCACGGGCTCTATGTGCACGGGCTTCAGAAGTGGCACGCGGCGCGGGCTCAGTAGTTGTGGCTCGTGGGCTTAGTTGCTTCGCAGCATGTGGGAGCTTCCCAGACCAGGGCTCAAACCCGTGTCCCCTGCATTGGCAGGCAGATTCTTAACCGCTGCGTCACCAGGGAAGCCTTAGGTTTTAAAATTGTTGCTGACAGTTAATGTAGTCCATCACATCAATAGGCTAAAGAAGAAAAATCATGTAATCATGTTAATAGATGTAGAAAAAGCATTTGACAAAATCTAATATCCATTCATGATAAAAACTCAGCAAACAAGAAATAGAAATTTCCTTAACTTGGTAAAGAACGTCTACAAAAAACCTACAGCTAACATCATACTTAATGGCAAGAGACTAGATGCTTCCTGCTGTGATCAGGAACAAGACAAGGATTTCCCTACTAACCACTCCTTTTCAATATTGTACCAGAAGGCCTAGCTAATTCAATAAGACAAGAAAAGGAAATAAAAGGTATACATATTGGGAAGAAGGAATAAACCTGTCATCAGTCACGGATGACATGACTGTCTATGTAAAAAATCCTAAAAAAAAAAAAAAAAAAAAAAAAAATTCCTGGACCTAATAAACAGTTATAACAAGGTTCCCGGATACAAGGTTAATACAAAAGTCAAATTGCTTTCCTATATACCAGCAATGAACTATTGGAATTTGCATTTAAAACACGATGCTATTTACATGGGCACCGAAAATGAAATCATCAGGTATAAATATAACAATATGTATAAGATCGATATGTGAACAACTACAAAACTGATGAATGAAATCAAAGAAGATTTAAATAAATGGAGAGATATTTAATGCACATGGATAGGAAGACTCAATCTTGTTAAGATGTTGGTTCTTTCCAACTTGATCTACAGTTTCAAGGCAAATCCAACCAGAATTCCAGAAAATTATTTTGTGGATGTCGACAACCTGATTCTAAAGATTATATGGAGAGGCAAAAGACCCAAAATAGCCAACACAATACATGAGGAGAGGAAAAAATTTGGAGGACTGACACTGTTCAACTTCAAGGCTTACTACAAAGCTACAGGACTGAAAACAGTGTGGTGTTGGTGAAAATAGACAAATAGATCAGTTGGGTAGAATAGAGAGCCCAGAAATAGACCCCCCACAAATATTAACTGATCTTTGACAAAGGAGCAAAGGCAATTCAATGGAGAAAGGAATGTCTTTTCAACAAATTGTGCTGGAACAACTGGACATCTACATCCCCCCACCCCCACCCCTGCCCAATCTAGACATGGGCCTTACATCTTCCACAAAAAGTAACTCAAAACAGATGATCAACTTAAATGTAAAACGCAGAACTATGAAACTCCTACAAGATAAGACAGGTGAAAATCTAGGGGACTTTGGGTTTGATGATTTTCTAGATATACCAAAAGCACTATATCCATTGAAGAAATATTTGAAACGTTGGACTTCATTAAAATTAAAGACTTCTGCACTGCTAAAGGCACTGTTAAGAGTATGAGAAGAAAAGGCACAGATTGAGAGAAAATCTTTGCTAAGCACATATAAAATATTGATATCTAAAATACACAAAAATCTCTTAAAACTTAATAACGAGAAAATAACACAATTTAAAAATGGGCAAAAGATCTGCATAACCACCTCACCAAAGAAGACAGACACATGACAGATAAGCATATGAAAAGGAACCCAACATCATGTGTCATCAGGGAATGGTAAATTCAAACAGTAGTGAGATACTACTACTTACTATTAGAATGGCTAAAATCCAAAACACCGACAACACTGGACGCTGGTGAGAATGTGGAGCAGCAGGGATTCTCATTCATTGCTGGTGGGAATGCAAAATGGTACAGTCACTTTGGTGACAGTTTGGCAATTTCTCCGAAAATTAAACATACTCCTGCCTTCAGATCCATTAGTCACACTCTTTGATATTTACCCAGAGGAGTTGAAAATTCACATCCACATGAAAACCTGCACGTGGATGTTTATAGCAGCTTTAGTTATAGTTGCCGAAAGTTGGAAGCAACCAAGATGTCCTTCAGTAGGTCAAATGGACAAATTGTGGTACATCCATAAAACGGAATATTATTCAGTGATAAAAAGAAATGAAATCTTATGCAGAAAGAAATGAAATCTTATGCCATAAAAAGAGACAGAGGAAGTTAAATGCATATTGCTAAGTGAAAGAAGCCAATCTGAAAAGGCTACATATTATATGATTTCAACTATATGACATTCTGGACAACGGAAAACTATGGAGACAGTAAACAGATCAGTGGTTGCCAGGGCCTGAGGAGAGAGAGGGATTAATAAGTGGAGCACAGGGTATGTCTAGAGCGGTGAAACTTTCCGTATGACACTATAATGGTGAACACATGTCCTATACATTTGTCAAAACCTATAGAATGTAAAACACCAAGAGTGAACTCTAATGCAATCTATGGACTTTAGTTAATAATGATGTATTAATATTGGATTATCAGTTATAACAAATCTAGCATACTAACGCAAGATGTTAATAATGGGAAACTGTGTGTGTGCAGGGGGTGGGGAGGTGTTAAGCGGGCACATGGGAACTCTGGACGTTCCACTCAATTTTTCAGTAAACTGTAAACTGCTGTAAAATACAAAGACTAATTATGAAGAACTGTTGCTGAAATATCAGACAACCCTGTCATTCTGAAATTCTGCTTTTGTTATTCATACTGCCAGTGGCACATCACTTACATAAGGAATAGCTTTATCATGTATTTTAATACAGAGATGTTTATAAATGTCTCAACAAGCAGGTTGTACGTGCATTTCACTAAAATATTCTGGGTATGCAAAGGTCACTTCTCAAGTTCTCCTGAAGTGTTTGAGGTGGTGTTAATACAACTGGGGTCGAAATTCCTCCCCCTTTTTCTCTAGCCTTTGATGAAAGAGAAGAGGCAATCTCAGGCTTTTCGGAGGGCAGGTTATCAAAGGCGCGCTTGGCCTAGGGGACTTTGAGCTTTCTAAAGGGCGGAATCTCTGGTGCATGTGGTGTTTCTTATTCTCCAGGGCTGAGTGGGTTTTGGTGTTGAAATTACTTTGGCACCGTGAGCAGCTGGGGAATTGGTATGCGGGGGATCGTGAAGAGAGTCTTTGGTTAGTTTTCTTCTAGGTCACCTCGAGTCCCAGAGGTATTCTATCTGCTCGAAGCTGTGAATGACAGGTTCTTTCTTTTTTTCTACGTGCCTACCTCTCTCAGACAGGGGGTGGGGAAATCAGGGCTCCCCGATTTGGTACCCCTCTGTGTTCTGAAATTGTGTTTATAACAAATAAGCCGTGAGAAGTAATGAAAAACCCTCGGTAAGGTCAAGGTGTTATAGAAAGCCAAGGTTTTATTGTTTTTCTTCATCACTCCTCAAAGGCAAAATGAAGGCAGCAGTGCCGAGGTTAATGGCATGCTGCCATTAAAACAAAAAAAAAATTGCTCCTGATTTTTGATATATGTTTTATCTGTATTTGTCCTTACTTTCGAGATACGCAAAGCATGTGGACAAGCTAATTAATAGATGCACTGTTACAACAGATAACCGACCAACAGGAAGTAAAGGTAAATGCCTTCAAGTATCTAAATCAAGGGTGCAGGCAGGGTGAGCCCAAGATCCAGTTCAATTTAGCAAACCTGTATTGAGCACCTACTAGGTGTTCACTGTTGGAGTTGGTGGCCTTTGCTACCAGACCTGGCTCCAGTGGCCATTTTGATTTGAAATTCTACTCCTATTCTTCATTAAATATCCAGAATGTTCCTTAAGCAAAATGGTGATAGTTTGATTTTTGTGTCTCTCCTACCACTGGGTTCTGATACCACCTTTTGGCTGCTCTATTTTGGCCTGGTAGCTGGGCGTTCCCCCCCCCCCCCCCCCCCCGGCTGTTTCCAAGACCAGACTCTACCTTCTTAAATTGACAACTGGCTAATTTGAGGAATTAATGTGTAGTAATTTTTCAATAGTAGAATTGTGAAGTGAAAGAGTGGGAAGTCACGTCTCCCTTCCTTGTTGTATGAATTCATTTAACCAATGACTTTCTGGAGAAAGGTGTTTTTTTTGTTTGTTTTTGTTTTTAAATTTCATTCCTTTCTTCCCTTCCTGGATCAAAGGGATAATTCTGATACTGGAAATTTGGGGGAGGAAGAAGGAGAAAATGGTCAGCATCATAACAGACTGTGAAGGAGAGGTTTTGAGCAAGGGGTTCTCCTCTCCTCATTCTACAATTCTGCTTACATTTTGAGTCTTGTGTCCAGATTCAGTGTCCACGGATCAGGTTAGCCAAGTGATGTTTTGGTGGGAGAGAGGGTGACATTGGCAGCAAATGGTACACTTGGCTAACCCCAATAAATGCAACATGCCCGATCAAATGGTTAAAAGAAGACAACAGAAAATATAAAATTTCAGGCCAGAAGCCGTGCTTAAGTGTCATTACTCTCTGTTATGGACTGAATAGTGTTTCTCCCAAACGCATATTTTGAAGCCTTAATCCCCAGTGTGATGATATTTGTGTATGGGGACTTTGTGAGATAATTAGGTTTAAATGAGGTCATAAGCATGGGGCCCCAATCCAATGGGATTGGTGGCATTATAAAAGGAGGAGGAGACGAAAGAGAGTGCACAGGGAAAAAATGAGGGCACAGCAAGGAGGCAGCTGCCTACAAGCGAGGAAGAGAGCCCTCACCAAAATACAATTTACTGTCACCTTGATCATGGACTTCTGGCCTCCAGAACCATGAGAAATAAATTTCTGTTGGTTAAGGCACCCAATCTGTGGTATTTTGTTATGGCAGCACAGGCAGACTAAACTAATACACCCTCCAACTCAAATTTCTTATCGCAAAACGTCTGTACAGTATTTACCTGCTTACAACAATGTCTTTAGTGTTCCCTTCAGTCCAAGTATTTATTGTACCCCAAGATACTAGACGTTGGTAGTTGTCCAGAATTAGTAAAACTCTCCTTCTTTTGCATCTATCAGACATCGCAACCTCACACAGACCTGGCTGAAAGAGGCAGACTAGACCAAGCAAAGGCCACGTTGCCCAAGTCTCTACAGTGACATGGAACTAAATGTGGCAAAAATAGTTATTCACCCATCACTTTTCGCAACTCCCCCACAATTCTGATGCCAATAATTATGTGAGCTTTGAAGAATTAATTTTTAGGACCTAGAGATTCTTTTAAAGTGTATACTATTTCTGTAGGTGGTTGATAGGGGCTATCAAAGTTAACTGGTAGCCTGGGAAAGACAGCTTAATGTGGGGGAGAAGAGATGCCTACTTAGGTTTAACTGTCATGCCATGCTTTAGTATATGGTAGAGAAACAATCAAAATAGAAAGCTTCATCAAAAAGATATAGTTTTGATCACCTAATATAAATTGAACACCTAGTATGAATGGGAAATATATATATAAAGGCAGGGTGTTTTTCAAGAAATTGATTTTTAGCTATGAAAACTTTTGGTAACAATAACTTCCTCAGAACCTCAATTTATAAAATAGATATAAATGAAGCAGCTCTGATTAAATTAGAGATGGGCTACCTGAGCAGCAATGACATTTGAGACCCCCTTTTAGAGCACTAAGGCTCTTGAAGAACTCACCCTTGCTTACTTAAAGTACCTTGCTGTTTATAAGATTTGAGTCTTTGGGGAACGATGGAAGAATTCTTACACTGAAACATGATGGAAGGGGTACTATGCTATTTCCAAGGTGCTGCTAAGAGATAAGCAGTATCATTTAAAAGGCAGACAAAGAAGGGAGAGATGCTGAAGATCCTTGGGACACAAGGCTTACATATTTACTCAGGTCACATAATGTTTCATGGAATCAGAACCAAAGAGCCGTGGCTTCCTTCAACAAGTTCCCTTCCCACCCATCCCGCTTTGAAGTAGAATTTTTGACCGCTTTCAAAGAAAGCCTAAGGGAACAATATCAAACATTTCGGGGAAAGAGATAACCTCTCCTGGCAAGCAGGTAGGTGAGGTAGAGAGATGATTGATAGTATCAGTGGAAAGGACAGATCAAAGTCCTTTCATACATAATATTTAGAGTATTATTAGATGAGTGCCCATGGTTGTCATTTAAGTAGTATTCCCTCCTCCCCATCCCTCTAAATTTTAAGTACAAACCAGGACTCTTCAGCCACCCCTGATACAGTCAGTGCTATTTGGATGGATTGTGGTTTGATTTCTTCCTATCCCATTATATTAATTCACTTACCAATTCAGTTTTACTGGCTGGATTTGAAGAGGTGGTAAGGAATGAAGCTAAAATGCAACTCATCGTGACATCAAGCCCCCCAAACACAGTGGTAGAACTAGCCTTGGGTCGGGGGCGGCCACTGACTCATACGAAGAATTTCAGAGTAGACTGTTGGGTCCCTTCTGTTCCCTGGCCCATCTAGGATTCTACTTCTGGTCCTGATTTTGGATGGAAATGAGAGAAGTCACAGAAAACTACTCACAAATTATATTGTTTCCCCTTTTAAAAATGGATGTATTTGGCTCTCAGATGGGTTTTCGGTCATCCAAAGTCTTCTAAGAAGTGCAAATATCTCCAGGAGAGAAATAGTGGAATTCAGTGCTAGTTGTTATTTTGGGGAAATAATAATAGCTAGCTGAGAAGAAAAGCCAGAGGAATGAGGGTTCAGAACTGGCACCTGGGTAGAAAAGTGGAGTGCTGACAGGGGAGGTGAAGGGATGGCTCTGTTCCCATTCAGCTTGCTGGAAAGCATGGATTTAGGAATGGAAGTGAATTCCTGAGTTACTGGTTACAATCATATAGAAATACAAGTTTACACTGAACGTATCCATTTGCTAAATTATTGAGCTATTACTTAGAAACTTATTCCTTGCAATGTCAAAGGTTTAGGACTGGTTTGAACTATGCTTAAAGAGGAATGATCATTTAATAATAATGATCATTATTTATTTAATAAATGATCATTTATTTCCTATTAAGAGCTAATGATCCCACTATGTACTTTATTTTTACGATTTTCATTGAAACTTCATGATCACCCTGGTAGGTAATTATTATTTTCCTTAGTTTATGCATGTAAAGTGCTGTGCTCATTTATTCTATCCGTCTCCCTGCAAATTTCTTAATTTGCAAAAGTCTAATTCAACTTCTCATTAGTATTTTGTGTTTAGAATCATTTATGTAAATGAGATAATGTAAATGTAATCTACATTATGTAATGTAAACGTAAACAGTTTTGCAAGTTACTCCTAGTACTTGGGAATTCGGGGCATTAATTCAGGGCTTTAAAGAGGATCACATTTCAGTTTATAACCATGGCAGTCTTGGGTGCCATTTGGGTCTTTTATTCCTCTCTTATTACCAAACCTAGAAAGAACTCTATGAAGGTGATTCACTTAGATACTTAGATCCTTTATGGTAAGGTAGAAATGATTATGTGCCCACATACTTAATTGGAAAAACAAAATATGCCTTTTTTTTAAATCAATTAATAAAATCATGTAATCTCTCACACACACACACACATTTTCCTTCCCAATAGACCTGTCCATCTCCACAGATGTATTTTCTGAACTTAGAGTATATTCATTCACTATAGAAAAAAACAACCCTACAGGGAAAGTTTCCTTTTTAAAAATCACTATTGGTGTGAACCCAGTTTCTTCTTAAATTGAGATGTTTCATTTGCTTCTTCTCACTTGAATACTTAAATACAGGTCCAACAAGAGCCAGAGAAATTCAATGAGATCTTGAAAAGAATTCGTGATTGTTCTGACTGGCTCCTGTTACCAGCCTGTAACAAATTTCAACTTTAATCATTCTGAAATGAAATAAATCGCCAAAGTTATAGTAAAGCCTTCTTACCCAGCTTGGAAAGGAAGCTATTGTATTTCAGAATACCATGTGGAAGAGTGAGGCAGGGAGGTATAGTGGAAAGTGTATCGTGCTATTAGTACTACAAGCCCTGTTCCCGAGTGTCTTTGGTTTGGTTTGGTTTCCTTATCTTTAAAATAGAGTATTTGGTTAGCTGATCTCTGTGGGTACTTATGATTCTTAACTCCCAAAATGGACATGAAATGGAAGTTCTTCCATGTATATGGACTTGGAAATTCTTAGATGAAGGTAAGGCTGATGTATGAGTCTACTCTTTGAAATACATTCTCTTATTCTCTCTATTCATACCTAAAAATACCACCTCACATTAGTAATTCTTTCGGAGATGAGCAGCATTATCTGGAATGGAGTATTTCTCCCCTTCTGGTAGAACCTTTTTCCTCTGTTAACTTTGGAGACCATACCTGGCTATCTCAGAAGTGATTTACCTTTAGTATCATTGGGAAACATTGCTTCACTAAAGGAGATAGGTAAACAATGAGAGAAGCAGATGACATCCCGGAAGAGAGGAAGGTACAGAGAGTATACAGGTTTACCCCAGAGTTAGAGAAGAAGGGAAAAACCTGGATGCTGTTGGAGAGCCTCACAGTATTGTTTTCTGCTCACCGTTTTGGCCATTGCTAGGGCTGAAAGGTTTTTCCATTATATAGGCTCCCAGCATGTTACATATGGCTGTGGGAGCAGTCAGTGGCTCTTTATAGCATCGTGTGTCTACAAATAGGTTTGAATTACCTTTGAGGAGAAGGGAATGACCATTTATTTTCTTTAATCAGCTGGTGATTCTATATATATTTTACATGTATTATTTTATTGATTCTTCCTGACCACCCTGCTAGGTAGTTATTATTTTCCCCAGTTTGTATAGATGAGGCGAGTGATGGTATTCAGGAATTGTGCTGAATGCGATTTTCTTACGTTTGCAAACTTGTACTCCCTTTAGCCTTTCTACTTCTAACTCTAAAGTCTTGACTTCATTCCAAAACCAATCCTATCTCTGACCATTTAGGCTTGGCGTTTAAATGCCCAGTGTTTGGGGGCTTCCCTGGTGGCGCAGTGGTTGGGAGTCAGCTTGCTGATGCGGGGGACGCGGGTTCGTGCCCCGGTCCGGGAAGATCCCACATGCCGCGGAGCGGCTGGGCCCGTGAGCCATGGCCGCTGAGCCTGTGCGTCCGGAGCCTGTGCTCCGCAACGGGAGGGGCCGCAGCGGTGAGAGGCCCACGTACCGCAAAAAAAAAAAAAAAAAAATTTCCCGGTGTTTGGCTCTACTCACCTAAAGTATTTTGGATTGATTTCCCTCTGGCACTTCCAATTCCAGATACCTTGGGTAGGGTACCACATTTCCGGTTCTAGCCCCCAGGAACAAATCCTTAACACCAGACACTAGGCTAAAACCCTTCCTAAGTTCCTCCACTTAGGCCCTTTCTGTCCCTATTCTAGGGAAACAGTAACCTTCTACCCATGCTGTGACGTAGCACCCTTCAAATGGAATACTGGCAAGTGTCTTGGAAAGGCCCTATCATGGACTTGTGAAAGATCTCACAACTATAGACAATAGAGCCAGGATTCAAATCCAGGTTTATCGGACTCCCAAACTGTTGATTTTCTTCATTCTGTTATCATACTTTCTAACTGAAAATCAGTTAAACTAAGAATCCTATTCACCCATCTTACTGTGGCTTGCCTATTTATCTGGTCTTATAGTCCCCAAGATCCCCTGAATATGGTCTTGCTGACTTCAAGACGTGTAAAATTTAGCGAGTTCCTGAGAGTAAGTAGGACATCCTCTTGCCATTTAAAGCTCTGTTTTTAGAGTGTCTTATATCCAGCACTGTTACTAATTCACCGTGCTAGAGGGCAGGGAAATGAGAGCTATGTGCCGGGCTCGGTACTGCATGCTTTCTGTGTATGAACTCATTTAACCCCTTACATCAGCTCTCCGAGGTACTTACTATCATATACTTCATTTTATATATAAGGAAACTAAGGTGTAGAGAGGTCAAGTGACTTGGCCAAGGACAAGATATTAACTGCTCGTCAGATTCATGTGCTCGCCCACATTATCCAGGCCTTTTGCATTTAGGCAAGACCATGCAGTTCATTGTGGTGAATGGGCTGTGGATAGAAGTGCTGTCTGTCATTTCTGCACTGAAGCAGTTAAGGGCTAGTGTACAGTCCTTCAGCTCTCTCTTCTCCTGTCTTGGTGACCTGGAAGGATACAGCTACAAAATGGTGGGGCCTCTGCCGGCCTGGATTTCTGAGTGACAACAAGAGGTAGAATCCCCCAGTGACCCGTGTTGGATTTATACCCTCAGTGAGAAATAAGCCTATTGTGCATTAAACCACTAAGATTTGAGAGTTAATTTGTTACCACAGCATTACCTACGCCATCTTGCCTAATACAGTGGCAGATGCAAGGATTTAAACCCGAGGCTGTGTGCCTCCGGAATCTGCATTTTGTTGCATTTTTAGGACGAAGTCTAAGCCTCCATGGTCATCTAAGCAAGTCTGATAGCTTGCTTAGAAGGGACCATGTGCTGGCTGAAACTTGGGAACTTTAGAACTGTGGCAAGTTCATTCCCTTCAGAGGAGTAATGGCTGATCTAAAATAACTATTAAGGCTGGAGATTTTCTACAGCGTTATCTACTCTTCCGCATTATGAGAAGTTACAGGAGAAAGGATCTGATTGCCTCTCAGCATATTTTCACCTTTGAGGTTAAAAAATATATTTTCTACTCCAGGCATTTTGCTTTTACATTGCAAATACATTTGGACTCTTTTACAGTTTTATGTCTTTTAAACGTCTGTTGCACTGTGGAAAAAAATTACCCTTAACAGCTTTCAAGAGCCTCTGCTTAACTCATATTGTTCGTTCCTTTCCTCTAGGTGTGAATTAATGTATTAATTAATTATTGGAGTGGGTGTTGCTTGTGAAAAAGGAAAAACTATATGGCAGTTAGAAGGCACCTTGGTACATTTCAAAGCTGTGTTTGGGCATCGCTCTGGCTCTGTGTATCGTTCAGAACCTCTCCTAATACTAACTCATTAGGAGAAAGCATTATTACAAGTGAAGCTAAGGTGTTCATTTGCATAATTTCCAGATCTGTGTGTGTTATTCATACAATTACATTGTTGGTTTAATCACAAAGTTGTTAAGCTATTTTCAGGAAGTATTTGAGAGCTGTCTTTATGATGTGTAGCTCAATTTTATTCTGAAGAAATTCAGTTACACTGACCATTAAAATAATATAATCTAAAATGGAAGTTTCCATAGTTGGTTGACAAAACAATCTTGTTTTATTCCTCACTGGCGAATTGATAATTTGCTGGTCAGCTAAACAAGGTCTCATAAATTGCCTTGTGTGGGGATAGTAATAAAATATGAGACTGGTTTTTTCTCCTGAAGAATTTTCAATTTGAGGAAAATTTTAGAATTTAATAATTATGCTTTAGGTTTTACAGTACTGTGCTGTTCTTGGAGTTGGAAGGTGATGGCCATTTTAAGGATGGGAGTTTTATTTGACTATGGAAACAGAGCCATCATTTTACTTTCCATGGTGGAGATTTTTGGATAGCTTCCCCTCCCCCATACCCTTTTTGTACATGAAAATCTCCTATTGGAACCCCATGATAATTTAGGTCATCGAAACAATCCACGTGAAATGCATTTTCTCGAGGCCCAGCTCCCAATCTGGTATAAGAATATAAAGTCTTTCTGTTTATTATCTCTCATCCTCTTACTGGGTCATCTACACAGTCTTAGGCAAATATTGGGTTGGCCAAAAGGTTCGTTCAGGTTTTTCCATAACATCTTATGGAAAAACCCAAATGAACCTTTTGGCCAACCCAATATATCATGACTATTTATTACCATGATTATATCGCTTTATCATAACAAGGATTCTTAACTGACTCATTTCTGACTCTTTAAAGACATGTTGAAAGAAAGAGTAAGTTCAGGTACAGATTTAAAACTTTTTTTTTTTTTTTTTTCTTCTGTACGCGGGCCTCTCACTGTTGTGGCCTCTCCTGTTGCGGAGCACAGGCTCCAGACGCGCAGGCTCAGCGGCCATGGCTCACGGGCCTAGCCCCCTCCGCGGCACGTGGGATCTTCCCGGACCGGGGCACGAACCCGTGTCCCCTGCATCGGCAGGCAGACTCTCAACCACTGCGCCACCAGGGAAGCCCTAAAACTTTTCTTGTTTCTTCTTACGAGGGTATGTTTATGGATTTACAAGTTTTTGTCTAGGTCATGTTGGATGACCAAATCATTGAAAACTTGAATCAGTTATTAGGTAGCAGAAGGGATATTGGGATGCTCTGGCTTTATTAATAAATCAAAACGGGATTCAGGAGTTAAAAAGAACAATGATGGTGATAGACAGACCGATGGATGATTTTTTAGCCAGAAAATACAGCCGTATTTTCCTAGAGGGAACAGTAAGTCATGAGAAGGCCTAACTTTCCCTCAGTTAAGCTCGGTCACTAACCAGCTGTATGACTTGGGCAAGTCTTTCTGGGTCTTATTTTTCTCATTTGAAGCACAAGAGGGTTGGAGGATATCTCTAGGATCACTCAAAGCTCGAAAACTAGTTTCTGTCATTCTCAGAAATACTAGTAGGTAATCACATATTAATAATTTGACTGTCTCTGTACGCAGATATGAAGATGTGTTATATTCAGTTTTAAAATTGAACTTGTTAATTGGAAACTAGGTATTAATCATTATTTAAATTCACTCTTCTGTTTCCAAATCCTTTTGTGTGTGTTGCCCTGTTAAAACTCTTCCTACAGACATGTTTTCTTTATCTTAGAATCATTTAACCAGTGATGTCATTATAAACCCAGATTTATGGAAGGAAATGCACAGATTATTTTTAAAAAGGAAAAAAGTTTAATGTAACTATGGTTGAAACAGGCAGTATTAATAGTTTTGATTTCTATTGGGTTCACTCTAGGAGAAGTTCATAACTCAGTATTTCTGTTAAACCACATCACTGCAGTGTTCAATGCAAGGAATAGAACAGAAAAAAAGGAGAAGCTGAATGAAGGGTAGGGACTTGTATAAAAATAACAGAGAGGTTTTGGAAATAATCATAAAAGGAGCTAGAAGGCAATTCCTGGCCTCTGGTGAGAAGCCTACCCTGGGCTCATCTCCTCTGCCACTGCCCAGGTGTTATGCTAAATAATGGCAACATATTTTCCTGCTGCCTAAGTACAGAAATGGATCTTGAGTTTTAATCTGACAGGGAGCAACTCAAATGAGATGTGTCTGTTTCCTTTTTTCACTGAACTTTAAAAAATAGCGAAAACTTGGAACTTCTATGACGACTTTTGGGGGCTCTCATAATCTTTTACACATAGATGTGCTATCACGTACAGTTTACAAAATAATGTCATGCTTAACTGAGGGAAAGTTAGGGCTTCTCATGACTTACAGTTCCCTCTAGGAAAATACGGCTGTATTTTCTGGCTAAAAAATCATCCATCAGGGCTTCCCTGGTGGCACAGTGGTTGAGAGTCCGCCTGCCGATGCAGGGGACATGGGTTCGTGTCCCGGTCCGGGAGGATCCCACGTGCCGCGGAGCGGCTGGGCCCGTGAGCCATGGCTGCTGGGCCTGCGCATCCGGAGCCTGTGCTCCACAATGGGAGAGGCCACAACAGTGAGAGGCCCGCGAACCACAAAAAAAAAAAAAAAAAAATCATCCATCAGTCTGTCGATCACCATCATTGTTCTTTTTAACTCCTGAATCCAGTTTCGATTTATTAATTAAGCCAGAGCATCCCAATATCTCTTCTGCTACCTAAATAATTTGCCAAGATGTTTGTTATTGAAACAATTCAAAAGAATAATGTGATTTATAAGCCATAACCAAAAATTGCCCTTTTGAAATTCTTTTCTAGATATGACCTTAAAAACTCAGTAGGTAGTTAATTTCTTTATCAAACTTGTCATTGATTATCCATTAGGTGCCAGAGACTATATTAATTGCATCCACCTCAAACTTTCTACTGCCTGAAATGGACCACTACATTGACTGCTAACTGGGTTCATTTTATAGTCTTCTCGAAATAGTTTTCATTTCTCCATTTCACTACAAGATACACAAGATGGCCTTCTCCATCTACCTCCAGCCCTGACAATAGGCCAAAGAAGTATGTCTTCCGTAGATCTGAAGCATGTATCTTTAGCTGAGATCCCAGCTGTTCCTTACCTCATCAGTACTGAGTGAATCTGAAATCTTGCTACACAATGCCTTATATCATTTCCCAGAAAGAATGCACTACACTCGGGAAGGTTTCATAGCTGTTAATAAATGCGAGTTTATTCTAAGAGATTTCCAGAGCACACGTTAGTCATCACATATTAGGTTCAAATGGGCAGCCCAACTTTCGCCAACAAAGACCAATGAATAGCATTTTAGGAAGACAGGAACCAGGAGGGATGGTAAGAAGGAAGACAAAGTTTGAAAACATAGGTACAGACAGAATCAGATGCCGTAAGTTTTGTTCACTTAAAATAGGTGAGTATTGTGAAAAATACAGATGCCAACATCAGGAGGCATAGGTACCTAAGTTCATAAGGACGTTGTGCAGAAGCCAAGACTAAATAGGGTAAACTGCAGTCCTCATGTTGGACTGACAGGGGGCGAACTGAGTGGGAATAGCAAGTGACTTAATTAGGATGGATTTTGTGACTAGATTTGGAGACAGATTATACCTAATCTAGGGAGCCAGGTACAAGGGCATGAAACCAATCAGGCCCTGACCTTTATTTAGATAGTTGGCATTTTCAGATTATAAATTTACATTATTAATAACCATCCTTTGTTGATTGCGTTTGCCTTTACAAACCCTTTTCACACAGATTTCCTCATTGGTGATTTATGATAATCGTGATAGGCAGAGTAACTATTATTTATTCCAGTTTATAAATAGAAACATGGACACAAAGAGGTTAAGTGACTTGACCTAGATAATACCACTGCAGACTGGTGCGGTTCCCATTTATTGTCAGGCACTTGATAGACATCTGTTTTCTCAGTTCTCAGAACAGCCCTGTGAAGTAGATAGGTATTATCTTTATTTGATAGATGAGGAAATATGCGTTCAGAGAGCTGGGATAACCTAGCGAAGATCACATGGTAAGTGGCAGAGTTGGCCGTTGAACCCAGTCTGTCTGGCTCCAAAGCTTGTGCTCTTGACAACTAGGCTGTGTTATTTTCTGTTTCCGTTACTACAATTTTCACATTAACACCTGCTTCCAAGATAATTTTGTGGTTCACTTCATTCATTTCTGGCGTTGTGAGCCCCTCTAAATTCAGTAACAGCAGGGCTGCTACTGGCCAGGCTAGCGGGATCAACTCACAGATGTTGTTTTACGTTTATAGTCTCCATGCAGGGAGGCGGGTGTGTTCCCACATTGCATTCCCTACAAGTTGCAGATCTCTGAAATGCTCACAGTGTGCATATTTTGCTTCTGGTATGTTTTTCCGAAGATACATTCCAGAACTTTTGTACGAGGAGGCAGAGGAAAGGAGCATGCTATGATTTGAGCTTTTTCATAGCACGCCTGAGGAACTGAAATTCAGTCAAGAGCAAGTGGGTTCTTTTGGGTTTCAAAGATGAGAAATAAGGGACCTTAGTGAAGGGAGAGAGAAAGAAGCGTAGACAAACTTTCCTTACTTCATGATTTTGCCTGGGGATAGCCCTTCCCAGGAGCCATTTGGTTTTGGGTGTCTCTTGCAGGGTATATGAAGAGATGAAAGAAACAAGAGCCATTGACATTGACGTGACTCACAAAACATATGGCTCTAAATAATGAGACCCTTTATCTTGGAGAAGAATCTAAAGGGCATGGGAGAAACCCTCAGGTAACTCATTAAAAAAACATAAAGCTGAATAATTTCCTTTCTGAGGCCATAATCTTTTGGTCTTTTTCAGATGTTGCACCAAGAAATAAAAGCTTAGGGTTGGTAGAAATAGCAATCAGTTCATTAGGAAGCCTCTGGATGGTGTAAGTATTTGCCATTAGCCTTCTGTTTCTTTAGCTGCTAGGGAGCCAAGAACATTAAATTATTTTAAAATATTAAATTAATAAAAACTCCTCTGTTCAAATGTCACTGCTTCTCTGGAAATGACATCATCTGTTAGCTAAAATATTGAGAAAATGAGTACATCCTTATGTGGTGGAACGTGTGGGGAGCGAAACTGAGAGTGGGTGGTTTTAAAGCTGTGGAGAACCTTCCCAACATGAGGTCTGTTTATTAAGAGGCTTTGGAATGGATGCTCACGTACTTCCTAAATCAACAAAGAGCCTCATCTTATTCATCTGAATTTGTCCTCTTACTCAGGACTTAACTGTCTACGCTGGTGGTGGTTGTCTGTGGGCTTTCAGTTTTACATGGATCAGGAAGCCATGCTTTAAGACACGAACAATGAAACTCAGGAAAAATTGATATGATAGTATTTTGTAGGTGGGTTGGTGGTAGTGGGGGTGTTGTGGAGAGAGATATGGTAGATAATAGATTAAGGACACGTGTGTGCCCTCATGCTCAGATAAAATGCTAAGGATGGTGGGATCCCTGAAGCAAAAACAGGGGATTGTGAATTGGCCTCGGAGCTTGGCCTAACCTCGGGTCCACGTGACCCAGTGAGTGCCCTAGAAGAAACAGAGCCTGCGTGTTGGTGGCCAGCTACTGGAATTGGAGGTTAGCCCTTTTGAGAACATGCTTTGGGTCCAGAGATATCTCTGGGGAACATTCATCTTTATGTCCTGATCGTAGTCACGTTGTGTTCTTTGTAATTATTACCTTTACACTAAAAGTAGATAAGAATATTTCCATGTTTCATACCCTAGGGTCTCTCTTTAGTTTCTGACTCAGTTTTTTTGATATAGAGGTGAAGTCACTCAGAGCTGAAATTCTCCAAGTCCCCTATTGGGTCCTTACAAACAGAAGACACTTTTGCGATCTACCAGTTTCTCAGTATAGTGATCATATTTCAGAAACAAACCGTATATGCATGGGCTTATTTCTGGGCTCTTTATTCTGCTCCATTGGTCTATGTGTCTGTTTTTATACCTGCACCATACTGTTTTGATTACTATAGCTTTGTAATATAGTTTGAAATCAGGAAGTGTGATGCCTTCAGCTTTGTTCTTTCTCAAGATTGCTTTAGCTATTTGGAATCTTTTGTGACTCCATACAAATTTTAGGATCTTTTTTCTATTTTTGTGAAAAATGCTACTGGAATTTTGATTGTACTGAATCTATAGATTGCTTTCGGTAGTATGATCATTTTAGCAATGTTAATTCTTCTAATCCATGAACACGGACTATCTTTCCATTTATTTGTACCTTCTTCAATTTCTTGCCTCAATGTCTTATAGTTTTCAGCATATAAATCTTTTACCTCCTTGGTTAAATTCATTCCTAAGTATTTTATTGTTTTCGATTCAGTTGTAAATTGAATTGTTTTGTTTATTTCTCTTACAGGTAGTTCACTGTTAGTGTATAGAAATGCAACTAATTTTTGTATGTTGGTTTTGTATCCTGAAACTTCACTGAATTCGTTTATTCCAACAGTTAACTGGGGGAGTCTTTAGGGTTTTCTACATATAAGATCATGTCATCTACAAAGAGACAGTTTTACTCCTTCCTTTCCAATTTGGATGCCTTGTATTTCTTTTAGTTGCCTCATTGCTGTGGCTAGGACTTCCCAGTACTATGTTGAATAGATTTGATGGGCATCTTTGTCTTGTTTCTGATCTTAGAGGAAAGCTTTCAGTCTTTTACCACTATGATGTTAGTGTGGGTTTTTCATATTTGATCTTTATTATGTTGAAGTATTTTTCTTCTACAGATGATCCCCAACTTAAAATGGGACAACTTAAGAATTTTTGACTTTACAAGGGGGTGAAAGCAATGTGCATTCAGTAGAAAACGTACTTCCAATTTTGAATTTTGGTCTCTTCTGGGCTAGCGATATGTACATATTATCTTGTGATAGTACATACTCTTTTGTAATCCTGGGCACAGCTCTCGGTCAGCCATGCAGTCATGAAGGTAAACAATTGATAAACTGTACCCATTCTGTATCAATACAACCATTCTATTTTTCACTTTCAGTACAGTATTCAATAAGTTGCATGAGATATTCAACACTTTATTATACAATAGGCTTTATGTTAGATGATTCTGCCCAATTGTAGGGTAATATAAGTGTTCCGAGCATGTTTAAGGTAGGCTAGGTTAAGGCATGATGTTTGGTAGGTTAGGTGTATTAAATGCATTTTTGACTTAAGATATTTTCAACTTATGATGGGTTTATTGGGATGTAACCCCATTATAAATTCAGGGAGATCTGTATTCCTTTTCTTGTCTTGAGTATTTTTATCATGAAAGCATGTGGAATTTTGTGAAATGCTCTTTATCTGCAGCAATTGAGACAATCATGTGGTTTTGTCCTTTTTGTTGATGTGATGTATTACATTGATTTTTTTTTTTTTTTGTATGTTGAATCATGCTTGCATTCCAGGAATAAAGTCTGGTTGGTCATGTTATAATCCTTTTAATATGCTGCTGAATTTGATTAGTTAGTGTTTTGATGAGGATTATTTGCATCAATTATTCATTAGGAATATTGGTCTGTAGTTCTCTTTTCTTGTGGTACCTTTGTCTGGTTTTTGTATCAGAGTAATGCTGACCTCAGAATAACTTAGGATGTATTTCCTGCTCTTTAAGTTTTTTAGGAGAGTTTGAGAAGGATCATTGTTCATTCTTCTTGAAATGTTTTTTTAAACACCATTTCTTTGTATATTTACATTGACTGGAGAACTTCATATTTTCATATGGCTTCAAGTTCATATCTAAAGTTCTTTTAATTTCAACTTGAAGGACTCCCTTTATCATTTTTTATAAGGCAGGCCTAATGGTAATGAACTTCAGCTTTTGTAGATTTGGCAATGTCTTCGTTTCTCCCTCACTTTTTTTTTTTTTTTTTTTTGTGGTACGCGGGCCTCTCACTGTTGTGGCCTCTCCCGTTGCGGAGCACAGGCTCCGGATGTGCAGGCTCAGCGGCCATGGCTCACGGGCCCAGCTGCTCCGTGGCATGTGGGATCTTCCCGGACCGGGGCACGAACCCGTGTCCCCTGCATCGGCAGGCAGACTCTCAACCACTGCTCCACCAGGGAAAGCCCCTCTCCCTCACTTTTGAGGGACAGTTTTGTTAGAGTTCTCAGTTGACAGTATTTCTCTTTTAGCACTTCATATATATATGAAGTATATATATATATGTGTGTGTGTGTGTGTGTGTGTATATATGTAAGTGTATATATATACGTGTATGTATGTATATATATACATGTGTGTGTGTGTATGTGTATATATATATATATATATATATATATATATATATCATCCTTCTGCCTCTGGCCTGCAAGAATTCTGCTGAAAACTCTGCTTGTAATCTTGTTGAGGATCCTTTGTATGGGATGACTCATTTTTTTCTTGTCGCTTTCATGCTTTTTCCTTGTCTTTGGCTTTTGACAGCCTGACTATAATGTGTCTTATATTGGATTTGGGGGGGTTATTTTACTTAGAGTTTGCTGAGCTCCTTATGTTTGTATATCCAAATTTTTCCTTAAATTTGAGAAAAATTTGGCTATTATTTCCTCAAGGAAATGCTCTCATTTTCTGTCTTCTCCTTCTTGAACTCCTTTAATGTATATATTGGTCTACTTGATGGTACCTCCTAAGTCCCTTAGGCTCTGTTAACTTTTATTTGTTCTTTTTCTTTTTTTCTTTCTTTCTCCTCAGACTTGATAATTTCAAATGACTTGGATTCAAGATTCCTGATTCTTTCTTCTGCCTGTTTGAGTCTGCTGTTGAATTCCTTTAGTTAATTTTTCAACTTGGTTCTCATATCTTTCAGTTCTATCATTTCTGTTTCATACCTTTTAACTGTCTATCTTTGTTGATACTCTCATGTTTTCAGATCTCATTTTCCTAATTTCCTTTAGCTCTTTGAGCATATTTAAGACAATTATTTAAAGTCTTTTTCTAGTAAGTCCAATGCCTTTGTTTCTTCAAGGATGGTTTCTGTATATTTATTTTATTCCTTTAAATGAGCCATATTTTCCCATTTCTTTGTACTCCTTGTGATCTTTTGTTGAAAATTGGACATTTGCATGTCTCCCAGTCTTTGCAGATTGGCTCTGTTCTGGGGAAGGCTTTCATTAATTATTAGGACATGTTCTGAGCCTTGGGATCAGTCTAGATGAAGCCTTAAGGTCTTCTCAATTCTTTTCCGATCATTTGTCTTCCCTGGGCCTGTGTGTGTGCTTTTTACAATTCCCTCTTATGCACAGCTGCTTTTAAATGTCTTAATTTCCCTATGAATCGGCCCCCTGTTTTCTCTCAGGACTTTCTGTTCTGTTTTTCTGTCCATAATCTTGTGCCCTAGGCATCTGTGAGTCTGAAGTCTCTCTGCAGCTATCAAAAGCTGTGCATACTGTTTCCCGCAGCTTTTCCTAGTTTGGTCCAACCTGTGCCTCTTTTGGCTGTCGGAGATCCAAATTAGGAGATACAGACACCATTCCCTCAGGACACCCCCAGAAAGGTTAGAACTTTGCAAATTACATACACTCTGTTCTGTAGTTCAAGGGTGGGAATTGGGAACCAGGCTACCACTTACCCCAAATTGTACCACTCCAGGACAGGGAGGGGTGGAGCAAGTATGAGTGAAGACTCCTTGAAATTTCCTACTGTTTTGAATGTGGGTTTTTCTTGATTGTGCATTTGCTTGGTTGCTATAGATCTTTTGTTTGTTTTCCAGAGCTCCTATAAAATTGTTTTAGCCAAGCTCTAGTTGTTATTTGATGTTTCTGTGGGGCAGTGAAGGCCTGTAGGTTTCTAGTCTGTCATCTTGCTGATGTTACTCCCCCGGTTTCAGTTCTGGCTTACTGACCATAACTGTCCAGATGCAAAACTATGAGCATATGGGGAAGAATGTGTCTATGACCGACAATGGCAATGTGGGACTAGATTTTAACGTAAGGGTAGAGATATGTATTGGTTGCTAAGTAAATTGGCGACAAGAGAAGCAGAATTACCAGGTTGACCCTTCTACTGTTTGCTGTGCTGTGAGTAATAAACTGTCTTATTCTGATATGAGTCTTGTTGTCTGGTTTTGGCACCTATGGAACAGTGGCAAGCCAACCTGTGTGCGTGCTTTGTCATCTTCTCTGTACTCTTGATACTCCTTGCCACCCTATGTGAGGTTGACATTCTTCTTTGACAGTGATGGTTGCCTTTAATTCTTGAATATTCAATTATAGAGTTTTTGTTGGTGTGTGTATATGTAGCTGTGTGTATGAGTTTGTGCTCATTTTATGGATCAGCAATTGGTAGTATGATGTCACTAGATACCCTAATGGTCCCCTAGAGCTATGGAACATATGGAATGTTGGCAGTTCTTCTTCAGATTGGAATTGAGTGTTGGAGTAATTTAACTCTGAAGGTGATGGGCCAGTCAGAGAACACAGCCTCTCTGAGACAGAGAGAGCTCAACTAGTTCCAGTGGGATATTGTTTGGATTGAAGTTGTTGAAGAAGAAACCCAGACTCTAACTGACACAAATAAACATAAGATGAAAGTTGGGGAGGGGTGGAGGGTATAGACAATAAGGACAGCCTGTATGTATTTAATATTCTGCCGGCAGCAAAAGAAACAATCAATAGAATGAAAAGGTAACCCATGGAATGGGAGAAAATATTTGAAAATCATATATCTGATAAGGGAATATCCAAAATGTATAAAAAACTCATTCAACCCAATAGTGAATAAAGAATTTACTGTACTGTACTGTACTAACCGTACAGCCAGCCCAAACTGGCCCTGTCCTGTTTCTAACAAGATACTGAGTTGTTCTTCCGAGACGATACAATGAAATCACAAGCCATTCAGCCAAAGCGTGTTCAGAGGAGAACATTTTTATTTCAAATAACACAGGGAACCAAAGTTTCTCCTCCCCTATGGAACCAAAGGACCAAGACACGACCAGAACATGAATGCTGGAACCCTTTCGCTAGTGAAGAGTCCGTTGTCCAGGAAGTTCTGGTGCTGAAGCCCTTTTTACCATACCTTACCATAAATGACCAAATTCCGAAGTCCTCCAATCAAAACCTGCCCTGCCACTTGTGCCCCCCACCTCATACCAGCCCTCCTTCCCTAACTCGTAAAAGTGTGACCAAACCCTGGATCAGGGAGACAGATTTGAGAGCCTTGCCTCCTGTCACAATGAAGTCTTTTCTCAAAAGCCGGTGCTATAGTAATTGGCTTCTATGCACATCCTTTTGCTTGGTAGCACCTCTTAGAATGTTGATCGTCAAAAAGATGAGCTGTAACAAATGCTGGTGAGGATGTGGACAGAAGGGAACCCTTGTGCACTGTTGACGGGAATGTGAATTTGTTCAGTCACTATGGAAAGCCGTGTGGATGTTCCTCGAAAAATTAAAAATGGAACTACCATATGACCCAGCAATTCCCCTTTGGTATGTAACCAAAGGAAATGAAAACAGGATCTTGAAGAAATATCTGCGCTTTCATGTTCCTTGCAGCCTTATTTATAACAGGTAAGATATGTAAACAACCTAAGTCTCTGTCAGTGGATGAAGGGGTAAAGAAAATGTGATGATAAGCAAACACATGTACATACAGTAAAACATTTAGCCGTAAGAAAGAAGGAAATCCTGTTATTTGTAGTAACATGGATGGACCTTGAGGGCGTTATGCTGAGTGAAATAAGTCAGATGAGGAAAGACAAATACTGTATGATCTCACTTATTGTAGAATCTAAAAAAGCCAAACTCATAGAAACAGAGCAGAATGGTGGTGGACAGGGAGTGGAGGAAATGGGGAGGAGTTGGTCAACTTTCAATTATAAATAAATTGCGGGGATCTAATGTACAGCATGGTGATTATAATTAAAAATACTGTATTATATACTTGAAAGTTGCCAAGTAGATCTTAAATGTTCCTACCCCAGAAAAGGAAATTGCAATTACGTGAGGTGACAGAAGTGTTAGCTGAGGCTATGGTGGTCATCATTTCACAATATTTAAGTGTATCAAATCAACACATTGTACACCTTAAACTTATACAGTGTTATATGTCAATTATATCTTAATAAAGCTAGAAAAAAAATATTGTGCTGGGTACCTTCCATACGTCACTCCTAATCTCACAATAACCATTTGTTTTTAAAGAAAGAAAGATACATTTAATTTTATCAAAGCTTAAGACTACTCATGAAAAATTATCATTAATAAAAAGAAATGGCAAGCTAGACAGTGATGAAAATATTTGTAATAGAGGTATTTGTCAAAGAGCTCTTATAGATTAATAACAAGAAGACAAACACAATTTTTTGAAGTGAGCAAAAGCTTGTACAGATATTCACAGGAAAACCTAAATAAACGAATGGCCTGTCAGCATATGAAAAGTGCCCAGCACCATTAGTCATGAAGGAAATGCAAGTCAAAACCACAGAGAGATCTTACTACATACGAACCAGAATGTCCAAAGTTAAGACTAACAGTATCAAGTTGGGACAAAAATGTGGAGCAATTGAAGTATTCATATACTGTTGGTGGAGGTGTAAAAAGGCACAACCACTTTGGAAAACTGTGTGGCAGTGTCTAAGAAAGTTAAGCATCACCTACTTTACGAGTCAGCAATTCCACTCTTAGGTATAGTCTCAAGCTCAATAAGTGTATACGTGAATTAAAAAAAGCCTTGCACAAAGATGTCCACAGCAGCGTTTTTCATAATAAACCCAAACTGAAAACTGCACTTGTTTATCTGCAGGTGAATAGATAAACAAAATGGTGGTACAATTTACAGAAAAGAATGTTATAGAGAAAATAAAAGGAACAAATTACTGATACAACTGGGACTTGAAGAACCTCAAATACTTCGTCAAGCAGAAGCAGCCACAAAAGAGCACATACAGCGTCATTTCATTTGTGAATTTTGGAAACAAGCAAAAACATCTATGATGATAGAAATCAGAATAGTGGTTGCCTCTGGTGGGGGTAACAGATGTGGACTGACTGCAAAGAGGCACAAGGGAACCTTCTGTGGTGATGGATATGTTCCATATCTTGATTTGGCTGACGAATGCATGGATGTATATATTTATATAAATTTCAGATATATACTTAAGATCTGTCCATTTTGCGGTATTTATATTGTCCCTCATCAAAAAAAAATCAGCAAAAAGTACTGAAGAGTGGACTTTAAGTAAACCAAAGCTTGTAAAAAAAAATGTTAAAACAACAACAAAAAGATTTTAAATCCATGATCTAAGGAGGAATAATGAATAGGTATACCTCACTACTTGGCCTATTTCCACCTGCTCACCACTTTTGCTTCCATCTATTTGGCAAAGTTGAATGACTTTTACACAGTGGAGCACACATAAATAAGAGGGAGTTGAAGCCCAGGGGAACAGTATTCAGTGCTGTCTTTACCACTAACTTCTTTTGTGATCTTGGGCAAGTCACTTCCGCTGGACCTCTGCTTCCTCATCAGTAATCTCACAATAGCCTTGTCGTAAGACAGGTGCTATCATCAGTTCATAGAAGAGGAACTAGAGGCTCTATAACATTAGCTGATGTATCCAAAGTCACATATCTAAGAAGCAGAAACCTGGATTCAAACCTTGGCCTGTAGGATTCCAAGGTCTGTGCTCTCGCACTCTTTTTTGCTTCATCTCGGAGTTATAGTGTATAGTTCTGTGAGTTTTGGCAAGCATACGGTCAGGTAACCACTGTAGTCAAGCTGTAATGGTTTTCCCATAACGTGAAAAACCCGAACGAACTTTTTGGCCAACCCAGTAGTTCCCTTGTGCATACCTATTTGTAATCGATCCCCTGCAAACTCCAGCCTCTTGGAAGTACTGATCTGTTTTCTGTAGCTACAGTTGTGCCCTTTCTGTAATGTCACATGAGTGGAATCATAGTCTGTAATCTTTCAAGTTTGGCTTCTTTCGTACTGCATAATGCAGTTGAAATCCAACCACGTTTCTGCATGTATGAATAATTTCATTTTCTTTGCTAAGATTCCACTATATGGATGTAACATATAAGATTGTTTATCCGTACAAGAAGTGGTAGATATTTGGATTGTGTCTGGTTTGGGGTGACTATGTATAAGGCTACTATGAACATTGATGTATAGATTTTTGTGTGGACGTAAATTTTCATTTCTCTAAGCTAAATAGGAGTGGAATTGCTGAGTCATACGGTAAGTATATATTTAATTGTATAAGAAACTGCTAAATTGTTTCCCAAAGTAGCTATACCATTTCGTATTCCCGTAAAAAATAAACAATCCCAGTTGTCCTGCATCCTCACCAGTAATTGATATTGTCAGTTTTTGAAATTTTAGTAAGTCTAATGTTGTATAGTACGATGTCATTGTGATTTGAATTTGCATTTCCTTAACATCTGATTAAGTTGAGCTTCTTTTCATGTGCTTATTTGCCATCTTTTGCCGTATATGACATTTTCTTCAGATCTTTCACTCATTAAAAAAATTGGATTGATGGTTTTCTTTTTGAGTTTTTAGTTCTTTATGTATTTTGCATACCATTACATTATCAGATATGTGGTTTGCAAGTATTTTCTCCCAGTCTGTCACTTGCCATTTCATTTTCTTAGCAATGTCTTTTGAGGAGAAGTTTTTAATTTTGATGGAATCTAATTGATCAATTTTTTTAATGGTCTGTGCTTTTTGGATCCTATTAAAAAATCTTTGAAGTTGCAAAGATTTTTCTCCTATGTTTTCTCCTAGTAGTTTCATAGTTTTAGGTTTTATATATAGGTCTATGGTCCACTTCAAGTAAATTTTTAATATAGTGTGAGCTATGGATCAAAGTTCTTTTTTTTTCTTTTTGTACATGAATGTTCCATTGTTCCAGCACTGTTGATTGAAAAGACTCTCCATTGTCTATTTCATTGCTTTGGCACCTTTGCAGAAGATCAGTTGACCATATATTTATGGGTCTATTTCTGCACTCGATTCTGTTCATCTGTGTGTCTATCTTTTCACCAGTATGTATATACCACGCTGCAGTAATTCCTAAATCTTGACAGTAAGTCATCAAATCAGATAGCATGAGTCTTCCAACTTTGTTCTGCTTTAAAACTATTTTGGCTATTTCAAGCCCTTCTCTTTTCCATATAAATTTTAGAATCAGCTTGTTGATTTCTATTTTTTAAAGGCCTGCTGGAATTTTGATTGGAATTGTAATTATAGACTAATTTTGGGAGAATTGACATTTTAACAATATTGGGTCTTTGGACACATTTCATATCTCCATATATTTAGGTCTTCTTGACTGGTCTCATCAATGTTTTCTAGTTTTCAGCCTCTACATACTGCATATGTTTTGTTGGATTTATATCTAAGTATTTCATGTTTTTTTCTGGTGTTATTATACATGGTACTTTAAAATTTTAATTGTCTAAGTTTTACTTTCTTATAAATAGAAATTTTTGTATGTTGACCATGTGATGTCGCTAAACCTAAACTCGTTAGTTCTAGGACCTATTTTTGTGGATTCCTTGGGATTTTCTAAGTAGAAAATCATGACATTGGTGAATAGGCACAATATTGTTTCTTACCAATATATATGTATTTTATTTCTCTTTATTGACTTTTTCCACTGATCAGGACTTCCAGTGCGATTTTAATTGGAGTGGTGAGAGTAGGCATCCTTGGAGGATCTTTAGGTGGATAATGGTCAATTTTCCACCATTATGTAATGAGGCTATGTGTAGGATTTTTTTTTTTTTTTTTTGGTAAATGCCATTTATCAGATTGAGGAAATTTCCCTTTTATTTCTAGTTTGTTGAGAGATTTTATTATGAGTGATTATTGAATTTCGGCAAAAACTCATATCTGTTGATATGGTATATTACATTGATTTTCAAATCCATTGGATTTGTGACAGTACATAAGAATGAATGATACTGACAATAATAATTACTTCATTTATTCTGTGCTTACCATATGCTCACTACTTTTTAGTACAGAAATGTTGATTCCTTACCCTACCTGACTCACTTCTACTTCCACTGGAAGTGAACCTCCTAAGCTTCAAGGATATCAATCGAAGGAAAGCCTTTGGGAAGGGAATAAGGAATCACCATAGATATGTTAAATGGAACATGCCATGGTGAAATACATAAATACATTAGAAACTAGAGATTAAGACGTAGGTAAAACTGTTACAGAATGCAAGTCCATGTGCCTGATGCACAGTGAGGCCAAACAAAGTGAAAAGTAGGAGTTTGGAGCCGAGAAAGGTTTACCGCAGGGCCACACAAAGAGATGGGTGGCTTGTGCCCAAAAAACCCCGATGTCCTTGAGGGTTTCACAAAGCACTTTTAAAGGCCAGCTGCGGGAGGGGCGCGGTTGGTTGTTGCAAACTTCTTGGCATTGGGATCCTTTGTTCTTGCAGCCATCTGTGTAGGTCAGGTCATGATGTTCTTGTAAACCTCCAACAAGACAAATGTTGTTCTCTGTTCTGCAGCATTTTCTCTCTATATGAATGGGCCCTTAAAGGTCAGAGCCCCGAGGATAGGCTATCCTGTGTATTTCAGGCTATAGGCAGCGTTCTTTTACAAAAGGTGCAGAGCCACCATGACTAAGCACAGGCAACAGAGCACAAGGGTTATTAAAGTAAAGGAGCAGATCTAACGTGGAGTCAGATTTGTTCTTCCCTATTATAAAACCATATCCTACCCTAAGACAAAGAAGAAGAGTAGAGCTTCTGGGTCGTTGAAAGTGTGGAGATTTGGGGACAGTGACGCATTTTGAGAGGGCGTGGGAGCTCCACACTCATTCCCACATACTTTGTCCCACACCTCTCTTCCATCCGGCTGTTCCTGCATTATAGCCTTTTATAATAAACCAGTGATCTAGTTCCGTAAGAAAGAGAGAAAATTAAGAAGAAACAGTAGTGGCAGTGACAAAAATGATAAATGCTGGACTGGAAGTGAGGGGTGTCAGAAGTGGTGCTTTATGATGTCTAAGCCACCCCAGGGTTACCATTGGCTGGAGCGGTGCCTTGATGACCAAACAAAGGGTAAGGGTGGGCCTCCTCACTGTCCTCAGCGAGGTATAGAGGGAGAAATCAGGAGGCCTGGGACAGACTGCTCGGAGGCTTCAACATGCCTGAGGTTACCAGCGAACCACAGGAGCTTAGCACAGATAAGGAACAACCAATCCTAAGCACAAAACAACCAGTCCCCGGTGGGCAACACCTGATCCTAAGTACAGAACACCATCCAGGAGCACTGAAGAAAGGAAGGAGAGGATGACTCCCCCTGTCAGTGCAAGCTCAGAGACAGTACGGAGGTGCGGAAGACAGCCAAATGGGTAGAAATGCCCCTGCAGGCGTGTGCAACCAAAACATCTTCTGAAGCATCTATCACCCATTCAAGAAAGTGTAAGAGAAACAGAACTAACGATATTTGTCTATTACCACCAGCTGATGAAGAGAGCGAATCAAAATAAGAGCAGAATTAGCTGGAGCATAACCAAGAGACTGCAGGGGACTCCACCCATCCGAGTAATACACTGGGTAGAGAGAGGCCTGGAAACCTACAGCTAGCTACTGCCTCTCCAGAGGGGCCTGTGGAGAAATGGCCAACTATGTAGAGACCAAACATTATACCAACCAGGTGCACAGATGGTGACGGTTAAAATCAACAAGACATGAAAAAAATTGTAAGAAGTGTAAGGGCACCTCTTTTGCTTCTCACACTTCTATTCCCATCTTCAATCAACACAAATATTTTGAGTACCTTTCTGTATACCAAGCACTCTGCTAGGTGCTGGGTATAGAATGATGACCAAGACAGGTAAGACCCTCACCGTTATGGGTTGTATAGTCTAGTGGGGAAGAGAAAACCTAATCAAGTAATCACGGGGTATCAAAACTGCAACTGTGTTAAATAGTAACTCTACGTGGTTTTACAATCTCGTTATGGAGGTCAAAGAAACTTTCCCTGAGAAAGCGAGGAAGAGATGAAATCAGGACTTCTACCAGGCCAGGGTGCCTGCCAGCTGCAGGAGGTGCCATCCTCCTAGATGACAACCTGAATAGCTTCCCCAGGAGTCATATGATGTGATGGTCCTAAAGAGATTTACGATTGAATTGGGATCAGAAAGATGAGTAGGAGTGACTAAAGTTAATGTCCTGGGGGTTTCTTTCGAGGAAAAACATGTACGAAGTTCCCGTTGCAGACAGAATAAAGCATGGCAAGTAGGACGGTATATAAAAAGGCTAGTTAGATCGGAGCGCAAAGAGAGTGAGAGGGAGAATGTACAAAGAAACTTGGAGGAGGTAGGGGGAGCCAGAATACACGTGGCCTTACCGATTTTGTGGAGGAATTTGTTTTTAGCCTAAGAGCCATGGGTAGCCAGTGAAGACTTAAAGCAAGAGGACGGGGAGGGCATGATTTAAAAGATTTCTCTGCTGTGCAGAAAAATAATTTGTGGATTGGGGAGTGATGTGAGTAGACCAGTTTGAGCCTTTTGGAGTATTCCAATGTTCATATTCAAGGAGTGTAATGATGATGGTGGTACAACTGAAGTGGAAGCATTTAAGTGCACTGAAGAGGTAAATTTGATTTCAGTTGTATATGGGAGGAGAGGAGAGATTCAAGGATGACATCTAGTTTTCTATCTTACATAACTGGCTGGTTAGTGGTTCCATTCCCCAAGCGGGAACACTGCAGGCGGACCAGGTAAGGGTGGGGTTGGGAGCTGTCATCATCAATTCAGTTTTCAGAGACTTTGACTCTAAAAGATCCAAGAGGCATCACGTAGGCAGTTGGTTATTCACGTTTGGATGAAAAGTGTTAAGAGCTTTGATTAGGATGTTGCCAGTGGAACTGAAGAAATGTGGCCATGAATTCAAAAGATCTTTAGAAGGTAAAATCAACACTGCTCAAATGGATTAAATATTGGGAATGAGGGAGAGCGAAGTGTCAAGGATGACATACATTTCTGACTTTCTGTAACTACATGGATAACCAAGATGAGTGATCGCTGCTTGGATGGAACAAGTATATGTTTGGATGCGGTTTCCTTTATGCTGTAGCTCCACGGAAACTGAGTGGAAGAATGGATGCATGAGGGAGAGTAGCTCCAAAACATGCATATGTGATAGAAATGTGTGTGTACTTTTGCTTTTCTTCAGCATTAATTAGGCCCAAGAAAAATTCTCAATTGTTCATTACTTGTTCCCCCAAAGAGTAAGTAATCATTTCTAAGGCGGGCACTTCAAAACTGAAAGTCATCACTTTGCTCGGAGGTGTTTGTATATATCCTTTCAGCCGAGATACATATATTTCAGGGGCAATTATGTGATCTGAATCCATTTCAGTGGGAAATATTTTTCTTTGCATTTTCAGGGCTGTGGTTCTGCTTTATCAAAAGCCAAAGGAAGATCAGTCCTGAAGCTGGGAAATGACTTTGACTAAACGCCTGTTAACAGCTTTTACTTTCTATGCTAGTCTACCATAGACTTGAGTTATCCTCATTAATTTGGCATCGCTGGCAATTATATAATTCTTCCTTCATAATGAAAATCCACTTGGGTTCGCCATGTAGACCATGGAGGTAATTAAAGTGGATTAATCAAAGGCCCTCATGATTAACAGTTTCTGACATACCCTCAAATCTACTGTAGGCACCAGGTGATGACAGCTGGCTGAGATTCTGTCTCCAGGACTGTTACCTTTTGAATATTAATGAAAGCAGGTTAAAAATGCTTCTTTGTGAAGGAGCATCTTAAGAAAATCTGTATACTTAAGTGGAACCCTTTCAGTGGAAAGGAGTAATCCTTTTAACCCCTCATGTCTTCAACAAATTATCCAGTGACTGGTTTCTCCCTGCGTCCCCTTTTCAAAGGTGGATAAAAGCGTCTACCAAGATCCTTCAATACTTTTCAACCAGTTATATCTGGAATGTAGGGGGCAGGGTGGGAAGTGTGGCCATTTGCAGGGCTTCTTGAATCGAGGCAGATGGAGCAGCTGACTAAGGTGACTTTGTTATTTTCTTGGTCCAGACCGTCCCTTTACTGGGCAGCATTCCATACCTGCAAAGAGTTACTCCTAGAACTTGTGAATCCATTTTCTTGAGGTACTGATAATTTCATCACACAAGCCTGAGAAAAGAACACTAAACTGGGAAACATGCACACAGCAGGGATTTCTTCGAGTGCCTGGTATCACTGAATTTTTGAGATGTGTACCTGGGGTTCAGTTTTTGTGACTTGCTGAAAATCTGCCAGTAAAATTAGCGGAAGGTAGGTGCAAAGTCTGATTTTAGGGTATGGCTTGGGTCTCTTGGATTAGGAACATTTTAACATAAGAACAAACTATTACATCTTTATTTTTTTAAAAAAAGAAACTGTTTATAATGTGCCTCAGTTTGTGTCTGACCTCTAGCCCACGTCTGCGCCTCATCCTGTCTCATTCCATCCCGTGCCTATGTTTTACTTTATTCCTCGTCCCATCTTTGATCACTACCTCAAAAATTGTCCTTGTCAAAATGTTCTGTTATCTCGCTTCTAGCTGTGATGTATTTATCCTGATGATCTTTCTGGAAGAATGTCCTGTCAGGCCTTACCCCCATCTCTTCTCCTCCACCATCTGTATTTGTCCGGTCCAGTGGGGGTGGCCCTTTCCCAAAGTCTGAGGCCAGGAAGGCACTTAAAAAATGCCTTTATTGATTAGGTCAAATGAGAAACGTTTACAATTCAAATAATATAGAAGAGTTCAAGGGAAGAAAATTCAAGTCACCTGTCATCCCACCACCCAGAGACCATCACCGTTAATACCCGGTGAACATTCTTCAGTCTAATATCAGATACGGAAATGAATGCAACTTTATATGCACAACGTTACGCAAACATGCCTTTTTATAACCTGTGTTTTCACCTAAAAATATTGAAGCCATCTCTCCTTGTCAATATATAGAGAGAGTTGTGCAGTCATGGATGTGTAGCTGTCCATCGTGTATACTAACATCCTTCATTTAATTGGATTGGCAGTTTGAACAGGGCAAATATTTGAAGAAACCAGCGTATCTTTGCTCTTGCTCTTCTGTCATATTTGCTTCCGTCTCCCCTTCTTGTGGTTTCCCTCTTTCATTCCTGCAGTGCCGAGGCCTCCCTGTAAGCTAATGAAAGCTTCAGCATATACTCCACTGGGACTGTCTGTCTGTCATCTGTGACCTCTCGTCACCTGAAAAAGGCAGCAAGACCCAAATATAGGAATTCCTAATGATGTCCCTCAGATGGGAAGGAGGACGTATTATTCAGCATTCCCTTTTCTTTTCCCTTTTCTTTTCATTACCAGCTTTCCGGAATGGCTGATCTTTGGGTTTTCTTCTTCTTCTTCTTTTTTTCTTTTTTTCAAATCACTTCCTAGCTCTTCCAGTTCCCCAGTCTTAAACTGTATTCTCAAAGGTTACTAGTGATTTTCTGATCACTAGATCCAAAGCCATCTTTTCTTCCTCGCCTCTGTGCCATGTCACAAGTATTAGCCTCTCCTTAGAGCTCTTTCCTCGTAGATTTGTCCTCCTACATTTCTGATGGTGCAGCCTCTGTTCCCTTTGATGGCTTTTCTTTCTGCTTTCTTACCATAGGGAGCTTAGAGACTCAATCTTTGGCCTTCTGTTCTTTTATCTTTACTCTCTTTTTTCGTTTCCCCCTAAACCAGGCTCCCTTCAAACTTCTCTGTGTCTGTCAAAGGTGACATCATTCTTTAAATCACTCAGACCTAACAGTTTGAAGTTACCTTTGACTGTGCTTTCCCTTCCTAATCCAGCCAGTCCTTACATCCTGTCAGTTATTTCTTCAAAATAACACTCAGGCGCTTTCATACACTGTAAATTGGTACAACCTCTTTGGAAGGCATTTGGGTACTAGCTATTAAAATCTAAAATGCATACGTACATGGTTTGACCTAGCAATTCCAATTCTGTGAAACTATCCTATGGGAATACGCAAGTGTGCCAACATATGTGAACAAGGGTGTACTTTGCAGCACTGTTCATAATAGCAAAGCCTAGAAACTTCATATAAGGCAACAGGCAAGTGGTTACTGGTACATCCATTCTATGGGGTGCAGCTATAAATAAGGACTAGGTGGGTCTATAGGTACTGACATGGAAAGATGTCCATGGCATATTAAGAGAAAAATATCAGTTTTTCTTGTATAATGTCTTATTTTTGTATACACACCTCTATACACAAACACATACAGCCACATATATATTACATGTGTAGGAAAAAAAGGCTGTTAGATATGCACCAAACTTTTCAGAATAGTTACCCATAGGAGAGAGATTTGGAGGGAGGGTGGGGGTCTGTTTTTGCTTTCTAATTTATACATTTATAGTTTGTTTGGATGTCTTAAAAATATGCACATATTGCTTTTACAATATAATGATGCAAAATCTTTCCTATTATGTCTTCATTTCTTCTGGCCCAACCTCAAATTGGCGTCACCTGCAACAGTCTCCTAAAGCTCCAATTGCTTTCCTAGCCCTCTGACCATGGACGTTGAGAGCCTCTTTGAAATGAGAAGCATTACCTACCCTGGCTGTCTCCCCGTCTAAAGATTCAAAGGAAATAATTCACAGGATATGCATGAGCTTTGAAAAACTGCTAAGTACAGTGTGAACGTAAGGCATCACTTCTAACAGCGACGGGCAGCATCACCTAGGGTGTGATGTCTCAGAGAGGTCTGGGAGATCACACAAATAGCACCAATGCAATAACAGAACTGAAGCCCAAAGGGCAAAGCATTGTCATCCAAGGGCCTTCTTCAGCTTCCATTGATGAACCTCCCGAAACTAACTTTAACATTCACATCACCTTTGGTTTTGACTAGATAGCATTCATCTTTGTCATGATAATGCCAGGAGTTTGCTAGCGCTCTGCCATTGGACTCACACTTATTTGTAAGCCTAACTGGCACTATTAACATTCCAAGGACGTAGGAGCCGTATAATAATGTGGGCACAGAGCTAGAAATGTATTCTCCATATTTAGAAGTGCATCGATTTCCCTTTAAGTGAGCTATTTTAATAAAAGCATATGGTCTGCCTAATGAAAAATCTCATTACCTGCACTGAGCTGTGGCGAAGAAATTGCATCTAGCGTGTATATGGTGCGGTGTAAAATGTGTTTACTGCTGCCCCCATGGCTTATGGTGTCTATGAAGATGTCAAAACGTGTAGTGGTATCAGTTTTCACTTGCTGTGAAGACAAATTAAAGAATTAAGTGGAAGATTTGTGACACTGCCATCGTCTTGGCTCCTATTATTTTTTTGAGTCCTTGGGCAATATTGTCACAAGCTCCTTTTCTTTGTGGCCACTGCATATCGGACTGTGCAGTAGGTGTGGTTATTAACTGCTGATGACTGAAACTATGGGCCCGAGGTCAAACAAGGGCCTCAGAAGAATTTCAAATTCCGTCGGCCACTCCCACTCTTTGGACCAAGAATTAGAGGAGGGGTAAGGACATTCAACAGACATTTTTTTCCTACTATAAACCAGTAAGTAATAATCACTATGGATACAGGAGTGGGCAAAGCTCTCAAGAATTTTAGTCTACCAAATGCTTTAGTTATTCCTTTCCTAGGAATTTGCTACTGTTCGTTGCAGTTGGCAACTCTGTCGACCTCGGAGAGAGGCCCACAGTGCTTTCCATGCTAACAGTGACAATTAAGGAAGGTTAGGGCTGTGCATTAGAGTTTATATTTACAGGTAAGCCATATTCTGTTTTAAAGTTGACAACACTGGTAACTATGACAAGCTTGTATGTACTCCAGCACATGTACTATGTTTTGCCATTGGTGGTATAGGAGAGAGGTATGTTTTCTCAAAGAAGGCTTCACATTCCTTTGAATTGAGATCTAGAAGTAACATTTCTTAAGGAAAACATATTTTATATGGTAGATGTCCATTTAGGCTGCTGTTACAAAAGTGCCATAGACTGGATAGCTTAAACAACAGAAATTTATTTCTCATAGTTCTGGAGGCTAGAGGTCTCAGATCAAGGCGATAGCAGATTCAGTGTCTGGTAAGGGCTGGCTTCTTGGCTCATTGACTGCTGTCTTCTTGCTGTGTCCTCACATAGTGGAAGAGGAGAGGGATCTCTGTCTGGTGCCTCTGTTATAAGGGCACTAATCTCATTCATGAGGGCTCCACCCTCATGGCCTAATCACTTCTGAAAAGCCCTACCTCCGAATACCGTCAGATTAGGTGTCAACATATGAATTTTGGGAAGACACAAGTGTTCATTCTATTGAAATAGGATACTATTTTAAATCGTTAATTAGTGTGAGCTAACTCATCCCCTCACACACACTTTCTCAATCTTGCTTCTTAGCTCAACATTCATCATGGTCTCTTAACTCACAAAATTTAATTGGGAATTTTGTTCCTGGGTATTTGCAATTCAGTTCAACAAGGCTTTATTGTTTCCTATTATGTGCAACAGGAATTATTCTAGGCATTGGCAGGGACTTCAAGGATGAAGAAGAGGAAATGATCCTTTCTCTTATACATTCACCAGATAAATTGGTAGGGTTAAGTGTCTGGAGTGGCTAAAATCCAGGATGTGCCTTCAATTTATTCTGATGCCAACAAGAGAGAAATATCAGTATTCTGGCAAGGTGGTAGGTCAAAAGCAGTTGGAAGGTGAGGGAAGGTCAGTGGGGAGGTTGATATAACAAAGACCAAGTGATGACTAGTGGCTTATTTAGCAGTCCATGGGAACTGGAGGTTGATCCATTCAAAATAAGATCTCCAACTCTCTTGAGTTTTTTTTTTTTTTTTTTTTTTGGTTACTTTGTATACTACAATCTAAAAAGGGAAAGCTTGTTTGTACCTTGCTTAAGAAAAGTGCAGTGGCACATGTCTTAAATGACACAAGGATATATATTATGAAAAACAATAACAACTGAATTAATAAAGTAGCAGTTTGAAATCATCTTATTTATATTTATCACCTTATTATTTCACAGAAACACATCAATAACCTTTTAAAATAACATCTAGGGAACGACAGAGCCACTGAATTTGGATCTAAAACGTCACCTTTCTTTGTGTGTAGCAGGGAGGCTTGAAAAGCGTGCTGTGTCTCAGATGGAGGCCACCACCTCACAGTATGTACGAGAGCCACGCAGTGACAACTGTTAGCTTCTAACCTGTGGAACCAAGGGCACAAAAATGTCAAGCAGTGACTTGTTTTACCAGAAGATTATGAGAGTCCAAAGGACCTTTGCTAATTTATTGAGACAAACTCCAATGGATTCATTCTGAAAGATAATTTGTTAAATCTACTTAATTTTTGCTTATTCAAGTGGGTGTTTTAGTAATTGTGGAATGCTGGCAGGAACAGAACCAACAGACCTCATTGATCCTCAGTATATAGAAGCTGTGGAATTTGAGGCTTAAGTTATGAATATGCTATGTACATATATTCCAGAGTTTCTAGAAAAGAGGTGAAAAAATACGAATAGTACACAGTTATGGAAGATGACGCTTATAAAGAATTTAACATAGAGAAGTGCCTAGAATAAAAGAAGTGCACGTTTAGTACCATCTCAACTGTTGCGAGGAGACAGACAAGGGACAAAAATATATAATGAAAGGAATCATGTCAAAAGTCTTTACAGTGGGTTTCATTAGGAAGGTGGTGGGATGATTTTTATTCCTTTTCACATTTTGTGTGCTTTCCAAATATTCCATAATGAATCTGATTTAAAACTAATATGAATACACGTTACTTGTTAAGAATTGGGCAATATGGGAAAGCACAATGAACACAATAAAAAATCATCCAGTGCCTGTTCATATTATTAAACCTTACAGATACACTTGTATGTTTCATCCAACCCCATTATTATTATTTTTTGCGGTACGCGGGCCTCTCACTGTTGTGGCCTCTCCCGTTGCGGAGCACAGGCTCCGGGCGTGCAGGCTCAGCGGCCATGACTCACGGGCCCAGCCGCTCCGCGGCATGTGGGATCTTCCCGGACTGGGGCACGAACCCGTGTCCCCTGCATCGGCAGGCGGACTCTCAACCACTGCGCCACCAGGGAAGCCCCCCATTATTTTTTTAAAGTGAAAGACTGTATCATTAAATATAATTTGGCTCTGTCATTTTACCTGCTGTGTTGTATTCCATTTTATGGTTTTAGCATACTTCGTTTACCAGTTCTCTTACTGGTAGACATTTAGATTACTTCTAATCTTTTCCATTATAAATATTGCTGTGGTGAATATCCTTGCGCTTGTCTCCTGTCTCCTCCTTTGTGTATATACGTGGCAGTTTTTCCTGGAAGTAATCAAAAAACTACACATCATAGACTAAATCTGGCTTGTTGCTTGTTTTTCTAAACAAAATGTTGTGGGTACACTACCACGCCCATTGGTTTCTGAATTCTCAATGGCTCCTTTCATGCCATAATGAAAGAGTTGAGTAGCTGCAACAGAGATTATATGGACTGCAAAACCTAAAATATTTAGTCTGGCCCTTTACAGAAAACGTTTGCTAATCTACGGTATTACCTGCATGTGAAATGCTGGGTACAGGGGTGCACACCTGCAGCTGTAGAGATAGAGCAAAATCACTCTGCACTGTGGTTGTGAAAATGATGTGCTTTCCCTAGTGTCTGTGATTTCCTATGAGCCCAAAGTTTTGCCAACACTTGCCGATGTCAAACTTAAAAATTTTGCATTTCTCTAATTATTAGTGAGATTGAGCAACTTTTCAAATGTTTATCAGCCATTTTTTAAAACTGTGAATTACCTGTTAATATCTTTCGCTCATTTTTTTCTTGTCAGGCTGCTTATGTTTTGTTGATTCTTTTCTAGTTGAAGTTTAATTGACTTGCAATATATTAGTTTCAGGTGAACCATATAGCGATTTGATATTTTTATACATTGTGAAATGATCACCATAAATCAAATTACCGTCTCATCATAAAAAGTTATTATAGTATTATTACTTTCTTAAAAAATCTTTATTGGAGTATAATTGTTTTACAATGGTGTTAGTTTCTACTTTATAACAAAGTGAATCAGCTATACATATACCTATATCCACATATCCCCTCCCTCTTGCATCTCCCTCCCACCATCCCTATCCCACCCCTCTAGGTGGTCACAAAGCACTGAGCTGATCTCCCTGTGCTATGCAGCTGCTTCCCACTAGCTATCTATTTTACATTTGGTAGTGTATATATGTCCATGCCACCCTCTCACTTCGTCCCAGCTTACCCTTCCCCCTCTCCGTGTCCTCAGTTCCATTTTCTCCGTCTGATGCTTTATTCCTGTCCTGCCTCTAGGTTCTTCATAACCATTAAAAAAAAAAATCCATATATATGTGTTAGCATACGGTATTTGTTTTTCCCTTTTTGACTTACTTTACTCTGTATGACAGACTCTAGGTCCATCCACCTCACTACAAATAGCTCAATTTCGTTTCTTTTTATGGCTAATATTCCATTGTATATATGGGCCACATCTTGTTTATCCATTCATCTGTCGATGGACACTTAGGTTGCTTCCATGTCCTGGCTATTGTAAATAGAGCTGCAATGAGCATTGTGGTACATGACTCTTTTTGAATTACGGTTTTCTCAGGGTATATGCCCAGTAGTGGGATTGCTGGGTCTATGGTAGTTCTATTTGTAGTTTCTTAAGGAACCTCTATACTGTTCTCCATAGTGGCTGTATCAATTTACATTCCCACCAACAGTGCAAGAGGGTTCCCTTTTCTTCACACCCTCTCCAGCATTTATTGTTTGTAGATTTTTTGATATGGCCATTCTGACTGGTGTGAGGAGATACCTCATTGTAGTTTTGATTTGCACTTCTCTAATGATTAGTGATACTGAGCATTCTTTCATGTGTTTGCTGGCAATCTGTCTTCTTTGGAGAAGTGTCTATTTGGGTCTTCTGCTCATTTTTGGATTGGGCTGTTTTTTTTTGATATTGAGCTACATGAGCTGCTTATAAATTTTGGAGATTAATCCTTTGTCAGTTGCTTCATTTGCAAATATTTTCTCCCATTCTGAGGATTGTCTTTTTATCTTTTTTACGGTTTCCTTTGCTGTTCAAGAGCTTTTAAGTTTCGTTAGGTCCCATTTGTTTATTTTTTTTTCCTTTTCTGTAGGAGGTGGGTCAAAAAGGATCTTGCTGTGATTTATGTCATAGAGTGTTCTGCCTATGTTTTCCTCTAAGAGTTTGATAGTGTCTGGCCTTACATTTAGGCCTTTAATCCATTTTGAGTTTGTTTTTGTGTATGGTGTTAGGGAGTGTTCAAATTTCATTCTTTTACATGGAGCTATCCAGTTTTCCCAGCACCACTTACTGAAGAGACTGTCTTTTCTCCACTGTGTATTATTACCTCCTTCATTAAAAATAAGGTGACCATATGTGTGTGGGTTTATATCTGGGCTGTCCTGTTCCATTGATCTATATTTCTGTTTTTCTGCCAGTACCATACTGTCTTGATTACTGTAGTTTTGTAGTATAGTCTGAAGTCAGGGAGCCTGATTCCTCCAGCTCTGTTTTTCTTTCTCAAGATTGCTTTGGCTGTTTGGGGTCTTTTGTATTTCCATAGAAACTGTGAACTTTTTTGTTCTACTTCTGTGAAAAATGCCATTGGTAGTTTGATAGGGATTGCACTGAATCTGTAGATTGCTTTGGGTAGTATAGTCATTTTCACAATGCTGATTCTTCCGATCCAAGGACATGGTATATCTCTCCATCTGTTTGTATCATCTTTAATTTCTTTCAACAGTGTCTTATAGTTTTCTGCATACAGGTCTTTTATCTCCTTAGGGAGGTTTATTCCTAGGTATTTTATTCTTTTTGTTGCAGTGGTAAATGGTAGTGTTTCCTTAATTTGTCTTTCAGATTTCTCATCATTAGTGTATAGGAATGCAAGAGATTTCTGTACATTAATTTTATATCCTGGTACTTTAGCAAATTCATTGATTAGCTCTAGTCGTTTTCTGGTAGAGTCTTTTTTTTTTTTTTTTTTTTTTTGCATCTTTATTGGAGTATAATTCCTTTACAATGGTGTGTTAGTTTCTGCTTTATAACAAAGTGAATCAGTTATACATATACATATGTTCCCATATCTCTTCCCTCCTGGGTCTCCCTCCCTCCCACCCCTCTAGGTGGTCACAAAGCACCGAGCTCATCTTCCTGTGCTATGCGGCTGCTTCCCACTAGCTATCTGTTTTACATTTGGTAGTGTATATATGTCCGTGCCACTCTCTCACTTTGTCACAGCTTACCCTTCCCCCTCCCCATGTCCTCAAGTCCATTATCTAGTAGGTCTGTGTCTTTATTCCTTTCTTACCGCTAGGATTTTCATGACATTTTTTTCCCCTTAAATTCCATGTATATCTGTTAGCATACGGTACTTGTCTTTCTCTTTCTCACTGACTTCACTCTGTATGACAGACTCTAGGTCCATTCACCTCATTACAAATAGCTCAATTTCGTTTCTTTTTATGGCTGAGTAATATTCTATTGTATATATGTGCCACATCTTCTTTATCCATTCATACGATGATGGACACTTAGGTTGTTTCCATCTCCGGGCTATTGTAAATAGCTGCAATGAACATTGTGGTACATGACTCTTTTTGAATTATGGTTTTCTCAGGGTATATGCCCAGTAGTGGGATTTCTGGGTTATATGGTAGTTCTATTTGTACTTTTTTAAGGAACCTCCATACTGTTCTCCATAGTGGCTGTACCAATTCACATTCCCACCAGCAGTGCAAGAGTGTTCCCTTTTTGCCACACCCTCTCCAGCATTTATTGTTTCTAGATTTTTTGATGTTGGCCATTCTGACTGGTGTGAGATGATACCTCATTGTAGTTTTGATTTGCATTTCTCTAATGATTAATGATGTTGAGCATTCTTTCATGTGTTTGTTGGCAGTCTGTGTATCTTCTTTGGAGAAATGTCTGCTTAGGTCTTCCTCCCATTTTTGGATTGAGTTGTTTGTTTTTTTGTTATTGAGCTGCATGAGCTGCTTGTAAATTTTGGAGATTAATCCTTTGTCAGTTGCTTCCTTTGCAAATATTTTCTCCCATTCTGAGGGTTGTCTTTTGGTCTTGTTTATGGTTTCCTTTGCTGTGCAAAAGCTTTGAACTTTCATTAGGTCCTATTTGTTTATTTTTGTTTTTATTTCCATTCCTCTAGGAGGTGGGTCAAAAAGGATCTTGCTGTGATTTATGTCATAGAGTGTTCTGCCTATGTTTTCCTCTAATAGGTTGATAGTTTCTGGATTTACATTTAGGTCTTTAATCCATTTTGAGCTTATTTTTGTGTATGGTGTTAAGGAGTGATCTAATCTCATACTTTTACATGTACCTGTCCAGTTTTCCCAGCACCACTTATTGAAGAGGCTGTCTTTTCTCCATTGTATATTGTTGCCTCCTTTATCAAAGATACGGTGACCATATGTGTGTGGGTGTACCTCTGGGCTTTCTATCCTGTTCTATTGATCTATCTTTCTGTATTTGTGCCAGTACCATACTGTCTTGATTACTGTAGCTTTGTAGTATAGTCTGAAGTCAGGGAACCTGATTCCTCCAGCTCTGTTCTTCGTTCTGAAGATTACTATGGCTATGTGGGGTCTTTTGTGTTTCCATACAAATTGTGAAATTTTTGTTCTAGTTCTGTGAAAAATGCCAGTGGTAGTTTGATAGGGATTGCATTGAATCTGTAGATTGCTTTGGGTAGTAGAGTCATTTTCACAGTGTTGATTCTTCCCATCCAAGAGCATGGTATATTTCCTCCATCTATTTGTATCATCTTTAATTTCTTTCACCAATGTCTTACAATTTTCTGCATACAGGTCTTTGTCTCCTGAGGTAGGTTTATTCCTAGATCTTCTTTTTTTTTTTTTTTTTTTTGATATTATATTCTTTTTATTGCAATGGTAAATGGAAGTGTTTTCTTAATTTCACTTTCAGATTTTTCATCATTAGTGTATAGGAATGCCAGAGATTTCTGTGCATTAATTTTGTATCCTGGTACTTTACCAAATTCATTGATTAGCTCTAGTAGTTTTCTGGTAACATCTTTAGGATTCTCTATGTATAGTATCAAGTCATCTGCAAACAGTGACAGCTTTACGTCTTCTTTTCCGATTTGGATTCCTTTTATTTCCTTTTCTTCTCTGATTGCTGTGGCTAAAACTTCCATAACTATGTTCAATAAGAGTGGTGAGAGTGGGCACCCTTGTCTTGTTCCTGATCTTAGTGGAAATGGTTTCAGTTTTTCACCATTGAGGTAGATGTTGGCTGTGGGTTTGTCATATATGGCCTGTATTATGTTGAGGAAAGTTCCCTCTGTGCCTGCTTTCTGCAGGGTTTTTATCATAAATGGGTGTTGAATTTTGTCAAAAGCTTTCTCTGCATCCACTGAGATGATCATATGTTTTTTCTCCTTCAATTTGTTACTGTGGTGTATCACGTTGATTGATTTGCGTATATTGAAGAATCCTTGCATTCCTGGAATAAACCCCACTCAATCATGGTTTATGATCCTTTTAAAGTGCTGTTGGATTCTGTTTGCTAGTATTTTGTTGAGGATTTTTGCATCAATGTTCATCAGTGATATTGGCCTGTAGTTTTCTTTCTTTGTGACATCCTTGTCTGGTTTTGGTATCAGGGTGATGGTGGCCTCGTAGAATGAGTTTGAGAGTGTTCCTCCCTCTGCTATAATTTGGAATAGTCTTAGAAGGATAGGTGTTAGCTCTTCTCTAAATGTTTGATAGAATTCGCCTGTGAAGCCGTCTGGTCCTGGGCTTTTGTTTGTTAGAAGATTTTTAATCACACTTTCAATTTCAGTGCTTGTGATTGGTCTGTTCATATTTTTTTTTTTTTTTGTTCATATTTTCTATTTCTTCGTGATTCAGTCTTGGCAGGTTGAGCATTTCTAAGAATGTGTCCATTTCTTCCAGGTTGTCCATTTTATTGGCATAGAGTTGCTTGTAGTAATCTCTCATGATCCTTTATATTTTTGCAGTGTCAGTTGTTACTTCTTGTTTTTCACTTCTAATTCTATTGATTTGAGTCTTCTCCCTTTTTTTCTTGATGAGTCTGGCTAATGGTTTATCAATTTTGTTTATCTTAAAGAACCGGCTTTAGTTTTATTGATCTTTGCTATTGTTTCCTTCATTTCTTTTTCAATTATTTCTGATCTGATCTTTACGATTTCTTTCCTTCTAACTTTGGGGGTTTTTTGTTCTTCTTTCTCTGATTGCTTTAGGTGCAAGGTTAGGTTGTTTATTTGAGATGTTTCCTGTTTCTTAAGATAGGATTTTATTGCTATAAAGTTCCCTCTTAGAACGGCTTTTGCTGCATCCCATAGGTTTTGGGTCATCGTGTCTCCATTGTCATTTGTTTCTAGGTATTTTTTTGATTTCCTCTTTGATTTCTTCAGTGATCACTTCGTTATTAAATAGTGTATTGTTTAGCCTCCATGTGTTTGTATTTTTTACAGATCTTTTCCTGTAATTGATATCTAGTCTCATAGTGTTGTGGTCGGAAAAGATACTTGATACAATTTCAGTTTTCTTAAATTTACCAAGGCTTGATTTGTGACCCAAGGTATGATCTATCCTGGAGAATGTTCCATGAGCGCTTGATAAAAATATGTATTGTTGTTTTGGGATGGAATGTCCTATAAATATCAATTAAGTCCATCTTGTTTAATGTGTCATTTAAAGCTTGTGTTTCCTTATTTATTTTTATTTTGGATGATCTTTCCATTGGTGAAAGTGGTGTGTTAAAGTTCCCTACTATGATTGTGTTATTGTTGATTTCCCCTTTTATGGCTGTTAGCATTTGCCCTATGTATTGAGGTGCTTCTGTGTTGGGTGCATAAATATTTACAATTTTTATATCTTCTTCTTGGACTGATCCCTCGATCATATGTCATGTCCTTCTTTGTCTCTTCTAATAGTCTTTATTTTAAAGTCTATTTTGTCTGATATGAGAATTGTTACTCCGGCTTTCTTTTGATTTCCATTTGCATGCAATATCTTATTCCATCCCCTCACTTTCAGTCTGTGTGTTTCCCTAGGTCTAAAGTGGGTCTCTTGTAGAGAGCATATATACGGGTCTTGATTTTGTGTCCATTCAGCCAGTCTATGTCTTTTGCTTGGAGAATTAAAGCCATTTACATTTAAGCTAATTATCAATATGTATGTTCCTATTACCATTTTTTAATTGTTTTGGGTTTTTTATTATATGTCTTTTCCTTGTCTTGTGTTTCCTGCCTAGAGAAGTTCCTGTGACATTTGTTGTAAAGGTGATTTGGTGGTGCTGAATTCTCTTAGCTTTTGCATGTCTGAAAAGTTTTTAATTTCTCTATCGAATCTAACTGAGATTTTCCCTTTCATCACTTTAAATATGTCCTGCTACTCCCTTCTGGCTTGGAGAGCTTCTGGTGAATGATCAGCTGTTAACATTATGGGAATTCCCTTGTATGTTACTTGTTGCTTTTCCCTTGCTGCTTTTAATATTTTTTCTTTGTATTTAATTTTTGATACTTTGATTAATGTGTGTCTTGGCGTGTTTCTCCTTGGATTTATCCTGTATGGGACTCTCTGTGCTTCCTGGACTTGATTGACTCTTTCCTATATTAGGGAAGTTTTCAACTATTATCTCTTCAAATATTTTCTCAGTCCCTTTCTTTTTCTCTTCTTCTTCTGGGATCCCTATAATTCGAATGTTGGTGAGTTTAATGTTGTCCCAGAGGTCTGTGTAGCTGTCCTCAATTCTTTTAATCCTTTTTTCTTTATTGTGCTCTGCAGCAGTTACTTCCACTATTTTATCTTCCAGGTCACTTATATGCTCTTCTGCCTCAGTTATTCTGCTATTGATTCCTTCTAGAGAATTTGTAATTTCATTTATTGTGTTGTTCATAATTGTTTGTTTGCTCTTTAGTTCTTCTAGGTCCTTGTTAAATGTTCCTTGTATTTTCTCCATTCTATTTCCAAGACTTTGGATTACCTTTACTATCATTACTCTGAATTCTTTTTCAGGTAGACTGCCTATTTCCTCTTCATTGGTTTGGTCTAGTGGGTTTTTATGTTGCTCTTTCAAATGCTGTGTGTTTCTCTGTCTTCTCATTTTGCTTAACTTACTGTTTTTGGGGTCTCCTTTTCTCAGGCTGCAGGTTTGTTATTCCTGTTGTTTTTGGTGTCTGTCCCCAGTTGGTGAATTTCATTTAGTGGGTTGTGTAGCCTTCCTGGTAGAGGGGTCTAGTGCCTGTGTTCTGGTGGATGAGGCTTGATCTTGTCTTTTTGGTGGGCAGGACCACATCCGGTGGTGTGTTTTGGGGTGTCTGTGACCTTATGATTTTAGGCAGCTTCTCTGCATATGGGTGGGGTTGTGTTCCTGTCTTGCTAGTTGTTTGGCGTAGGGTATCCAACACTGTAACTTTCTGGCCATTGAGTGGAACTGGGTCTTAACATTGAGATGGAAATCTCTGGGGAAGCTTTTGCTATTGTATATTACGTGGAGCCAGGAGGTCTCTGGTGGACCAATGTCCTGAACTCACCTCTCCCACGTCAGAAGCACAGGCCTGACACCCGGCTGGAGCACCAAGACCCTGTCAGCCATATGGCTCAGAAGAAAAGGGAGAACAAAAGAAAGAAAGAAAGAAAAATAACATAAAATAATTAAAATAAAAAATAAATATTAAAAACAAAAAAAATTAAAACTTAATTTAAAAAAAAGAAAGAAAAAAGAGAGCAACCAAACCAAAAAACAGATCCACCAGTGATAACAAGTGCTAAAAACTATACCAAAAAAAAAAAAAAAAAAAAAAAAAGAAAAAACCAGGCGGACAGAACCCTAAGGCAAATGGTAAAAGCAAAGCTATATTGATAAAATCACACAAAGAAGCATACACATACACACTCACAAAAAGAGAAAAAGGAAAAATATTTATATATCGTTGCTCCTGAAGTTCTCTGCCTTAATTTTGGGATGCTTCGTTGTGTATTCCGGTATTCCACAGATGCAGGGTACATCAAGTTGATTGTGGGGATTTAATCCACTGCTCCTGAGGCTGCTGGGAAAAATTTCTCTTTCTCTGCTTTCATCACACAGCTCCTGGGGTTCAGCTTTGCATTTGGCCCTGCCTCTGCTTGTAGGTCACCTGAGGGTGTCTGTTCTTCGCTCAGACAGGAGGGTGTTAAAGAAGTGGCTGACTGTGGGCTCTGGGTCACCCAGGCTGGTGGGAAGGGAGGGGTACGTATGCGGGGTGAGCCCACGGTGGCAGAGGCCGGCATGACGGTGCACCAGCCTGAGGCACGCCGTGTGTTCTCCCAGGGAAGTTGTCCCTGGACCATGGGACCCTGGCTGTGGCGGGCTGCACAGACTCCCGGGAGGGGAGGTGTGGATAGTGACCTGTGCTTGCACACAGGCTTCTTGGTGGTTGCAGCAGCAACCTTAGCATTCCATGCCTGTCTCCGGTGTCCCCACTGATAGCCGCGGCTCATGCCCATCTCTGGAGCTTGTTTAGGCGGTGCTCTGAATCTCCTCTCTTCGTGCACCCCGAATCAATGGTCTCTTCCCTCTCAGGCAGTTCCAGTCTTTTCCAGGACTCCCTCCTGGCTACCTGTGGCACACTAGCCCCCTTCAGGCTGTGTTCACACAGCTAACCCCAGTCCTCTCCCTGGGATCTGACCTCAGAAGCCCAAGCCTCAGCTCCCAGCCCCCACCCGCCCTGGCAGGTGAGCAGACAAGCCTCTCAGGCTGGTTAGTGCTGGTCAGCAGCAATCCTCTGTGCGGGAATCTCTCCGCTTTGCCCTCTGCACCCCTGTTGCAGCGCTCTCCTCTGTGGCTCCGAAGCTCCCCACCTCCGGCCACCCCCCGACTCCACCAGTGAAGGGGCTTCCTAGTGTGTGGAAACTTTTCCTCCTTCACAGCTCCCTACCAGAGGTGCAGGTCCCATCTCTATTCTTTTGTCTCTGTTTTTTCTTTTTTCTTTTGCCCTACCCAGGTACGTGGGCGGTTTCTTGCCTTTTGGGAGGTCTGAGGTCTTCTGCCAGCGTTCAGTAGGTGTTCTGTACAGGAGTTGTTCCACATGTAGATGTATTTCTGATGTATTTGTGGGGAGGAAGGTGATCTCCACGTCTTACTCTTCCACCCTCTTGAAGGTCTCTCCCCATTATAGTATTATTGACTATATTCCCTATGCTCTACATTACATCCACATGACTTACTTTATATTTGGAAGTTTATACTTCTTAATTCCCTTCCCCTGTTTTGCACTTCCCCCCACAACCCCTGCCCTCTGGCAATCACCAGTTTGGTCTCTGTATCTATGAGTCCATTTCTGTTTTGCTTTGTTTGTTCATTTGTTTCCTTTTATAGATTCCACACTTAATTAAAATAATATGGTATTTGTCGTTTTCTGTGTGACTTACTTCACTTAGCAGAATACTCTCTAGGTCCATCCATGTCACAAATAGTAAGATGTCATTCTTTTCATGGTTGAATAATAATCAGTTGTGTGTATATGTATGAGTGTGGTGTGTGTGTGTATAGATATATGTATTTTTCCACGTTAGAAAGATAGATTGTATCGATCTATTGATGGACACTTAGGTTGCTTTCCTAGTCTTAGCTATTGTAAATAATGCTGCAGTGAACGTTGGGGTGCATTTATCTTCTTGAATTAGTGTCTTCATTTTCTATCAGTGGATATCCAGAAGTGGGATTGCTGCATCATATGGTAGTTGTATTTTTAATTTTTTGAGGAACCTCTATACTGTTTTCCATAGTGGTGGTACCAGTTTATATTGCAACCAACAGAGCACAAGTGTTCCCTTTTCTCTACATCCTCACCAACAGTTGTTATTCGTTATCTTTTTGATAATAGCCTTTCTATCACGTGTGAAGTGATAGCTCATTGTGGTTTTGATTTGCATATGTCTGATGAGTGATGACCATCTTTTCATGTGCCTGTTGGCTATCTGTATATCGTCTTTGGAAAAATGTCTAATCAGGTCCTCTACCCATTTTAAAATCTGAATTTTTTAAATATTTAGTTGTATGAGTTCTTTATGTATTTTGGATATTAACCCCTCATCAGATATATCATTTGCAAATATTTTCTCCCATTCAGTAGGATGCCTTTTTGTTTCATTGATGGTTTGTTTTCCTGTACAAAACCTTTTTAATTTGATGTAGTCTCATTTGCTTGCTTTTGCTTTTGCTGCTCTTGCCTGAGGAGACAGATCCAGAAAAATATTGCTAAGCTGATGTCAAAGAGCATACTGCCTATATTTTCTTCTAAGTGTTTTATGGTTTCCCATCTTACGTTTAGGTCTTTAATAAGTTTTGAGTTAATTTTTGTGCATGGTGTGAGGGAGTAGTCCAGTTGATTCTTTTACATGTAGCTGTCCAGTTTTCCCAGCACCACTTATTGAAGAGACAGTCTTTCTCCATTGTATATTCTTGCCTCCTTTTTCATAGATTAATTGACCGTAGGTGTGTGGGTTTATTTCTGAGTTCTCTGTCCTGTTGCATTGATCTATGTGTCTGTTTTTGTGCCAATGCCATACTGTTTTGAATACTAAGAGCTTTGTAGAATCGTCAGGGAGTGTGATACCTCCAGTTCTGTTCATCATGATTATTTCTTTATATAATCTTGATACTAATCCTGTGTTGATGGGTTTTTTTTTGGTTACTCCATTGTATAGAAATTTCTACCTTTCAATGGCATCAGATCCAGCATGGTTTGTGCTTGTTTATTGTCTTATCTTGGACATTTTTTCCTATCCTGAAGTTATTTTTCAGTTCTCCAAATTTTCAAGTTTGCTTCTCATATTCATACCTTTAACTCACCTGAAATTTATTTTTGTGGTGTGGCATAGATTTTAACCTACTTTTGCACACAGACCACGAGTATCTTCCTACGTCAAAAGAGAGATCTACGTCATCATTTTAATGACTGCCTAATATTCTGTCATAATTCATTTAATTCATCTTCTCTTGTTTTATATTTGGATTATTCCAGATGTCCCCTTTATAAATAATACTAAGGTGAACATTCTTCTAAAGTGAATAACTTTTGCGATCAGAAAAACAGAAAGCAAAAAATAGGGACAGCTTTAAAAATACCCAACAGCCTTCATAATGGGGTATTGCATAGTTGCATTCATTTATTAAGTACTATTTCTAGGTGCTAAATACATGGTGCTTACGGTAGACTGTTGCTCACCATCTACTCCGACTTCCTTATTGTGTGCTTTTCTTTTTCTTTTCTTTTTTTTAAATTTAATTTATTTATGTTTGTATTGGGTCTTCGTTTCTGTGCGAGGGCTTTCTCTAGTTGCGGCAAGTGGGGGCCACTCTTCATCGCGGTGCGCAGGCCTCTCACTATCGCGGCCTCTCTTGTTGTAGAGCACAGGCTCCAGATGCGCAGGCTCAGTAATTGTGGCTCACGGGCCTAGTTGCTCCGCAGCATGTGGGATCTTCCCAGACCAGGGCTCGAACCCGTGTGCCCTGCATTGGCAGGCAGATTCTCAACCACTGTGCCACCAGGGAAGCCCTGTGTGCTTTTCTATATTGCCAAGTTTTGAAACTTAAAAATCCGTATCTCTGAGGCTCTCATAGCTAGGGTTCTCCTTGCATCCACCAAATAGGTGCACTCACATGAGATTTAGAGGCAGAAATGAGACAGTGGCCGTACTGCTGTCTTATCTATTGCTTTTCTCAAGCCCTGCTGTGGAAAGAGTGGTCATTTCTGAGGCAGCCTTCTGGGGTGTAGTCAGTAGCTTTGTAGAAGCCTTCATTATGATGGTGGCTCTGCATCCTGTCTGGATTACATGTGTAGAAGTGTGTTTTATATCTCAGTGGTGCCAATGGTTGCCTCCTGATTCTCCCTTTTCCTGATTGTGGCAAAGGTTGTCTGAGGGGCTCGGCCCAGAACCTGCTCCTCTATCACTTCCAGTGTTCTTATATGTACAGAATCCCTTGTGTTACATAGCTTTCTGTTTAAAATGCTAGCGTTGTTTCTGTTTCCTGCAGCAGAATCCTGTCTCACACAATTGTCTGAAGAGGGAGATGGAATATAAGCAAATAATGTCCACACACTTTGCTAAGTGCTAATGCATTTATCTGCTGGGTGCTGTGGGATCACAGAGGAAGGACTATTTTTGCCCACAAGAGTCAGGAAAAATTTCACTTAGGAGGTGATTTTTGGCCAAGTCTTAAAGGGCAAAAATGGGCAGAGGGAACAGCCTGAGAATGTCCAGAGATATGTGATTCTGACACAAATAATTTGGTGTGGCTGAATCATAGAGTGTGTTGTATAACGATCACCCTGACAGTAGTTGTGTGTGGGACAGTGTAGGGGGCATAGAAATGTAGCCAGGGAGAACGACAAAGTTAAGAAAAGCAGACGACAGGTATGGATAAAAAGAAAACTGAATATGATGAATGAGAGGAAAGTCAAGGATTCTTAAGTTTTTGCCCTGGAAATCCCTCCCTCCCTCCCTCCTTCCCTTCCTTCCGACTGAAGCTCTCTGTGTTAGAGTACAAGCTCATTCCGGAGCATGTTAATTTCTCTTGTGTTCCCTATAACATCTAGCTGAAGCCTCGCCCATGATATTGCTCCATAAATATTGGTAAAATGTTTGATCTCAGCTACTTGTTTGTACCTTTAAGAGTAGTTAACAGAGTTAAGAAAATCAATGTGCTATTCTAAGTCACTGTTTGGAAAAGATTTAAACCCTTGCAGTGGAGTACTGAACAGTTGGTTTGAGTTTATTCCTTTTTAATTTTTGGCCACACCTCACGGCATGTGGGACCTTAGTTCCCCGACCAGGCATGTGTGGGACCTTAGTTCACCGCCCAGGGATTGAACCCGCACCCCCTGCATTGGAAGGCAGAGTCTTAACCACTGGACAGCCAGGGAAGGCCCCTGAGTTTTTTCTTTATCTTACAACAGCCAAAGCTCTTTCCTGTTTCTTCCTGAGTTGATGAGAGAAAGCATTACCTTATATCTCTAGATTTCTCTCGCAGGTAAAATGGTCTATGCCCTTCCCTAAAACCTTTTTGAAAACCCTCACTTCTGCAGCAGAAAATCTAGTTCTTCTTTGTCTTTAACAATCACAACGGTCTCTAATGATACTAATATACTAACATCAGTACTATTAACAGTAATAATGAGAAAAAAAAAAAGCCCGGGAAGTAACACGGTCCCTTTACTTCAGATCACTTCCAAGCCCTGTTTTTGACGTTTCAGTAGTCAGAGCTGGGACTTCTTTGGAGTTAAACCTACTTGTAACATTTTTTTTTTCCCTAGGGGTAGAATAAGACAAACTTTTTTGTTCCTTTTTCTTAATAAATATGAAGGGACTTGACAGTTAATTAGAATGTTTGTTTTACTTCAGCGATGCCTTAGGTTACGATCAGAAAGGCCTTTTTAAAAGAGAGAACCAGAATATAGAACACATTTTGAACAGACAATTAAAAGAATTACCAGCTTTTTCACACGGTGCTATTGGAGTTCAAAGGTGGAAGAGATCACTAGCTGGGAGAAATCAGTGAAAACTCAAATATTCAGCAAATATTGGGCTATGCTTTGAAGGAGGGATTGGTTTTCGGTAGGGGAAGGGGAGGAAAACTACCTAGATAGGGTAATATCAAGGAAAAGGATGTGGAAATGGGAATGAGGGAAAGAATTCAAAGGACAGAGAATAGACTATTCCAACTCAATAATTGGGAGACAAAAAACCTGAATATGTTGGTGTGGCAAATTATTTTGCTTGGGACTTTTTTTTGCATGTTCCTTAGTGTTTTGGGCATGCCAGGCTAGCAGGAGAAGATTGGCACCATTGTCTGAGTGTTGGTCATCATTTGAACCGCACTGTGGATCTGTGTACCCAGTTGTTGAACTGTTATAATGTCAGAGTGGCAGGGCCCTCAGAGACCTTTAATCCAACTCCCTCACTTTACAGATCCGGAAACGGGCATCTAGAAAGCAAGGACTTGTTCTAGCTCACACAGTGAGTCAGGCATTTGAATCCAAGTATATCATTGAAAGTTAATGGTGAAATTAACCTGCCAAATGCTCAGACGAGGAACGTGTCAACCGGTTGACTGCCTTATTGTACTTCCTTTCTCGTAAAAATCTCCTGCATCTGGGAAGGCTTTCCTTTCCTCTAGTTGGGTCAGAGCTGTTCTGCTGCCTCTCTGTATATTTCTGAGGGATAAGGTGAGCACATTTGTTGGCTGGGCTAGCATTTCCCTCTCACTCACTCATGTAGATTACAGACTGTCTTTATTGAGTGAGGAAAGGAAGCAGTCACTTAGCAGCTTCTACAGGCTAAAAGCGGCCTTTATTATTAGAAATCAGCTGCTTTAATTTGGAAAAGCAGTGGTTAGATTTTGAGTTGCAGTTTTACACAGTAAGGTGGTGTTTTGTTCTGTTACCTGCACCTGGGGGAGAAAGGAAACAATTTCAAAAGTGAAGCAGTTTCAAAAGCGAAGCAGTGAAAGACCTTGGAGATTGGAGTCTACGGTTCCCAGGATAAGATTTCCTTAAGGCCTTTTGCCCAGAACATCGTCCTTTCCACTTGAAACCGTGGAACAAGATAACTCTCACTGATAGCAAAAACCAGGCAAACCTTGACACTGGTGTTTCAAGAGAGGGCATTGAGGCAGATGAGTTACCACTGTTCTGTGAATCTCAGGTGGTGAACTGTGCCGGAATGATACCACCAATGAAGTCACTGACCCAGTGACCACAGGGGAGATTCTTAAGATAAGTACAAAGTCTGAAGCCTAACCTTAGGACAGATGGCCAGTGAGAAAATTGAGCCCTTGAGACCCTCATGCATAGATGAACACAAGAAGCAAGGACAGCTTGGCAAAACCCAACTCAGGTCCTACGGGAATCAGATGCTTCTAGTGCTACTAATACAGCGCTCCAAGTGCAAAGGATGACGGGGAGCCTGGATTGTTCTGATGAGACTGGAGGATGGGTTTCCACTCAGTGGAGTAAGGGCTGTATATAAATGTGCAAATGCAGAATGATGGAGTTAGCTGACAGCTAAGAGAAACAGTAGTACAAAAACCAAAAACAGCCTCAGTTGATGTAGTAAGTCTTGGACATTAGAAAGGAGGCTTAGTAAATACAAAAGCTTTCCTAAAGACAGCATGTATTTCAGCATTGTTACCACTGCAGAAAGTCAAGCAGTTTGGAGCCTCCGGAATGAAAGCCACATTCTTTAGTGGGGGTGGTAGACATAGTGGCTAAGATTCTAGACTTTGGTTTCATCTTGATATCAGGACTTCCAACCTTGTCTCTGCCACTTCCTACCTCTGTATCCTTGGACAAGTTACTTCACTTCTCTGATCTTCACTTTCCTCTTCAGTGAAATAGAGGTAATAATAGGATATATCTTTGGGGCTGTTGTGGAGATTTAATTGTGATCGTACATAGGAAATATTTAGCATGGTGTCTGGCATAGAGAAAAATAAAAATATTAAATTGCTCTTCTATTTCTCTTCCTCATCTTTACTGGTATCGACCTAGTTATTATTTATTTTTTTGGCCATGCCATGTGGCAGGTGGGATCTTAGTTCCCTGAGCTTTTACTTGGTATAACTCTAATGCTACAGGAAAGTTGTAAGAATGGTCCTGAGAGTTTCTCTATACCCTTCACCTAGCTTCCCCAATGTACGTTACTACGTACGTTTGTCAAAACATTGGTTCAGTACTATTAACTAAACTTCACACTTGGATTTGCCCTAGTGTTTCCACTACTGTCCTTTTTCCATTTCAGATCCATTCCAGGATACTGTTTCACACTGAGTTGTCATGCTCCTTAGTCTCCTTTGATAATTTCTTAGATTTTCTGTGTTTTTCATGACCTTGACGTTTTTGAAGAGTACTGGTCAGGTATTTGTAGACTGTCCCTCAGTTTTATATGAAAATTGGAACTAAGACTTTTTCTTTAGATACTACTCTTCTGTTAGTGAAAAGGGACTGGCGATTAAATGAAAACTACACTTACGATACATTCTGTAATTAGCTCTAGTAATTAGACTATGTTTTATCCTTATATCAACAATTCTTACTATGGTGCCTAGTATGCGATAGGCATGCGTATATTTTTTGAATGAAGAAATCAATGTTTCTGATTTAATTGTTTATGATACTATTTGTATTTTGACTCATTTCTGTGTTGATGCAGTTTTAGTTTTGTAACAAAATGATATCCCAATTTAAGAGCCCCCCTCAAGCTTTATAAATAAGAAGCACCTTGGTCGATTTAACGAACTCTCTCCCCGCTGTCTTGTCTGAGTCTGAGAGGTGAGACACACACACATTTGTTCCCCAATAGGGATGATCACTGATTTCTGTATTGGTCACTATGATTTACACCTGTATGAAGGTTTATCTTTAAAATGTTCGAAGAAGAGGCTCCCCGGCAGTCCAGTGGCTAAGACTTCACGCTCCCAACGCAGGGGGCATGGGTTCAATCCCTGGTCGGGGAGCTGGGGAACTAAGATCCTGCACGCTGCACGGCGCGGCCAAAAAAAAAAAAAAAAAAACGTTGGAAGAAACTGAATGGAAAATGGGATTACAAAACTATGAGTGCTTCCATAGAAACTCAGAAAATAGCATGTGAATGATTGTATAGGGTATCTGTGCATATGTGTGCACATACACGTATGTCTCTCTGGGGGTTAGTATGTTTATGGAAAATGACTGAAAAGATACATATTCAACTGTTAACAGTGCCACCTTTGCTACCTCTGTGGGTAAGGGTGAGTTTGGGAGAAGAGTGCGAAAAATTGGGGACCAACCTTTTACCTTTTACTTCCCCCTCATGATAAAAAATAAATGAAGAAAAACATTCTGAAAGAATTCACCATGTGATCCCTTTAACTAATAATAACTAAAAAAAAAAAAAAAGAAAGAAAATAGACAGTTTTGAGATCTTAGGGAATAACAATTTAGGGTGACTGATGTTTAGACAGCTGTTGGAGGCCTCTGGCAGGTGGCTGAATTTAAATATGCACAGTACATGCAAATGTCTACCTGTTGGGACTGAATTGCTCAGAGAGCTATGTAGGTGCAGGGGGGGGATATCAACAAACAGTCCAAACTACTTCCTGTTTCCATGTCATAAATTTGTAAACACGGAGATGATAACAGATAGTTGAGAACCCCCCTCCCCCCTCACCTCCATAGCTTAGACTTTCTCTCAGAACTGTGTCTACACAATCCCACATATGGCCAATGGAGGCCGCAGCTGGAACATCTTTTGTGACGGCATTAGAACCCATTTACTGGCTATGTACATAGACTGTATATGGAGAGAAGCAAAAGGAATTTGGTTTTTATTGCATTCCATTAGTGGTGCTGACGTGCGGTGTATAGTCAAAAGCAGCACAGAATTATTATGTGAACTGACGCCAAAGGCAATGGATTTGGAACAATTAGTTCTACTTCAGGGTAATTGCTGCCTTCCCCACTTGCTTTCTCTTCCGTGTCTGCCTTATTCCCTCCATGCCATTGTTCGACATTTCCTACACAGAAGGCAATTAATAATGGAAGTCGCGGGTAATACAAAGAGCTCGATAAATGATGGGCTAGTGGTTTATTTAATCTAGTTCTATTTTTTGATTCCCAAACAGCCGTAGCGGGAAGAAACGAGGCAAATGATTTACAAATCTGATGAGTTCACAAATTCATTGATTCATCAAACGTTTACTGGGTGCCTGTTAGGTCCCAGACACTGCGTTAGATGTGACAGGAAAAACTAATGGGAACATTGGCTCTGTTTGCTATGCGCTCAGAGATGAAGTAATCCTCGGCTCCGTAACTCTGGGTGATAACAAGAAAATGGAAATCGAAATCTTTCACATTAATTGAGCTTTCTGAACAAATGATAATTTGATTTTGAGAAATAAATGTTAAGACACATATTGCTTTTAAAAACTAAACGTATTAGGATCGTGTGGTCCGATTCGCTTAAATAAAATTTTATACAACTGATGCAGAAATTCAAAATCTCAGTGCAGACAGAGATTTCACCCAGCCTGTCTTTCTACTCCAGAGCTGGCCTGTCTGAATACCTACAGTGACACTTCATTCCGGGTACTTATTTTTTAAAGGAACTGCTTATATAGCTGCATGGTGCTTGAGGTTTTAGGGCCTCCAATTGTTGACTTTCTGTAATATTACTAAGCATTTGGAGAGAAACACAAGCTGTCTCCTTGTACACCGGAGTGGGAATCCATCTAGGTCTGAGATAATTTTCACCTGGCTCTTTGAATAGTATTGTGATTATTAAGTAAGATTACATACAAAAAAAAAAAAAAAAAAACATTTAAAGGTCTTTAAAACACAATAAAATGTAAGGTACATTAACCGCCCTGCACGTTCACACTTTCATCTGGTAGCCTCACTTCTCTAGAATATTCAGCCTTGAACCACGAAGTTAGCAAAAAAGAACTGTGAAGGCCAGGACTTGCTGTTATGAATCCCATGTATAAAAACCATGCAATTAACTTGAGAGGGTCAGTGTACCACAGTGAGCCTTGTTAATACATACTTCTTAATAAGCATGGTTATCTGGTGGACATGCAGCAGTTTGGGGAAGGCAGGTAGGGAAAGAAGACTATTAGAGGCAGGTTGGGTGAGAGCAGAAGAAGAGGCAGTTGACAGACTTTTAGTAAGGAGGAGACAGAGAAACATGGAGAGAGACCGAGAGCCATATTACAGCGCGGCACAATAACTGTAGTCCATAATGACGGCCTTAAGTCATGGAAGAAAAGTTAAATTATGTTCTGTGTCCTTTGAGATATCAGGGATGTGGATAGTACTGGTTCCTGCCAATGTAGTTCAAATTTCGGAGCTTGAGATGCAAACTTCAGTTATCTGAGAGCATACCAACGTTGAAGCATTTCATTTTCCTGACAGTCAGAAAATGAAGCATTGCTACGGGAATATAATTATGAATTGCTCTTAGAGATAACGGATCCCATCCGTTGCTTACAAATGAAATAAAATGATTCCTGGCCCTGATTTTGGTATACCCCACCATATTTCCCGTTATGTCCAGAGGTGTAAGAGATATTATGAAGCTCAGACCAATAGGCAATAAGCAACCATGAGCATTGCTTGTTTGCCATGGCATGCCCTGCATCTAACACAGTCCCTGGCAGTCAAAATTTTGCCTAAGTGTGTATAGATATATAATGTAAATGTAAATATCTCATAGGAAAAAAGGGCAAGTTGTAAAATCAACGATTTCAGTATGTTGTACCTTTTTAACGTTGAGTATAGAGTCAGCTATTGCTGTATTCCTAACAGTAACAGAGTATTTGTGGCATGCAACAGTAGGCAATAATTTTGCTCACATGTCTATGGGTTGGTTTGAGCTCAGGTGACCTAGGCTGGGCTTAGCTGGGTGGCCCTTAGCTGCAGATTGGGTCTGAGTCTTTTCTGTGTGTCTTGGGCTAGCTGATTAACCGGGGATGCTTCTTCCTGGTGGTGGTGGAGATGCAAGGAAGCAAGCAGAAGCATGAGAACCATGAGGTGCCTCTTAAGACTTAGGCTTGAAACCGAAACTGTCTCTTCTACCCTTATTCCACTGGACAAAGTAAGTCACGTGGTCAAGCCCAACGTGCACTGCCTGTAGCAGGAGGAACTGTAAAGTCACATGGCAAAGGAATGGGTCTAGGCAGGAGTGATGAATTGGGGTCTATGTCAACAAGACTTGAGGTCAGGCACCTGTGATTACTCTTATGGGACAATAATTGGATCTTTTTGCTTTCAGCAGTAACCGCACGATAAGATATGGGGCAGGCCCCCAAAACCAACTGTTGATATAGAATTGAAAAATTTCCTCCCAATTCTCGATCTTCTAACTTTTTTTTTTTTTTCTTTGCGGTACGCGGGCCTCTCATTGTTGTGGCCTCTCCCGTTGCGGAGCACAGGCTCCGGACGCGCAGGCTCAGCGGCCATGGCTCACGGGCCCAGCCGCTCCGCGGCATGTGGGATCTTCCCGGACCGGGGCACGAACCCGTGTCCCCTGCAACAGCAGGCAGACTCTCAACCACTGCACCACCAGGGAAGCCCCAGTCTTATAAATTTTTTGACAAAGATTCTAGTAATAGATGACCAAGAATGAGGCATCTGCAGCTACGATTTCTCTGGGCCTGGTGAATATGGCCATAGCAAAATATTATTGTGTCCAGGAAAACCAGTGACGTTGAACAGATTGCTGTTCAGCCTGTGATGATGTCTAATTTAACTTTAATGTTCAATAGGGGGTTAATGTGCTCTAGTCAACGGAAATTAGAACACTAGGAAACACCTCTTTGATGGGTGGAAGTGTGTTGGATTGCATGACTGTGTCTTTCCTGCTTGACAGCTCCTCGTGCTAAGAATAAATCATTATCGTCCTGTTGAACATGTATCATCTGAGATATTGCCTGGCACCGGTAGGTGCCTTAGTCTGAATTGGCACTTGGAGGGTCGTCACAGTGTTTGCTAACAATTATTTCGTAGTTGAATTCCCACAAGTCTCATTAAAAATACCTGAAAACATGTATAGTGATTTTATTAGTGCTCCCCCCTCAACATTAATTATTTCTGTCCTTTGGCTTCCTTTTAGAAGATCCAACTGGCACTGTATATTCAAGCTGAATATAGTGTTAAGATCATCAGAAATGATAGCCCTCCTGGGCTCTAGGTATATCCAGGGTAGGGGTTCTCAGCACGGGGTCCACGGATGAGTGTCGTGGATTGTGAAACAACTGATCATTTGCAGATTATGAATATGTTGTATACATGTAGGAACTTCTTTCTCCGAAGAACATCTATAGCTTTCATCAGAGTCTTTTAAAACCCCAGGACTCCAACACACTAACAAAAGTTTGTATTTGTCTAGTAGAGCCTGTGTTTGGTTTCCTGTAGGCCCATTTTAAAGAAGTGATCACCAAATCGTAGTGTGTCCACAGGATGATGATGTGGGTGGTTAAAAGAGTCTGAAAACCATGCAACTTATTAGAGTGGTGGGTGTAATGGCAAATGTTCAGTGTGGAGGAGAGAAGGTTGATTGACAGACGACGTAGCTGTGCTTCAATATTCAAAGGGCAGTGACACGGAGAAGGACTTGCCTTGTCATCTTTCTAGAATTGGAAGAGGGGAGATGTGAGGCACCAGATTTCAGTGCAACCTAAAAGTGAACTTTGTCGTAATCTTAACTTTCCAGGAGCATGATGGGTAGCTTATTATTTACTTCGCAAGTGAATAATTTACTAAAGCTTCGCAAGTTTTCTATGTGTAAAGCTAAAATAACTGGGTGTTAGAATGTTCCTGTTGTCCTAGGCCTGTTAGTGCTATCCTATCCAAAGTGCTTCAGTTACTTGTCTGGGGCTCTCCTTTTCCTTTTTGAAAAATGGCATAATGAATGCATTCACTTCAAGTGTGGAGGGTGTGTATATAGATGTGAAACCTGATTCTTTTTTATCCATGAAATCATAAAATTTAAATACTAGAAGCAATTTAAAGCTGATCCAGTTCCCCATTTTACAGATGGTGAACCTCAGGTGTCTAGTAGAGTTTGGTCTACATTCAAGGTTACACAGTGAGTAGTTGAATAAGGACTTGGCCACTGCTCTGAGTGCCTTTTCTAGACCTCTTGTTGCCTTCTATATGATAAAAGCCAGAAATAATTAGGACACAGAACAGTCTGGACTAGAAAAGGAATTAATATCATTCTTTTCATTAACTGCTTCAACCTCTTTCTTCTTGGAAATCAGTTGTGCTCTTCTCTTTTATAATATTGTATATTTGCTGGGAATTTATATGTGGCGATTTGCAGCTATAAGCACGTGCGAATGCAAAATTAGAATTGACATAGGGGAGGTATCCTGCCGATATCTAAATGTTGCAGACCTTGAACTGTATACTTTGAGGATGTGTTAATCTTCAAAGTTTACAACTTAAGGGGCTTGACATGGAGCTTTGACGTATAAACTCAAAATCTGATCTTGACAGCTGATGATGTGTTGACTCTGGGTTTTAGGTAAAGCGTACTTGGGAGCCCCTGTATGTATCTAATGGATCTATCTGAAAGTTACTAAAATTAGAGCCATAACACCTGAAAAGCTTATTTGTGGATTAAATGAGGGCTCCAACTTTGCCCACTTAACAGTGCTTAACCTGCAAGCTTTCAGAAGAACAGTATAATTTTGTTCAACTCTTTGCCGGTTTCCAAATGGCCTTACCATTACTGAGATCACTTGAAAATATCTGTTAAGAAAACATGAAAACAAAACTCAAGGCACCATGTAATAGGGGTCTTATGGCTTAAAAATATTCTAGGGAGATATTTTATCTTTATACTCGTGAGAATGGAGTTAGGAAGTGAGGGTGAGGGATCGGAGGGCTCAAAATAGGGCAACGTTAATGGTCAGAGAGTATTGAAAAGGCAAAGGGTCTGGGAGATATTTAGATAGGAAGGCTTGACAGTGTTGAGTGATCATCGATTAAAGGGAATCAGAGAAGGAAGAATCTAATTTAAAGCCAAGGTTTTCAGCTGGTAGATGATGATGTTCTTACGCGATATTATTAATTATTCCCCGTACTTCCAATGGCATGAAGCACAAAGGCGTCACTTTTGCAGCAACGTGTATCAGGACCAAAAGCAGGAGGTAGAACCTCATGGGTGGGAGTGGGGAAGTTCAGAGCATGTGAACGGGGGAAGACCGCACAACTAGTTGTTAGAAATACTTTGTCCTCTCAGTCATTCTGCCACCTCTCTGGGGGTCTACTTTGCTGGTCCCAGCTCCTCGCCCCTCTTTTGCAAATACCTAGACATCTGCCCCACTGCCCCATTCTAAGGGTGGCTGCTGACATCTGTGTCAGGACCCCAGCGGGCCTCACCACTCGCTTGGGGAGTTAGATTCCTCTTAGATGGAACTCCACTCCATCTCTGCCTTGGTCCGAGAGAGAGGCTGACTTCTGAGAGCCTGTTCAGAATATCAGCCCTAAGGAAAACTGACATCATCCCAGGTATTTCCTAAAATACAACCCAAGTCCTCTTTGAGGGGACCTTCAGGCAGAACGAGCTTGGCAGCTTGCTAAGGTCATGTTTTCTGCTCCTTCTTTCTGTAACACCTAAGTCAGTGGAGGAAGACATAGTGTGCCAGTAGCAGGGGGAGAGGTGGCATCTCCACCTGACCTCTTGTTTGAAGCCCTCCTCTTTGCAGAGCACATCGCATCATGCTCTCTATGTCAATGCTGCTTTGATTTTGACAGGCAGCCATCATGTATGGAACCAGGGTTAGGAGCAAGGTAAAGCCTCGCCCTTTCTTTCCTGTTCAAAAATGCACATTAGAATGAAAGTGAGTGACATTCTTGTGATTATAGAGACAAATTTTGAATCTTCTCTAATTTATATTCAAACTAAAACTGCTCCCACACTCTGGTAATTTATTATTAATAACAAATGATCTCATCTGATGCTACCCACCTTTAGAGTGCCTTTGATGCTCTAAAGTTGTGAAATTCCACTTATCAGGGATCTTAGTTCCTAAGTTTTGGGGTCAGATTCTTTCAGGCTCCTGAACTCCATCTTCAACTCCAGTCACGACCCCCACCCCACTTGTCTTTTCTCAGAGGAAGAAGGTTATAAGTGTAGTTTGTACATGCTTTTGATTTCGTGGCCTGTATGTTACACAATATTAGGCAGTTACATCATCTGACAAATTGTGTGACACAGTTTACAGCTGCTCTAGGAGTCCATAGAAGTGAGAGATTAACGTGGACTGAGTTTTTGAGGACCCTGTTCCTTGAGTCAGGGACGCTTTCTCCCTGAAGCCACACAGCAACCTTGTGAAGTTGGTTCTTACTGTGCCCATTTCACGGAAGAGGAGACTGAGGCTCATCAAGGTTCACAAACTTTCCAGTGATCACGAGATGGTAAATACTGGATTAGAACTGAGTCTCGAGTCTTTCTGACTCCAAAGCCGGGGTAAAATATTTTTTGACTCTGGGGTCCTATTTGCCTGACGGGGGTGGGGAGGGAGGGGAGGGCAGTAAGGTTTGAGATGGGCCTTGAAAAACCGACAGTAGTGTTTCTATAAGAGGAGGGAGGCAATAGGGAATGTCCAAATGTGAAAGGAAAATAAGCAAGGCACAGAGATGGGAATGACAGTGAATCTGCTGGTTAGTGATGTGACCAACCCGATTCTTGGTTTTCACAGAGAGTCTGGGTTAAGGACAGGAATAAAAGGTTGGAAAAAGAGGGCTGTTGGTCCTTGAAAAGTAAGCCATGTAGTTGAAATTTGATGCCAGAAACCACAGTGCATCTTTTGTTGTCCGATTTAAGAGGTGGGTCAGGGTACTGTGAAGAAAATTAAAAGTCTGTATTGGGTTAAATAAATTACACGATCATTAGGTTATTCTACACACTTAAATGGAAAGAAAGTTGATACATGACCCTTTAGGGATTCTGGGGGGTTTGAGTGGGGGAAGGATCGGATCATTTTAGGAGATTTTTGTGGTATGAATAGCAGCTACATTGAACGGAGATTTTCCCTGAGAAAGGCTGATCTATTTTTGAGCAAATACGTCTCTCATTTTGTTCCATTATTGGATTTGAATCAAGGGAAACCATTGAGTCAACCCCTTCTAATCTATCATTCTCTGGCAGGGTGATTTGTTTACAGCTAGGTTTTGAACTGGAGAGAGTATAGACAGCTGTGGTTATCAAACTTGAGTGGACATCACAGTCATCTGGAGGGTTCTTAAAGCACAGCCCATGCAGTGGGTTTGGAGTGGGTCCCGAGAATTGGCATTTCTAGTGAGTTCCCAGGTGATGTCGATGCTGCTATTCCCTGGACGATATTTTGAGAATCACTATCTTAGGCTGATTTCTCAAAGGACCAGGATCTTAGAATCAATTTGGGGAAACAAACAAGTAAACCCTTCGCTGATAGAAGGGAGAAGTGAGTGGGTGCTTTGACAGAAATGTCTTATGTTCAGTAAGTTGATAGGTAGGGACTGGTAACAGGGAGATCACATCATGCATTCTTATGGAAAGCAGTTCGGTAAAATGGAAAGAATACAAAAGGCTTTGGTGTCAGACCATCTGGATTCCCATCCCAGCTTTGCTTTTTACTACATGTATGGTCTCATAAGTTATTTAATATCGATATCTCTGAGTTTCAGTGTCCTAACCTCTAAAACAGATTTAATAATATACAGTTATGTTAGAATTGCTGGGGAGGATTAAATGCAACAATCCAGGTTAAACTTGGATGTCTGCTTTGATTTGATATTTGACAAATGTGCACTTTTTTGAAGAAAATGGTACTTAAGTATTTTTTTTTGCAGGTGTAAAAAGAATTGGATGGCTTCACTTGTGCTTTACCTCCTTAAGTGTGAATATTTATTAGTTGCCCTGAAAGTTGCTCCTTTGTATCACTTTGATATCTCTGTAGTGTCACAGCAGAGTAAGACAGTTTTCCAGTCAGTGTCTATGACTATGAAATGAGTATTTCTGAATTTCTGCTTCGGGTTGGACTCCTTCAGATTGGAATAATTTTGAAGTACAAGAAAGGTCGCTGTCATCAAGTGTCAGAGGAGTAGCTCTTTATTTTCTGTCATTCCTGCCCTTTTTAAGAATAAATTGAAGGAGGTAAATGTTCCTGTGAGCCAGCAAAGGCCTAAGTATTTGAGGTATAAGATTAGCTCTTGTTCAAGGTCGAGCACCTAGGGAAAGTGATTACTGTTGGATGGTCTGATAAGCTATAAACTACCATAGGTGTTGGTCTGGACTCAGCCATCCCCACAGTAAGAGCTTGAGTCATGGTCTCTGGGTGGATTGATACGATCTTTGATCTGTCTTTGGGTAGTAGCTGTCTGCTGGTATACTTCTACTTCAGTAATTACCTTGGCAAATCAGTGTTCTTCCATGAACCCCTAAAATCTGGTAACTCAAAGTGTAGTCTGTGGACCAGCAGTCTGGGAGCATGTTAGAAGTGCAGAATCTCAGGCTCCACTCCAGACCTACCGAGTCAGACTCTTCATCGAACACGATCCCCAGGCGATTCCTAGGCTTGAGAAGTACTTCTCAAGGTGACGTCTGAGGTCCTTTGAGGTCTACTATTTAGGATTCTAAGGAAACTTGTAAATATTTTCACTGTCACTGTTCTCTCTGACATAATCACTTGAGCTGATCTTTCTGTGTCTCCATGTTACTTTTCTCCCCCTCCCCACCTAACACTGATCTCTTTTTCAATAAGCAGCTCAAGTGTCACTTCCCTTGTAAACCTCTCTTGTCCCCTTGATCCCCATAACATTTCATTTGTTCTTCTGAAATAGTAGGTTATCACATGGCGTTCTACTAGACCAGTGATTTGCCAACGTGGCTGTGAATTCAAATTGGCTGTGCAGCTTTTAAACAAACACGGATGCCCAATCCAGGCCCATTGAACTACAACCTTTGGGGAGTGGGGAAGGTATGGCCTAAGCAGAAACATTTAAAAAAATTCCCTGGGTGAATTTGATATGAATTTCTGATGAAAACCACTCTGAGAGAAAATGAGCTCTCTGGGTGCCAGGATTCTTTGTTTTTCCCAGTCTCTTGTCTAAATAAATATTTACTGTATTGAAGGATGAATGGTTTACTTGTTTATCTTTTGCAATAGATAAAGCTCTTCAGTGGCAGGTTCTCGTCTTTGTATCTGGGATCTTTCAGAAGGCCTGGGGTCTTTCTGAAGGTTTTGGAGTCAGGGGAAAAAACCCCAAAACCTGAGTTTAAATCTTACCTCTGTCATTTTGTGGCTATGTGACCCTAGCAAGTTACATGATCATTCACTCAGTTCATTTGATTCGTGATTTTTGGTATTTGTTGACTGCCTACTATGCCCCACGTACGATCCTAGATGCTTGGTATACAATGGCAAACAAGATAGGTATCTTCCTATTTTCTTGGAGTATACGTTGTAGTGGAAGAACGTTTGAGATCAGAGAGCAGACCAGTGTTCCTGAAGCTCAGTGAGCAGGGAGGAATTAGGGCTAGGTTGTGTTGGGGAAAGAGGAATGCTGAGAAGTTGCTTTGATCTCGTCACCCTGCTCTGTGAGAAACAAGGTATGCAATTATTTTCAGTTGGGCTAGTGCCTAAGAATCCATAGGTCGTACCAAGGAAAGCTGGGTTGAAGCTTATGGTATAGCCTACAGAGGACCTCTATGTCTCAGTAAACTCAAATCTAATTCTGGGCATCTCATGGCCTCTGGTCAGCCATGATAAAGGAATTTGTGATGATGCTTCGTGGAAGGAAAGGCCGAAGAAATCACTGTGACTGGCTTTGAGGTGATCTTGGCTAGCTTTCCATTTCCAAGGAGTGTCACAATATGCATGTGACCTTTTTATCCAAAGGTACCCCACCTACAAGAAATGTCCCTCACAGTGTCATGATATTGACCAATCAAATTAGCAATTCTTTCGGGCTGTGGGACAGAGTTAGAAAAGAAGCCAAAGCTGCCTTCCCCTGCATTACTTAACTTACCTGAACCTCAGTTTCCTTACCTTTAAGATAAGGAATCTTCGAGCCACCATATCAAATAATTAGTGTGAGCATCAAATAAGATAATGCGTGTATAGCCATTCGTAGCGCCTGTCACCAAATTAGCTATTCTTATTCTCAGATGATGAGGGTTGAATTTAGACTCTGAAAACAAGTTGCAAAATCATCATGCAGTGGTCAGTTTGTTCTTTCATCCCTGCCAACTGGTATTACCACCTGCTGGGTGGCCACGTCTCAGAGCTCAGATACATTTGAAAAATGGACTGAAGTCAAAAGTGAGGATAAGTGGACACAATTCACCGTCCCGGGTCTATGGTGAACTTTTATCTGGAAAAGGGGATGGAGGGGGAGAGCAACTTTCTTTCCCTTTTCTTCTTTTCCACCCACCTGAAGCTCTGACAGTCAGCCTGTGGCTTATAAATTTGGCCCCAGAGAGAGGGGTGAAGAGGGTCACTGGTACTGACGTATCTCTTGTAAGTGCAAGCAACCAAAGAAGATTCTAGAGATGCAATGAAAGAATCAAATCAGAGAGGAAAAAGCAGTTACCAAGAAATCATGCTGAACTTGATAGAAAATACAAAATACGCTCTATGAGTGTGTGTGTGAGTGGTGTGGGTGTGAGCCAGTGTGAGAGCATATAGTGTTTTTGCATATGGTATCCATCACGTTCATGTGGTGTGAGTGTGCAGTTGTGAGAGTCTGGAATGTGTGTGTGTGTGTGTGTGTGCACGCACGCACACCAGTCTGGGTGGGTGGGTGTGTAAATGTAAGTGATACAAGTCTTTGGTATTTGTGTGTGTGTGTGTGTGTGTGTGTGTGTGTTATGAGTGGTGTGAAGAGAGGGAAGAGATATGGGAACATATGTATATGTATAACTGATTCACTTTGTTATAAAGCAGAAACTAACACACCATTGTAAAGCAATTATACCCCAATTAAGATGTTAAAAACAAAACAACAACAAAAAAACCTTTAAATAAAAAAAGAAAAGAAATAAAAAAAAAAAAAAGAGGCAAGAGACAGAGAGGATCTGAAGCATCTTTTTTTCTTCCAATCCAGGAGTCTGTTCCTTATTTGCCGTCTAAACCAGGTTGTGGTGGGGGGTGGGACGTTCTTGAATCAGCCTCTTTGTTGGGTGACATATATTCTTTTGCCAAGTAGAAGTCATTTTTGTTGAACTATAAATTGGGTCATTCATTAGTATGGAAATAAGGTTTTTTAGGACCAAGAACAGCTTATGTACAAATACTCTCTTACTTCAGCTCTGAACAAAGGAACAATTGTGGCTTAAATGCAGTCAGAGTCACTGCTAGTATATGCCAGAATGGTTGATGATCTGTCCTCAGCAGACTTTGCTGTTGGTGCCCATTGCGTTGAGGAGTGTAGGACTTTACCAGCTGATGCTAAAAAAGGCATGAAATGAATACACACAGTCTACGTAGGGGGGTTGGTGGCAGTAGAGCTCTTTTGCCCTCTTTGGCTTGTACCTCTCTTGCCTGCAGGTGAAGTAGCTGTGCACGTGGACAGGGACAGGTACCTAGGAGTCGAGGTGAGGTGTAATTAATTCTGGACACGAAGCACACATAGCAGTGGCTCCAAATACGATTCTTGTTTTGTTTGTAGACGTTTTCTTTTGAAAATCATTGAAGTACCCTGGAGTTCTTTCGAATGGAGCCCACTGTTAGATGATTTGGGTTGACCGTAGGCTAATAAGAAGAATCCAGGAAAATTCAGCTTTTATTGTCACCAAGAATTTATCAAGTAAATATACAGCCTGCCCATATGACTCAGAAAGAGACTCTTCCTTTAGTTGGAAAAAGAAAACTGGAACAGGCCAGGATACACTATTACTGTATCAAGCAATGACTTTGTCAATAAACCAAGCCACCTCTCTGAAATTAATCCCCTGGAGAAAGAGAACCAAAATCCGAAGTATGATTTTACTGGTAGCCAAAGTTTATGACTCTTTAATTTCTACACTCTACAAGAATTTCATGAAACAGGTAGAAAAGTAAAACATTCATATTTGGTGTAGATTTATTTTTTTCCAGCTAGATGTTAGTAGTAAGGATATAAGCTTACTGTATTTTACTGAATCCCATTAAACTATTTCTGTCTGGATTTAATGGAGGAAACTTCAAATGGGAAAATTCCAGGTCTTATAAAGAAGAAGAAAGAAACAAGATAAGATCAGAATACCAAGCTTGTCACCAAGATTTCTTGTCAATGCTGCAATTAGTATTAAAAAATTAGGTATGTGTAGTCTAGAACCTCGACATCCTGGCCAGTTCCCAAATTCAAACTATTTCCGTGAAGAGCCTGCTTGCTTAGAACTTGGCACTATGGGAGGCCAGTGCTGTTGGCTAATGTGGGCGTGGGTGTGGGCGTGAGTGCGCATGCACATGTGGAATGTGTGGGAGAATGTGTGTTTTTAGAAGTCTCCAGCCCCAATATTACACATAGTTTTGGCACCAGCATGCCCTATTCTGTATCAGAGCCAAGGTATCCAAAGCCAGTATTATGAGTAGATATAACCGTCTGTGATGTGCAAATGAGAGGATGTCTCTGCCTACTAGACGTCTCCAGAGTTCAGTTCAGTTCCTAAGGAGGCGTGCACTTGAACTGAGTCATCTTACTGTTTCCTTGGGGGGAGGAGGTAACATATAGAGAGAGATTGCCCTCTAGAGACAAGGGCTCCAAGGGTCAGACACAGATGAGGGAGGAGGGTAGGACTCACTGGGTACAGTGGGGTGGTGCTAGGCTTTTGGATAATTGGAATATATTAGGAAACATCTAGCCCACATTTTGTATGCTTGGAAAGAAGCTCAGCAGAGTAGAGACAGAAAGACCCAGTTTTAAATTCTAGCCTCATCATTTGCTAACTTGTGTGATCTTAAGCAAGTCATTTAACTCTATTCTTCAGTTTTCTCGTATGTAAAATACCGGTAATCAGTAATTACCATGTAATTGTCATGAAATTGTAGGTTGTTGTAAGAACTAGAAAGTTTGCATATATTTGTTTTTTGGAAATATTCAAGAAATGAGAATTATGTTAGTATTGACTCATTTGCCGGCATTAACTTTTTTTTGATTGCCTGTGACAGTGACTTCATTTAAAGGAGCTACATATGAGCTTGGGGGAGCAGAAGTAATAACTGACTTACTACTACTGTCCCATACTATTCTTATAAGGTCTGTTTCTTGTTCTCCTCCTGGTGCTGTGGAGCTCATTTCAGAACATTCTCTGCTGTCCTCATTCATTCGTCACCCTGCGATTGATACTCATGCCATATGAATATATCACTTTCACCTGTCTTTTTTATTTTTTAACCAGTATTAGCTAGCTTATATTTTTTTTTGGTGAATTAGAAAATACACTCCTTCCTCATAGCCTTTTACTTCCATCTGCTGCAAAAGTCTTGTGATAAATACATAAATATATGATGTATATTGCGCTAGTGGTGCCACATGGAGTTGTACCGTGCACAGCATGCACAGCCGTATATGGTGGCCCCCTATTTCAGCGTTGTTTATCCACACTTCACTTCAGTAACCTAGACCTACTACTCCACCTCCAAAGTATTACACTCCAATAGCCTCCTCCTAGACTGCAACCTCCTATTTTTATCATTCTCTGTATCAGTCCCGATACAACTGCTCATACCTATCACACTTTGATGTCTGTCTTTCTCTCCTCATCTCTTGTAATAGTTTTTTATTGCTCTGTAACAAATTGCCACAAATTTAGCAGTTTAAAACAGCATCCATTTTATTAGCTCGCAGTTCTGTAGGTCAGAAGACTAAACTGTGTTCTGTGTTCTGGGTCTCACAAGGCTGAAATTAGGTGTTGGCTGGGCTAGGGTCTTACATGGAGACTCTGGGAAAGAATCTGCTTTCAGGTTCATTTTAGATTGTTGGTAGAATTCAATTCCTTGCCGCTGTCAGACTAAGGTCCCATTTCCTTGTTTGCTATCAGCCAGGGCCCACTCTCGACTCCTAACGTCTGCCTGTGTTCCTCAGCTTGGGACCTCCTTCATCTTCAGAACCAGCAACAAGTGCCCCTTGTGCTCCAGTCTCACCTCCCTTTCTGCCACTAGCCTGACAAAGTTCTCTGCGTTTAAAGGATGCATGCGATTAGATTGCTCACACCCAGATAACCGCCCCCCGCTTTTGCCATGTAAGGCCATGGGAGTAGCACATAATCATGGGAGTAGCACCAGGGGGTGGAGATCATGGGGACCAAAATCCTGCCTGCTACATCCTTCGTCCCCCATCCCTCATGTTGCTTAACTTAATTTCATAACCAGTCTGGACCTCATTGTTCATCACTTCAACCGCATTCTATCATTCTTTATTGTTTTACCCCATTGTTCGGCTGACCCATCGTGGTAACTTAACTCTGGGTCAGTACGACCACCCTTCTCATTCCTACCCCTAGGCTGCTGAGAAAGGTGAGAATTCGTAATAATCTATAGTTACAGCTTTTAGCGCTGTCACTTTCTGTGTGGATTATTAGAGTAGCTCTTCGACTCCAAACTTAATGCCCTCCAGGCCATCTCTCCCGTGGCCGCTAGAGCTATTTTTCTCAAATGCGATTCTGATCATGTCAGTCTGTGTTTATGGGTTTTTGTTTGTTTTGTTTTGTTTGTTTTTTGATATATAACGGTTTATGGGTTTTTGTTGTTGTTTTTTTGTTTTTTTAGTCTGTGTTTAAAATCATGTAATGGCGTCCCATAGCTTTCAGAACAGAGTTCTGACACCTTATGATGGCATAGAAGGGCCTTCTGGAGATAACCTCTACCCATCTCTCTAGCCTTATCCCTCACTGCTCCCACGCAGGAAACCCATCTCAAACTCTACCAAATTAGTAATTCTATTGAATTCTATAGTCCTCTGTTCATGCCACGCTTTCCCATGCTTCCCGGTCTTCTGCACAGCTCTTTTGTTTTCCTGACACACCCCACCCATTGTTTTTCTTCTACTCATCCTTCAAGGCACAGTTCAAATATCTCCTTGTGAAGGCTCGCTCCTCTGTACCGTCCATTTGTTTGCCTCCTGCAAAGTCATTTACTCCTTCCCTTGAAAACTCACCATCAAATCACATTGCATTTATGACTATGAGAGCTCTGAGGAAGGGGACTGGGTCTTTATCCATACTCTTCTCGCTTTTTCCTCTCCCCTGACTTGGAAGAGGAGGTTAGCGCATAATAAGCACTCAGGGTGTGGTTGAATAATTGCATTTATTCTCAATGGAAAGATACAGGCAAACTTGTTGGGGGCTGTTAATCAGCTCAACTAAACCTTCCAAAGTGACTTCAGTTCAAGTTCTGATTGTCGTTATGAGTTAAGGCTGCTGCGATTTTTAGTCTTAAATTTAAGATTTTTCCCAAGATCGTATTCATCTTTTTTCCTATACCTAGGAGGGATCAAGTGTTTATAAGAGATGGAAACAGACTAAAAGAGCCTATAGTACACTTCTGTCATATTCTTTGGTCTTTAGTTATAGTTAAAACTTTTAACTAGGTAATCATTCTGCCATCTGGTAATTCAAGTTGTATTGAGGAACAATGAGGTGAAATATCTCCTGTGGAAGGAATCAATAGAAATTTGTTTTTAACTCTCCTTGGTTTTTTGCGTATGCTATGCCTGCCTACTTATATATTTGTTTCACTAATTAGGTTTGTCCAATTTCCTTTATCATGCCAGGACTGTATCTTTTCATTTGTTTCTATCTAGAAAAATATTGAATATAATGTCTAGAGGAGCTGAATTTTAATGATTTCTGTTTACTCTAGATGTAACTATAAATCCTTGCCTTCAAGTGTAGTGTTTAACATTAATAGAAACCATGAAGCAAATCGAAGGTTGTATATAGGAAGTCCAATGGAATTTTACCACCATCAATTCAGTATATTAACTGTGGTTATGTGGGACCCTGTATTTTTCTTAATGCAGTTTGATGAAACGTGTCATGCCCCCAGATGTAAGACACTTAACTTGTTTATTTCACTTAAATGCTTATATAGTCTGAGTACGGTCCTCTAATAGCAAGCATACTATAAATGTGACTTCTGTTGTACTTTAAAGATAGTCCTTTAAGCATCTTTTTGTTGAAGAATGTCTAATTTTATTATATAAACATGAAATTAAATCTCACATATTAGGTTATACAGCTAACTCAATTATTCACATTCTAGAAAAGAACGGTGGTTTTCTCTCGCTCTGTTAATTCCCAAAGACGTTCTTAATTTAGAATGCTTTTCTTCCTGTGGATTAATTTCTCCTTTGTATATATGCAAGAGAAGCTTCTCCTGTTAAATTTTCAGTGGTCTCTGGTGAGTACAGGTGCTCCTTCAGCTTCTAACAACTCACGGTCTGTCTCTATTGAATGCCTCATAAGCTAATATTTTTGGAGTGATTCACTCATAGCTGGGAAATGGACTGTTGCCATTACGGAAGGGAGATTATTGGCTAACCATTGTTATGAACAACTCTTCTTTGAAAGTCAAGGATGGCTCACCAGTACTGGGTATTAAGAATACCGGTTAGAAAATGAACTTAGATAAGGGCTCAGCAGCAGATCAAGCATTGTATGCGAAATTTTATTTTTAAATCCAAAAAGGTAAAAATAAGAGTGCGAAATTAGGAAGTTGAGTCCTTTTTCCATTGTGTTCTTATATTCAAACTTGAGTGATAGATTTGAGAGGGAACCTATCACTTAACACTTGAAGTGACTGAGACCCAGAGGGGTGCAGTGACTTGCCTAAGATCATACAGCTAGTTAGTACCAGAACAAGAACTATCCTGCTCTCTTCTAGACCTGTATACTTTTTACTGTACTATGTGGATTTTCTCTGCTTGGTTTTCAACCGCCAACACTGCAACGACAGTAGAACCATTTGAATGAGATGAAAAGTCACTTCCTTTTAAAAATCATTGATATTTTTCCATCCTACTTGGTGTACCCCATCTGTAACAGCTGAGGGGATTAGCTAGTAGTAACGTGCTTGGTTCTTAAGACAGTCTTGCTACTTTTCAAAAGGAATGATTTAAGAAATGCTTTTTACATGCTTAGTTGAGTGTGCAACCCTGGTTGGTGAGAGAAACCTCTTTTGTACTGTAGGAGAGTTCTTTTGTTGCTTTACACTGTAGACCTTCTTAATGGAAGGAAGGGGGGAAGGAGGCTATTATGCTGTTTTGCATTTACAATTCAGAATTATTTCTTGATGGGATATTAGGGAGTGTTAGGCCTATCTGGGCAATTATCTATCAATCTACTTCAAGTCTTTCTGTGTTCCAAAAAAAAAAAAAAAGTAATCAAATAAAAAACAAAACAGTGTACAATGAGTTTGATGAAATCTTTTAAGTACCTTTGGTTGCTAGGGCAACGCCTCCTTTTGTCTCTGTTAAATGTGACTTCCCTCTCTGCAGCTTGACTTCTTGCAAGCAGATATTTATTTTTAAAAAAAGAACAAAATTCCAGGCTTATGGCAAAAGAATAAGCCCCCCTCTCTCCAACTTATTTTATTTGAATAAAACTGAGATGAAGAAGAGCCATTGTGTTCACTTTGCATGGAGAGCCTGAGGCAAAATGGTTAAGTGGTCCGAACTTAGGCTTTTGAAGCCTCTGTCCTTCTTGGTATCTCAGCCCCACCTCTAGGTGCCCTTGAGCTGCCTTCTGGGCACCCTTTATGATGTCCACCCCCACCCCAAGCTCCAGGGTAAGGATGCACCTCAATACCACTCATACTCCCCACCCCAATCATAATTTAGTCACCCTGTGCCCATCCTTTCAGATACTGTTCACTGTTTTCCAAAGAGAGAGCTAGCTGAAATGGTTGGTTTTAACAGATGTTGATTTGTACACATACCTTGCCCCTTAGTTTCATCATTAGATATAAATTTCTTTTGCTGTAGCAATACTTCATCCCTGAGTTTTTCAACGTCAGAACCATTGACGTTTTAGGCCAGCCAATTAATTCTTTGTCCTGTGCAACGTAGGATACGTAGCAGCATCTCTGCCTCTACCCACTAGATGCTAGCATCAACCCCCCAGTTGTGACACTGGAAAATGTCTCCACAAACTGCTAAAGGTCCCCTGAGGATCCAAATAGCCCTCACTTAAGAACCACTGCTTTATCCCAGGGAAACCACCCTCTTCTCGTGATTTCGGTGGCTGTAGACTGGGCAGCGAGAAGATAGATATGTGGAGACATGAGAATACATATATTTTAAAGGTCTGTCTTTTGAGCCTGTTAGCTATTAGTGTTCAACATAGTTGGCTCCCTGCTCTTATGTGCATGGGGTCAGGGTGCTTATACTCCTATTGCCCAGTGGCTTTTGTTCAACATTTTTTTGAGGTAATAATTTTAAGTTTATAGCTAAGTGAATTTTATCGAATGTATACTCTCCATCCAGATCAAGATAGCTAACACTGTTATTATCACATAAAGTCCCCTTTCCAGGCAATCCCCTTGACCCAAGAGACAACCACATATCTGCTTTGTGTTACGGTTGATCAGTTTTGTCTTTTCCAGAATTTCCTATAAATAGAGTGATCAATTATGTAGCTGTTTGTGTCCGGCTTCTTTGACTCACCATAATATATATATATCTCTATCTATATCTATCTATCTATCTAGATAGATAGATAGATAGATATATTTTAAAATTTTATTTATTTATTTTTGGCTGCGTTGGGTCTTCGTTGCTGCACACGGGCTTTCTCTAGTTGCAGCCAGCGGGGGCTACTCTTCGTTGCAGTGCACGGGCTTCTCACTGCGGTGGCTTCTCTTGTTGAGGAGCACAGACTCTAGGTGTGCGGGCTTCAGTAGTTGTGGCACGCGGGCTCAGTAGTTGTGGCACGCGGGCTGTAGAGCATGGGCTCATTAGTTGTGGCTCACGGGCTCTAGAGCGCGGGCTCAGTAGCTGTGGTGCGCGGGCTTAGCTGTTCTGTGGCATGTGGGATCTTCCCGGACCAGGGCTCAAAGCCGTGTCCCCTGCATTGGCAGGCGGATTCTTAACCACCGCACCACCAGGGAAGCCCCACCATAATATTTTTGAGATTCATCCATGTTGCTGCATGTATAGGTTGTTTATTATTTTTTTTATTGCTGAGTAGCATTTCATTGTATGATACATTTGTTTATCCACTCGTGTTGATGATGGACGTTTGAGTTACCTATCGATTTTCACTACTGTGAATATATCTGCTATGAGCATTCATGTAAAAGTCTTTTTGTGGACGTATAAACACTTTTTTGTTCTGCATATGTACCTAGGAGTAGAATTCTAGTGTCATACCATGTCTTAAAAATATTTTAAGTGATTAAAAAATTATATTCTAGTCCACAGAGAAAGTCAGTCTATGAAATTTCAGCCATGAAATCTACCTGTACGATATCTAAAATGAGGATCTGAGAAATTGACTGGAAAAAAGAGAGAAATAATAGTGTTTAAGAACATGGGTTTTGAGGTCAACAGACTTGGATACAAGTCTTGGCTCTGCCACTTAACAGCTATGTGGCCTTGGGCAAGTGAGTTAATGTCTCTGTGTCTCAATTTCATCAGCTATAAAATAGAAATAAAACAGTAATTAGGTGATAGAATTGTTGTGAGAAGTAAATGTGACAATGCAGGTAGAACACCTCGCAGAGAACTTGGCATATATTACTATTGTTATTATTAATGAATTGTAAACGTTACAAATGCTATTGTGTGGGAAGTTCATCCAATTAGAGATTGTGGTTCAGAAATTCGGAAGACTAAATGAAATAATGGGAAGGGGCGAGTGTAAGGAACACGGCTGTTAAATGTCCTGGGTCAGTGGAAACAAGAGAAAAGGATAATTTAAGAAGAATTCAGGATGTACTGATTCAGATGATTTAGCTCAGGGTAATTAGTCTACTGGAAAAAGTAAAAGCAAGAAATGTTGAGGATGATTGCAGGGATTCATACAATAACTGAACTATGTGCTTATAACAAATGAGGGGACAGGGAGCCTTGCAGGGTAGAGTTAAGTTAGGACTTGGAATTCTCAGTCACTGTTGGGTCCCAAACCCCTATATGAATCTCTCCATAAGAGAGGGAAGAGGATGATACAGGGCAAACCGGTGCCCCCAAGGTTGGAGAGCGTTGCAGCTGATCGGAGCAGGGACTGCCATGAGAACCAGTGGCAAGGTAGGAAAAACTGAACTGTAATTGATGAATTTCTGGAAGCTCAGTGCAGACAACTCTGAGAGTTAAAACCTCCAGGGGGATCCGGTCATAGAGTGGTCCCTACAGTATTGTGAGATTTGCCTCCAGGAACTCGACCAGATTCCCATAGTAAATACTGGAGACAAATTCCCTCTTGCTTCTGGCAGAGGGAGGAGAAAGGGAACCATTTAAAAATGCACCAGAGCACTCTGTTCTCCTTAACAGGGCCTATTCTCAGGAGAAACTAGTTAACCAGACCCTAACTTGCTGGGATATTATCAGAACCTAACTGACCCAGGGAACAGAAATACCCAGCTCCAGTCCATTCTAGCCATTTTGGCCCACCTCAGGGGGAAGAATAAAAACCTGAGGAACACTTGTCAAGTTCACAGTCCGGAGGCATAGACTCACTAGAAGACTGAGACCTGATCATGGAATTATAGAAGACTTCCCTTCCCCCACACCTCACCACCATGTTACTGAAGGCCTATTTACAACAATTCCTTTATCACGTCCAGCTATCAAGAAAAAAGTATAGGCATACCAAAAGACAACACAAGTTGAAGAGATAGAGCAAGCATTAGAACTAGACATGGTGGGGATGTTGGAATTATAACTATCAGTCTGGGAATTTAAAAGAACAACTGATATTCTAAGGCTGTTAATGTACAAAGTAGACAGTATGCAAGAACAGTTGGGCAATGTAAGCAGAGAAATGGGAATTCTAAGAAAGAATGAAAAATAAATCCTAGAGATCAAAAACACGAACACAAATGGAGAATGCCTTTGATGGGCTTATTAGCAGACTGGACACAGCTGAGGAAAGAATCTCTGAGCTTGAGGATATATCGACAGAATCCTCAAAAACTGAGAAGCAAAGGGAGAAAAGGCTGATTAAAAACAAAAAACAAAACAGAACAAAATATCCAAGGACTGTGAGACAACTATAAAACCTGTAACGTGTAATGGGAATACCAGAAGGACAAGAGAGCAAGAAACAGAAGAAGAAATATTTGAAACAATAATGACTATCACCAAATTAATATCAGATGCCAAACCACAGGTCCAGGAAGCTCAGAGAACCCCAAGCAGGATACATATCAAAAAAATTACACTGTATCATTTTCAAATTACAATCAAACGTAAAGAAAAAATACTGAAAGAAGCCAGAGGAAAGCATATCTTACCTATAGAGGAACAAAGATAAGAATTATATCCAACTTTTCTTCAGAAAGCATGTAAGCAAGAAAAGAATGGAGTCAAATATTTAAAGTGTTGAGAGGAGAAAACCCACCAACCTAGCCTGCTGTACCCTGTGAAATCATCCTTCAAAAATGAAGGGGCAATAAAGACTTTCTCAGACAAACAAAAATTGAGGGAATTGGTTGCTAGTAGATCTGCCTTGCAAGAAATGTTAAAAGAAGTTCATTAGAGGGAAGGAAAATAATACAGGTCAGAAACTCAGATCTGCATGAAGAAAGGAGGAACATCAAAGAAGGAATGAGTGAAGGTAAAAGAAAAACTTTCATTTTTCTTATGTTCATTTCATTTTTGATATTTCTAATATTATAAGTAATACATATTCATTGCAAACAACTAGAAATACATAAAAGCAAAAAGTAAAAATTAACAATCACCCATAAGCTCTACCTCCCAGAGATAATGATCATTAGCATTTTGATGCATTTCCTTCTAGTGTCTACGTTTTTTTTTTTTTAATTGAGGTATAATTGACCTACATCACCGTGTTAGTTCCAGGTGCACAACACAGTGATTCAATATTTCTATACATTACAAAATGTTCACCATGTGTCTAGTTACCATTTGTCACCATACAAAGTTATATTTCTTATTTTTTTTTTTTTTTTTTGTGGTACGTGGGCCTCTCACTGTTGTGGCCTCTCCTGTTGCGGAGCACAGGCTCCGGGCACGCAAGCTCAGCAGCCACGGCTCACGGGCCCAGCTGCTCCACGGCATGTGGGATCTTCCCGGACCGGGGCACGAACCCGTGTCCCCCGCATCGGCAGGCAGACTCTCAACCACTGCGCCACCAGGGAAGCCCTATATTTCTTATTTTTAAACTGATCTAACAGATAAGTTCAAAACAGTAGCAATAGTAGTAGTCAATTCTGTATGCTTAATGTGTATATATATGCTTACATATGCTTATATGCAAGTGAAATTAATGACAGCAATGATACAAGGGGTGGAAGAAAGGAATTAGGATTATTTTGTTATTGAAAGGTGCTCACACTACCCGTGAAGTGGTATAGTGTTATTTGAACATGGACTTGGATTAGTTGTAAATGTATGTAGCGAACTCTAGGGCAACCACTAAAAAAAAGTATAACCAATGTGCTAAGAAAAGGGAGAAAATGGAATCATATAAAAAGTCCAATTAAAACCAGAAAAGGCAGAAAAAGAGTGGAAGACAAAAATAGGAACAAAGAAAAAGGGCAACAAATAGAAAATAGTAACGACTATGGTAGATATTAATCCAACTATATCAGTAATCACTTTGAATGTCAGTGGTCCAAGTGCACCAATTAAAAGATAGATTTTTAGAGTGAATCAAAAAACATGACTCACTGTTGTCTACAAGAAAGGCACTTCAAGTATAAAGAGACATGTAGATTAAAAGTAAGTGGATGGAGAAAAATATACCATGCTAACACTAATAAGAGAAAGCAGGAAGTAGCTATATTAATTTCAGAGAAAGCAGACTTCAAAATAAGGAAAGTTATCAGGCAGGGCTTTAAATAATGAGAAAGGGGTCAGTTCTCCAAGAAGATATAATAATTCTTAATGTGTATGCACCTAATAACAGAGTGTCAAACTATATGAGGCCAAAACTGATAGAACTGCAAGAAGGAAGAGATGAGTTTACTATCATATTGGAGACTTCAATACCCCTTTCTCAGAAATGGACAGATCCAGCAGGCAGAAAATCAGTAAGGACATAGTTGAACTCAGCAACACCATTAATCCACTGGATATTATTGGCATCTATAGACTACTTCAACAACAACAGAATACACATTTTTCTCAAGCTCACATAGAACATTCACCAAGATATACTACATTCTGGGCCATAAAACACACCTTAACAAATTTAAAAGAATAAATCGCATAGTGTCTACTCTCAGACCACAGAGGAATTGAAATAGAAATCAATAACAGAAAGCTAACTGGAAAATTCCAAAATATGTGGAGGTTGAAGAGCACACTTCTTAATACCACATGGGTCAAAGAAGAAATCTCAAGAGAAATTTTAAAATATTTTGAACTAACTAAAAATAAAAATACAACTTACAGGTAAACTTCGTTGGATGCAGTGAAAGCAGTGCTTAGAGGAAAATTTATATCATTGAATGCATATATTAGAAAAGATCTATATTACTCAGCCATAAAAAAAAATCTTGCCATTTGTGACAACGTAGATGAATCTAGAGTGTATCATGCTAATGAAATAAAGTCAGAGAAAGACAAATATTGTATGATCTCACTTATATATGGAATCTAAAAAACAGACTCATAGATACAGAGAACAAATAGGTGGTTGCCAGAGGGGTGGTGGTGTGAGGGGTGAAATAGGTGAAGGGGATTAAGGGGTACAAACCTCCAGTTATAAGCCTTGAGAATGTAATATACAGCATAAGGAATATGGTCAATAATGTTGTAATAACTCTGTATGGGAACAGATGGTTACTAGACTTAGTGGTCATTATTTCACAATGTATGCAAATATCAAATCACTATGTAATACACCTGAAACTAACATAATATTATATGTCAATTACATTTCAATAAAAAAAGAAAGACCAAAAATCAGTAATATGTTTCCACCATAGGAAACTAGAAAAAGGAGGAGGAAATTAAATCCAAAGTGAGCAGAAGGAGAAAAAATGAGAAGAATTAGAGGAGAAATGAATGAAATTGGAAACAGGAAATCAGTAGAGAAAATCAACAAACCAAAAGCTGTTTCTTTGAAAAGGTCATTAATAGATACGCCGCTACCTGGGCTAACTAAAAAAAGACTCAAATTACTAATATCAGAAATAAAAGAGGAAACATCACTACAGATTCTGTGGGAGTTAAAAAGATAATAAAGGATTACTATGAACAGCTATGCACACAAATTTGATAATTAGATGAAATGGATCAATTCCTTGAAAGTCTCAATCTGCTAAAACTCACACAAGAAGAAATAGCTGACATGAATAGACCCATCTCTGTTAAAGAAATTGAGTCAGTAATTAACAACCTTCCGAAACAGAAAGCACCAGACACAGATGGGTTCACTGGTGAATTCTACCAAACATTTAAGGAAGATGTTATGCCAATTCTCTACAGTTTCTTTCATAGGATAGAAGCAAATTGAATCTAAAAATTATAAAAAGAGTTAGACACCATGACCAAGTAGGATTTATCCCAGGTGTGCAAGGCTGGTTCAGTATTTGAAAATCATTTATTGTGATCAACAGACTCTAAAAGGAAAATAACACGAACATATCAATAGATGCAGAGAAAACATTTGACAAAATCCAACATCTATTCATGATAAAAACCGTATAGAGGAAAAATTTCTCAACTTGAGAGAGGCTACTCACCAAAAACTTACAGCTAACATCATACTTGTGAGAAACTAGAAGCTTTCCCCCTAAGATCAGGTACAAGGGAAGGATGTCCCCTCTTACCACTCCTTCTCATCATCATACTGGAAGTCCTTGCTAATGCAACAAGGCAAGAAAAGGAGATAAAGTATACACAGTGGGAAGGAAGACATAAAACTGTCTTCATTCACAGATGACATAGTTGTCTATGTATGAAATCCAAAAGAATCCACCAAAAAATTCCAGGTATAAACAATTATAACAGGATTGCAGTTTAAAAGGTTAATATGGAAGAGTGAGTTGCTTTCCTATACACCAACAATGAACAAGTGGAACTTGAAATTAAAAACACAATACTATTTACATTAGCACCCTAAAAATGAAATACTTAGATATAAATCTAATAAAATATATACAGGTTCTATATGAGCAAAACTACAAAACTTTAAGCACAATTAAAGAAGTAAATAAGTGGAGGTATATTCCATTTTCATGGATAAGAAGACTCAATATCGTCAAGATGTCAGTTCTTCCCAATTTGATTTATAGATTCAATGCAATGCTGACCAAAATCCAGTGAGTTGTTTTGTGGATATTGACAAACTGATTCTAAAGATTATATGGAGAGGCAAAAGACCCAGAATAGCCAACACAATACAGAAGGAACAGAAAAATCTTGGAGGACTGGCACTATTTGAGTTCAAGATTGTACTGTAAAATTACAGTAATCAATACTGTGTGGGATTGGCAAAAGTAGACGAATAGATTAATGGAACAGATAGAGAGCTCAGAAATAGACCTGCAGAAATATAGTCAACTGATATTTGACAAAGGAGCAAAGGCAATAAATAAAAATAGATCAAAGATAGTCTCTTCAACAAATGATGCTGGAACAACTGGACACCCACATGCAAATAAAAAAACGAATCTAGACATGAACCTTACCCCCTTCACAAAAAAATAACTCAAAATGGATCATAGACCTATATGTAAAATACTAATCTCTGAAACTCCTAGGAGGTAACATAGGAGAAAACCTATATGGCCCCCAATAAGGGGCTATCTTTTTAGATACACCAACAAAGACATGATCCATGAATGAAATGATTGAAAAGCTGGGCTTGATTAAAATTAAAAATTTCTGCCCTGTGAAAGAGAATTAGAGGACAAGCTACAGAGTGGGAGAAAATATTTGCAAAAGACCCATTTGATAAAGGACTGTTATCCAAAATATACGAAGAATTCCTTAAAGAAAAAATATATAAAGATTTCTTAAAACTCAACAATAAGAAAGCAACCCGATTTAAAAATGGGCCACGGACCTTAACAGACATCTTACCAAAGAAGATATACACATGGCAAATGAGTATATGAAAAGATGCTCCACATCATATATCATCAGGGAAATGCAAATTAAAACAATAATGACGGACGTACCACTATATACCCATTAGAATAGCCAAAATCCAAAACACTGATAACATGAAATGCTGGCGATAATGTGGAGCAACAGGAACTCTCATTCATTGCTGGTGGGTATACAAAATGGTACAGTCACTTTAGAAGACAGTTTGGTGGTTTCTGAGAAAACTACAATACTCTTACCATAGGATCTAGTAATCACACTCCTTGGTATTTACCCAAAGATGTTGAAAAGTTATGTCCATACAAAAACCTGCCCGTGGAGGTTCATAGCAGCTTTATCCGTATTTGCCCAAACTTGGAAGCAAGCAAGATGTCCTTCAGTGGGTAAATGAATAAACTGTGATACATACAGGCAGTGGAATATTGTTTAGTGCAAAAAAGAAGTGAGCTATCAAGTCATGAAAAGACATGAAGGAACTTTAAATACATATTAGTAAGTGAAAGAAGTCAATATGAGAAGTCGACCTATTTTATGATTTCAACTGCATGACATTTTGGTAAATGCAAAGTTATGAGACAATGAAAAGATCAGTAGTTGCCAGGGATTAGGGTAGGGGAGACATGAGTAGGTGGAGGCCAGAGGATTTTTAGGGCTGTGAAAATAGTCTGTATGACACCAGACTGATTTCATACATGTCATTAGACATTTGTCTAAATCCACTGAATGTACAACACCAAGAGTGAACCCTTAGGTAAACTATGGACTTTGGGTGATTATGATGTGTCAATGTAGGTTCATCCTTGGTAAAAATGTACCATAGTGGTGAGTGATGTTGACGATGGGGAGGCTAGTCCTGTGTGTGGGTAGAAGATATATGTCCTTGCCTCTCGATTTTACTGTAACCTTAAAATTGCTCTAAAATTTGTCTTTAAAAAACTCTCTATGTGGGGCTTCCCTGGTGGCGCAGTGGTTGAGAGTCCGCCTGCCGATGCAGGGGACCTGGGTTCGTGCCCCGGTCCAGGAAGATCCCACATGCCGTGGAGCGGCTGGGCCCGTGAGCCATGGCCGCTGAGCCTGCGCGTCCGGAGCCTGTGCTCCACAGCGGGAGAGGCCACAGCAGTGAGAGGCCCGCATACCGCAAAAAAAAAAAAAAAAAAAAAACTCTCTATGCTCAGTAAATGTTTGTTGGTTTGAACTTAAAAAAAAATCTAGGTGGTGTTTTATCAGGATTCTATTCTTTTGTTCATCCACCAAATCTGTTGAGCCCCTTTTCTATATAAGGCGTTATCCTAGATGCTCAAGGACTTATTTAAAAAGGCCTGACACATGACTTCAGGCCTTCAAGCTTACAATCTAGTGGAAGAGCTCAGATATGTGCATAAAGCTAACACGTTAGACAGTGTTTTATTTTTTATTTTTTTATTTTTTTAGTGTTTTATTTTTATTTATTTATTTTGCGGTACGCAGGCCTCTCACTGCTGCGGCCTCTCCCGTTGCGGAGCACAGGCTCCGGACGCGCAGGCTCAGCGGCCATGGCTCACGGGCCTAGTCGCTCCGCGGCATGCGGGATCCTGCCGGACCGGGGCACGAACCCGTGTCCCCTGCATCGGCAGGCGGACCCCCAACCACTGCACCACCAGGGAAGCTCTAGACAATGTTTTAAATGTTAAGTGAGTGATGTAGATATATGTGCCCTAAGAATTCAGGGGAAGAGGAGATCACTTGCACTTGGGGTGATCAGGAGAGCACTGTAAAGGGTTTAGCTTTTGAAAAGCTGGACCTTGAAAAATGAACTGGGTTAACTTTCTTAGTTATAAAATAATGAATCGTGTTAAAAATGAATAGCACAGCCCTGTATCCTTACATACTTATTATATATGCCATATATATATATACAGAGTTTTTACAGATTTACTATACATAATATTTTGCGACTTTATTTTTTAAAATTTGGATATATTCTCATGTAAATAAATGAATAAATAAAATCGTTTTAACAGCTCTGTAGAATTACACTGTATGGCCGTATGATAATTTATTGAACTATTCCTTCATTGGTGTCGATGGATATCTAGATTTTGGGGGAGTTTATTACTATTACAAACAGTGCTGCTAAAACATGCTCGTACATTTAATTTTGTACATTTATGTGGGGTTTTATGTAGAAAAGAATCCTTCGAAGTGGAATTTCCAACCAAAGTCCGTGTGATTTTAATTTTGGTAGTGTCACATTTACCTGCAAATAGATTATAACCATGTATATTCCCACCAACAGTTTATGCAAGTTACTTTTTATCCACGTTCTTCCCAACACATGGTATTCTAAGTGTTACTTTTTGCCAGTCTGATATATGAAATATAGTATCTTATTGTTTTAGGAGTGAGGTAGCATCTTTTAGGTTTATGGGCCATTTTTCTTTTCCAGTAAACTTTGTCTTCTTCTGGCCATTTTTCTGTTGCGTTGTTGGTTTTTATGAGCTCTTTGTGTCTTAGGAAGTTCTCCTATTTTCTATTATATGTGTTAATATGCATTTTCCAGTTTGTTTTTTTTAATCTGACTCTGATACTTTTTCGCCATATAGATGTCCTTAAGTTATATATCGTCAATCCTTGAACTGTCTACTCTATTAACTATTCCTCCCTTTTGGGCAGGGCTTTGAATGGAGGGCTCCTATCTAGGATATAGGAATTAGGAACTGTAGACTGGAGCTTTAATACGTGGCTAAGAAGTTTGACTTTATCATGTAGACAATGAGGGACCACTGCAGGGAAAGGGGAACTGTAGGGTTTCAAGAAGATGGGTTTTTTTAAAATTTATTTATTTTTTATATAGCAGGTTCTTATTAGTTATCTGTTTTATACATATTAGTGTATACATGTCAATCCCAGTTCATCCCACCCCACCGCCCACTTTCCCCCGCTTCGTGTCCATACGTTTGTTCTCTACATTTGTGTCTCTATTTCTGCCTTGCGATTTGCCGGTGTGGAAGGGTAGCTGATAGAAGGGAAGAAATGACAAAGTCAGGAGGATCGGATAGGAGACTGCTGCATTATTGGTCAAGTGTACTGGGACATAAGTCACTTAGGGGAGTTTTGGCGGGCTTGGAAATGTTTTAAGAGCTAGTCCAAAGGAAGCACTGAAAGAATGTGGTGATTTGTCTAGGTGATAGGAGGTACTGATTATTCTGAATTTTTGAAGGTCTGTGATTCCATTAAATTAAACGGGTGCTGTCACTCGATTTGAGATATAAGTGCATTTTCTTTCCTGCTTAGTCCAGTTCACCCAGCATTTACTGTGAGCTGCTGTATGCCTGCCCTTGTGCTTGGAGCTGGAGATAGAAAGGTACACGTGGACTCTGGAATTCACAGTGCGGTAGGGAAAACAGAAAGATGTGAAAGCCAGATATTATATTACATTGTGGACATGCAGCAATAGAAATACGCACGAGATATGGAAATAATACAGAGGAGGGAGGGGAAACTTTGCCTGGGGGGGTCAGGTAGAGTATCACAGAGGATGGTATACATAGGAGCAAGATTTGAAAGGATGAACAGGAGTTTGCCAAGTGAAAAAGGGGGAAAGAATATTTCAGGAGGTCTGGATTACAGTGGTGCCTTTAAAGAGACTTGTGAACATTAATAGCTGGGTATCACAGCTTTAAGGAGGAATGATGGGAGATGTGGCTGAAGTGGCAAAGAAAGGCTCAGTTATGGAGGGCTTTGTATGCCCTACCAGGGATCTTGGAGCTTGAAACCCTGGAAAGGTTTTAAAGAGTCAGCGACTGACTAGGCTTAGAGTTTAGCATCCTCCTTGGAGGGGATGAGACTAAAGTTAATGAGACCAGTTAGGAGGCTACTGCAAGAAGTGTGATGAGGGCTTGACTTTGGGGCAGGAGAAGAGAGTGGAGTCAATTTGGGAAAGCGGAAAATTTAAACTATAGATAGTTTATAGAAGATGTGAATTTCAACTAATTGTTTTTTCCTGGGGCAGTTTTTAATAGGCTTGATAATGCTCTTTCCGCTGGGATTCCTAATGGAAGGGATGTGTAAAACTGGTGGGACAGGAGTGGGAAGCATTTGGTTGTTAATCTTGAGGTTAATTTAGTGGTTCTCAACTTGTTTTCTGCCTCCTTAACTGTGAAATTGACATCCATCAGTAACATTACTCATTACCCTGAGGTGATTTTAAACTTGGGGGTGGGGGCTGGTGTGAGGAAAGTTACGGAATCTCCCAGGGAACATGTATAGTTGGAAAAGCCGCCACTCTTCCTCCAAACACACACATGTCTGAGAATCCCTGGCATATTTTCAGCATCAGCATTGGTGGGAGAACACACACACACACACACACAACTGGCAAATGAATTCACATTCACAGAGTGTGTATATATTTGCATTTACTAAAACAGCCCCTAGTTACTGATTAACAGGAAGCAGCATCATGACATTCGAGTTTTCTTCTCTGTGATACTGTGATTTTTAATGCATTTCTGATAAGTCAACTCATTGGGAGAAAGTTAACCCATGGGGAGAGAGTTAAGGGAAAAAGCATGGAACAAGTCCCCAATCTAGATAGAAGGGCATATAAGATGACTAATTATTTTCACGCAGATGTGATTTTTGAGCTGGCAGCCGTTGTAAAGCTTCCAGAGCGTGGCAAGTAAGATAGCAAGCGCACTATCTGGCGACGGAGTTGGAAGAGTGCTCGTTTAGGTTATGACCGGGCCATTCACTGAGGGGAGATGCACAGTGAACAACACAGACTGTCAGGGAGGAAGGATTTCAGGCACCTGGAGTAACTTCTATGCCTGGTCAGAGTTGCCTCAGCAAAATGGTGATTTTCTTTCCGGTCCTTCTCTCTCCCCGTCACGGCATCAGCTTCCTGACCCACCTGCCTAGTGTCATTAGGTTCCATCTCGTCTCCACCCAGCCCCTTTCCACTCTAACTGGCCCTCAATAGAAATGCGGTCCCACTTCAGCGAGAATAATAGAAGTGTAGGTTGCATCAGCCTTGTCAATGTGTAAAGAGCAAATATTGGAGGGAGTGTTTGATTTTTAACCGTGCCTTAAGCCAATGCAGTTCATAGATAAATATCAGTTGGCATAGCAGCCACCATCTCCATCCTCTCGGCGTTGAGTCTAGTAGGGGATATTTAGGTAGGAGCAAGTATTGGAGATATTTTGAGTGGAGTTGTTATCATTTCTTTTCTGATACCCCTTAAAACACACCCCAAAATTAGGAGGGTACTTATGATCAACCTACTTATCAGGCTGAGTCTCTTGGAGGGACGTGGTCTCCATCACACCACAGCGGAGAGCTTTCTGTTCCCTGCTTGGGTTTTCTCGTTGAACTCTTTCCTTGGCTAGCATTTGAGACATCATCAACTTGGGGAAGAAAAACAATATGTATGAAATATGGATCGTATCTGTAATATCAAATTATATTTTTAATATATAAACTCATCACTGATTCTTTTTAAAGATTATCCATTAAGGAAGAGACTCACATCAAAGACAAAAATGCAGACATGGCTCACACTGACTGCATTTATGCATGAATCTTCCCTACAGTCCCTCTTCAGGGAGTGGTTTCTTCCCCTCTATCCTGTCACTTTTTGTTTTTTTGAGCCATTTTAATTTACACATGCCATAGAGGCTTTTCACGTGAAGACTCTTCCTGCCTCTTGTGCTGAAGGGTCTATTATACACCTTCATCTTTGCTCATTTAAGTGCTTGGAAAACTCACATTCTCCAGAAACTGATTTGACAGAAACCTCAGAAGCTCAGGAGCTAATACCCCTGAGATGGGAGGTCATTTTGAGTTCCATTTCCTAGTCATCTTGTGGAAAATATCAGGTGCAGACTTTTGAAAGGTTAATTTTTTCCTCAGATTGTGAATTCTGGCCTCATTTTCTTCTGAAAGACTGTCACAGCGTCATGATACTTCCAGGTAACCCCATATTTATTTATTATTCACGATTAACCTGCTTACAGGAACATTGAGTTTCAGTGTGGGCTCACATTTAGTGTTGGTTTCCACATCTGAGACTATAATTTCCAACGCTGACAATCTTCTATGTGGCATGATATTTATTTAGTTTAAAAAGTGTGTTTTTGTGGTAGAAGTATTTGCAAGCCTGCTTTCTTGCAGGCATCAAGTGGGTTATAGAACATGTACAGTTGTGGAGTCACACAAAGATGGTGAGGCTCGTGCAGCCACACGTGTTCTTTGCTCATGGATTTGATACCATTACTAGAGTGGACTGGCATCATCAGAAACTGGAAGTGATGGTCCCAATTGCTGCCACCAACTGGCTCCTTTAAGGTGAACAGAACATTCCCTTCAGTATCATGACCCAGAGAGACAAGGCTGCCTAGGCACAGAATGATCAGGAATTCGATTCTGGATTGGCTTTTGGAAGTTTCCCTGTGTTAGCGATGGCCAGAAGTGAGCCAGGACTTTGAAACCAAGAAAGCATGGCAAGGAAGAGTCTAGGGTTATACATGGTCAGAGGTAATCTAAGAGTCTGGAATCCAGGCATATGGGCATGGGGCAGAGAAGAAATCACATCTCTGAGGTCAAGGCAGTGAGAAATCTAGAACTGTAGGTAGTTTCAGATCAAGAACCAGCTATTGAAGCACAGAGGTAAATCCTATTCTAGGTCAGGGATTGTTTAACTTCTGGGTCTTTTGGTAGTTCAGACCGAGGCTAGAACTTCTGACTGAGGTGGCCCTTGAATGGGCATGTAGCTAAAAATACATCTCACCCAGCTAGGGCAGGGCCAGAAGACCTAAGAACCATAAAGAATCATAAACCCAGGGAAAACTGGGTTATAATGATGATAATAGCAGCAAATATTTATTAAGGATTTAATGTGTTGACATGCTTCATCTCATTTCATCTTTACAGCATCCCCTGTGTTGGTACAATTACTATATCTATCTTTATAAATGGGAATCTTGGGGAAATTACTACAATTTTCATTGGATTGTAACTATATAGGCTGACACTGATGCTGAGAACTCGGCCTCTGTGCCCTCTGCCTAATCGAATCTTGGAGACAGAGCTTTGGGTGGGACACAGCAGGCTCCTGCCCTCAAAAACTGTGTCCTTCACCCAGGAGGATTTGGTGGGGAGTTTTCTAGCAGTAGTTCAAGGGTGGGGTTGTTGATAAGATTAGGGCGTGTGCAGGGCCTATACTCCTTTAATCTGGTCTCAGGTAATCTTTTTTGATGAGCTTCTCTGGTTGCTTTAATCTGGCCTCAGGTGGTCTGTCTTCTCTGGTACGAAGAATGGTGACATCTTCCATTTGTTGGGTTTTAGTTCTATAAAGAGCTCAAAGATACTGTCATGTGTATCCCTTGAGGAGGAACCAGGACCCTGCCCCAAGGCTGCACTGTTGTTTTTGCCTGCTCCTCCTTTGACTCTGCATCCCCTCCCTTCCCTGATTAGCAACTGTTTGAACCTGTCCTTTGGGACTCAGGGAAGATGTCATGGAGGCTGGAGTCTGTTGCCTACAAACAAGGAACAGGGGGCATGGAAAGGCTTCTATGCCCAGGAGCCCCACAGGGTCCTGCTTGGTTTCAACATTACCCTTATAGCACCACCCACCCACACAAGAAATGAAGATCATCATTTACTGAAAGGAGTAGAGAAAACATCGGTAACATGGCTTACTTAACTAATGCTTCTCACTCTTTTCTGATCTGTTCTCTTGATACCTGCTTGATAAACAGCCTTGCAGTAGTTTCAGTTGGTCAATTCAATAGTCTAGTCATATTCTGGGGACCTATTCTCTGCCTAGTGCTATACTGGGCTGTCTAGGGTTGTCTTTTTGACAAGTTCTCACTGAAAGGAAAATGGTTTAGAATAGTAATATTTAACTTCTTTACATTATATCCAACTCTGTGGTACGATTGCTTAATGTAATTAGTTCTTCCATCCTCGGACCACTATCTTTTGACTCTTTGTCCTTGGCTGATTACAGGCATGATTAAAAACAATACTCCAGGGCTTCCCTGGTGGCACAGTGGTTGAGAGTCCTCCTGCCGATGCAGGGGACATGGGTTTGTGCCGCGGTCCGGGAAGATCCCACGTGCCGCGGAGCGGCTGCGCCCGTGAGCCATGGCCGCTGAGCCTGCGCTTCCGGAGCCTGTGCTCCGCAACGGGAGGGGCCACAGCGGTGAGAGGCCCGCGTACCGCAAAATAAAAAACAAACAAACAAAAAAAAACAATACTCGGGAGATGTTGCCTTCTAGGCCCTCTTACTTCTCTCTTCTAGGTAGAATCTTTGTTGCCCTTGTTTCAGACAAGCCCTCCTTTGTCCAGTTGCTGCTTTTCAGGTAGCCTGACTGGTTGCTATCATACCCCTTAGGTCTATAGAAAGGCTGTCCTATGAAGCTGATCTCAAGCAATAATACTTCTACTTTGGCTGAAGAATCAGTTGCTTATTTTTCACTCTGTGCCTGGGCCTATGCAGATGTCTGTTTTGATACCATCGGCATTTTCTGATATTAGCCTGGGTAGTACATATAGGATTTGTGATAGGTTTTTGACTCATTTTGCCTCCAAATTAACTCCAGAGTCACAGATCTGTCAGGGTTATTTGTCTCCTGAACTTTTTTTTCTCTCTTACTTTCACTAAGCCTTACATCTTTGCCTCCAACTTTCTGTTTAGCATATCATTTACATCCTAGTTCCTCATTTTCTCAGACTGTAAAATGGGGGTAATCATTCTTGTGCGTTCCTTGCCCACAGGGGTAGCAGGAGGATGAATGTCTTCTGCCTGTGGGGTCCTTTGGGCCCTTGGGGAAGATGATACTCTATTAATTCAAGGCAGTAATATTGAGAAAGGATGATGGTTACGAACACGTATAAATTATTTAGAGTTTGATCCTCTCAATTTAAGTTTACCCAGAGTATTTTATAACGTTTTTACAGATTTCAGAGGCCGCGACAGATCTTTCTAAAGCCATGAAGAGTTTTCAGGCTTATGCTGATATTAATTTTAGTAAAATATGGGCTTTCCCTGTAAGTAAGATCATTAAAATAATTGATTATTGGAGCACATTACTTTATAAAAGTAATCCAGAGAGGGACACGAACTATCTCTCAGGCTAAAAGATCATAGACACTGTGATTGCAAGCCACAAAATACTTTAGGAAGATGTCATAAGGGAAAATAGAGTTGAGAGGGTGAGAAGAGGAGTCTGCTGTTGCTTTTCTTCACAATAAAGGGGAACGCAAAACTCCGGCCATCCATTTTTATTTTAAAATTGAGGTAAAAAGCTACTGACTAGGCCATGCCTGTGAACAAAAATGACATTGGAGGTTGAAACGGAGCTTAAAGGGACTACATATTCTCCGAAAGTTTTCTGCCATCCCCGTAGAATAGGCAGGAAAAAAATATCAAGCAAGGGATAAAGGATTCCGCGTGGAAGGGGAGGCTCTTCCTGACCCCTATGGTAATACTTTATTTAAAAAGTTCATTCTTCCTCTGCTTCCTCCTGTGGCAGAATGTGCATTTTGGGAGGGGTGGTCAGAGTGGAGGTGGTTAGGGCACTGTGGGGAGATGAACTTGTATGGCTCTGCACCCATCACCGGACCAGCTTGCATAGGACACTTTACCCGGTCCTGCTCACCGGACCAGCTTGCATAGGACACTTTACCCGGTCCTGCTCTCACCCTAAGAGGAGTAGTTATGAGCCCATAGAATCAGGCACAATCTCCACAACCCACATAGAGCTGGCAGGCAATCACTGCACTTAAAATCTCTGTCCCATTTCCTCTCTTGACTTCCCCTTGAACTTTCTGTGTCTTCCTCCATTCACTTTGGCTTTGTGGATTTACAATTCTTGTTCTTCTCATTTAGAGGTTTTTACTGAAATCAGTGTCCCTTCAAAATGATGAAAGGAAGAGATGAATTTTAACCGTACAAGTAAATAGCCAATCACTGATACATCAGACAACATCCCATCATCCACTCAGGAACCTCTGAAAGGGAAGATTACTGCTGTTGCATGGGATGGCTGACTTCATTAAACTATGTAGTGGGTTTTTTAAATTCAAATATAGTACCATCATCAATGTTATCATGAATATTTACATACTCATCAGGATAAAGGGGCTTTTCAGATTTTTCTGTTGGGTTTTGTTTGAGTCCTTTGATAACTGAAACAGAGCTCTTGACTAGTCTGCTCTTCCTTTCTGGCACTTCACAGAATTGTGGCAGCAGGGATAGTTAAATTCTTTTGCAGAATGTAATGTACAAGTGCTATAGGTTCTATCGCATTTGTCATCCCTGAGTAGTGTAAGGGAGGGAAAATAAATTTTCCTCTACCCTTCTTGGTTCTGTTACCAAACACAAGTTCATGTGCCCGAGGCACAGTGAGGCCAAACAAGCCTAAACATTTGGAGCAGAGGAAGGTTTATTGCAGGGCCAAGCAAGGAGAATGGGTGGATCATGCTCAAAAAACCCAAACTCCTTGATGGTTTTCAGGGAAAAGTTTTTATAGGCAAAACTTGGGGTGAGGGCTGCAGGCTGGGTGGCTTTCTTCTGATTGGTTGGTGGTGAAGTAACACGGCGGTGCTCCAGGGATCTTGTGATCAGCCTGAAGTTACCATCCTCCACCTGTTTGGGGGCCTTAGTTCCTGCAGAAGAACTCAAAAGATATATTTATGTATGTCCTTTGAGGAGGAACCAGGACCTTGCCCCGTGCTGCACTATTGTTTCTTGACTGCTCCTCCCTTGTTTTTGCATCCCCTCCCTTCCCTGATGAGCAACTGTTTTTGAGTCTGCCCTTTGGAACTCAGGGAAGGTCTAGGAGGCCAAATGAAGTCTATTTCCTAGAAACAGAAAACAGGGGACATGAGAAGGATTTGTACCCAGGAGGGCCCCATAGGGAACTGCTCTGATTCAGTTTTTGGCTGAGACACCCCGTATAATAAAAAGATTAACAGGAGAAAAACAAACAAAATTTTAATAACATGTATACTTCCTGTATACATGGGAGAGACCCAGGAAGACTAAATAACACTCCAAAATGGCACAAAGTGCCACCTTAAATATCATCTCCAGCTAAAGACAAAAGAAGATATGCTTGGGCATTGGGAAGGGGGCAGTTCCAGCAGGCTGTCAGGAAAAGCACAGCAAAGGATGGTATGCTTGTTATGCAGATGTAAGTCCTTGCATTCTGCACTGATAAGAGTTTCTAGAGATTTAGTCACCCTCCTCTCCCTGGTACAGAGATGAAAGCGCCTTACAAGTGGAGATTTTCCTCATAAATGTATAAGTCTCTTATAAAAGGGTAACTTCTACTCAGTTTTCTGAGTTTTGGTGTTTTATTTTTCTTTTCTTTTCTGTTTCTGAAAAATAACCAGTATGCCCAAGAGGCATATTTTGGGGTGGTGAATTCTGCTCCCCTTCAATAGTAAAGCTTTTAACAGTATTAGGCCTTAGAAGAAGACATGATTTAATTCTCAGCCCCGGAGTGCATATTTGTATAATTATTTAAAGATAGGTAGTGTCATGAAGTGGAAAGGGTATACAATGTGATGTCAGAATACCAGTCTAGTATGTATTAATTAATCACCATGCCCAAAGCCACATAGGAAATAAGTGGCCAAACCGAAACTCAAACCTAGGTTTGACTGACTAGATGTCCTGTACGTCTAAACTCTAGCTGTGCAGGCCATCAGGTATACTAACTTATCCTATAATAATACCTGCCATACTGTATTGAGCATATACCATGTGCTAGACACAGCACTTTACATGCATTATCACATTTAATATATCACAGCTGACGACACTGAAACCTCAGCTGTCTGTATGATTCTGAACAAGTCACTTGATTTCTCTGGACCTTGATTGCCTCCTCTTTTTCCAAGCTTTCTAACTCCTAATTGCCGACAAGAGAACAATCAGGTGGTGCATATGATGATGACACTGAGATTCTGCCATCAGAACCCGAGGTCCACAAGTCCCCCCGCACTCAGTTCCTTTTTGCCTTCTGAAACTCTGTTATCTGACATTGGAAGCTGCTCCTGTTGCTTTCCCAAGAACTTCCTCTCCGTTCTTTCCCTCTCTCTTGTCTATGTCTCCTACCTTTTGTTGACTGAAAAAAAATGCAAATGTGAGAGTGGTGAATTAAGTATTATTTGGGGCAAAATGAGGACTAGAAGCCGGGAGACAGCATCTCGGGATAGCTCGGAGAAACTGCTCCAAAGAGGCAGGGAGGAGGTCGGTGTTCCATATGACTTCAGTGAAGGGGGACATGCAGTCAGGCACACACTTTGGCAGAGCCTTGCAGCTAGTCACGAGGAGCAGATGTCACTGTCAGTGATTTTAGTGCTTTTCTAGATACGAGGAGATGTAAGAATTGGGCTCATAAAATCTTCTCCTAAAAATATCTAACTGTCTGAAGACCTGTTCTGCCGGGTTTTCCCAGAGCACAGAGTGCCTCATTCCCGATCTCCACCCTGAACTCCTTTCGGGGGATGTTGAAGGTCAGCAGCTGCCGTGGCTCATGATTTAATCCTTATAGAGGTAGACGGCAAGTGCCAATTTGTAGTTGGCACTTTTTTTTTTCCTATGGGCACTTAAATGTACCTGTGCATCCACCCCGCCCTTTAAAACTATCACAGAACTCTTCCCTCAAAACTGTGTTCTTCCTGTTAATGCTCTCTTTCCATTTAAAAAGCAAAAAATTTTAAATGAGTTGTCTTCACTCATCATCTCTCGTTTTCTCATCTCCTGTCACTGTTAATTCCACTGTGATCTGGCTTCTGTCCTGACTACTGTCCCCTCCCTGCATATTAGTTTCCTATGGCTGCTGTAACAAAGTACCACGAGTTTAGTGGCTGAAAATAACACCTATTTATTATGTTACGCTTCCACAGGAGTCTGACTAGGTCTCACTGGGTTCAAACTAAGGTGTGGACAGGGCTGCGTTCCTTTCTGGGGGACATTTAGGGGAGAATTCGTTTCCTTGACTTTTCTAGTTTCTGACAGCTGCCCACACTTCCTGGTTCATATTCCGTTTCCTCCATCTTCAAAACCAGCAATGTCGGTTGTATTTCTCTGGTTCCCTCTCGCATAGTAACATCTCCCTTTGACTACAGGAAAGACTTTTCACTCTTAAGGACTCATGTGATTAGATTGGACTCACTTGAATAATCCAGGGTAATCTCTCCATCTCAAATTACTTAATTAAAACACATCTGCAAAATTCCCCTTGTCATGTAACCTCATATATTCATAGGTCTAGGGATTAGGACATGGGGGAGATTATCCTGTCTACCCCCCACCCCCCCTGCCTTATATACTTCTCACTGAACTCACCCAAGACCTCATTGTTGAGAAGTCCAATGGGTACTTTTATTACTTGTCTTACTGTACTTCCTGTCTACATATGACAGTGTTGACAAAGTCTTCTTTTTTGAAACTCTCTTAATTTCTCTTCTTTTATAATCAGTTCTTTTCTGTCTTTCTGGTCTTCCTTTACTTTCTCTTTTAAACATTGCTGTTCTCCAGAATCCAATCTTCAATTCAGTTCTCTTCTATCCGTACAAAAATCTCCTTCTGTTATCTCATCCATTTCCATGACTGAAAATGAAGTCACATTCACTGATGACCACATTTTATAGCCACCTCTAGAGTCTAGAACTATATGTCTGACTGTGTACAGTGAAATCTTTTCAGAATGTTAAGTCTTGAAGATTTACTAAAGACTAAAGATTTAAGTCTTTAAGGGATATAATTGAAAAATAGGAATGTATATATTTAAGATGTACAACTTGATGTTTTGATCTACATATAAATTGTGAAATATCACCACGCTCAAGCTAAGTAACATATTCATCATCTCACAAAATCACCACTTATTTTTTGGTGAACACTTAAAATCTACCTCCTTAGAGAATGTCAGGTACACAATACAGTATTGTTAACTATAGTCATCATAACGTATCAATACATTAGATCTCCAGAACTCGTTCATCTTGCATTACTGAGACTTTGTACCCTTTAATCAATGTCTCATTTCTCCTTCATTCCTGCCCCTGGCAGCCACCATTCTGCTGTTTGATTCTGTGAATTTGACTATTTTAGATTCCACATATAAATGAGATCGTGCAGTATCTGTTTTTATGTCTGGTTTATTTCACTTAGCATAAGAGTAATCAAAACTGTATGATACTGGCATAAAAACAGGCATATAGATCAGCAGAATAGACAGCCCAGAAATTAATCCACACACCTAGTTAACAGATCTTCAACAAAGGTGCCAAGAGCATGCAATACGGAAAGGATAGTCTCTTCAATAAATGGTGATGGGAAAACTGGGTATCCATGTTCAGAAGAATGAAATTGGACCCTTATCTTACACCAAATACAAAAATAGACTCAAAATGTATTAAAGACTTAAATGTTAAGACCTGAAAGAAACTGTAAAACTACTAGAAGAAAACAAGGAAAAAACTTCTTGACCTTCGTCTTGGCAATGATTTTTTTTTTTTTTTTTTTTTTTGGTCATGACACCAAAAGCACAGGCAGGAAAAGCAAAAACAGACAAGTGGGATTGAATCAAACTAAAAGGCTTCTTTCACAGCAAAGGAAATAATCAACAGAGTGAAAAGGCAACCTGTGGATTGGGAGAAAACATTTGCAAACCATATATCTGATAAGGGATTGATATTCCAAATTTATAAGGAACTCAACTCAATAGCATACACAAAAACAACAGTACCTGATTTAAAAATGGGCAAAAGAATGGATTAGACATTTCTCCAATAAAGAAGAAAAAAACATACAAATAGCTAACAGGTAACATGAAAATGCACTCAACATTACTAATCATCATGGAAATGCAAATCAATCCACAATGAGATATTACCTCATACCTGTTCCAGTGGCCATTGTTAAAAAGACGAGAGATAACAAGTGTTGGTGACGATATGGAGAAAGGGGAATCCTGGTGCACTGTTGGTGTGAACGTAAACTGGTAAGGCAATTATGGAAAACAGTGTGGAAGTTTCTCAAAAAATTAGAACTACCACATGATCCAGCAATACCTAATCTGGGTATATATCCAAAGGAAATGAAATCACTATCTTGAAGAGATATTTGCACTGCTATGTTCACTGCAGCATTTTTCACAATAGCCAAGATATGGAAAAACCTAAATGTCCTTTGACAGACAAATGGATAAACACACACATATAGCCTTTAAGAAGAAAATTCTGCCGTCTGTACTAAGATGGACCTACAGTCAGATCTTTACATGGATGTCTCACAGGTACCTCAAATTCAGCATGTTCAAAAGGGAACTCATCAGTATCCTCCCCTGTCACTCCAAATCAGCCACTTCTGATTTTTTATTTCAGTCAATCGTACCACCATCTACCTAATTGCCCAGGCCATAACATTTCACCATATTCTTAGCAGCATTCTCTCCCAGGCCAGCACCAGCCACTATGGAGTCTACTTTCTCTCAGGGGGTCTTTCTGTTCCATTTCTATTGCCATTATCTCAGTTCTTGACCTCAACATTTCTCTCTTAAGATTCCTACAGAGGCTTTCTTGCTAACCTCCCCCTTCCCCGTGCCCCAACCCCCGCCATCTTTTCTTCACACCATAGATGGAAGGGCTGGTTCAAAACTTAACCTTCTTAAAGTCTATTCCATGGTTTCCCCACACTTTCAGAATAAAATCCAAGCTCCTTTCCCTGGCATGTGTATGATGTACCTTTATGGTCTGGCCTCATCCTAGCATTCCATTTTCAACTCACCCTGCACCTTCCCCACCACTCATCCCTGCAACCCTCACCCCTCATGCCCTCTGATCTAGCATTATTTTGTTTTCTCAGGCTTTCCTGACTTAGCACATGTGGCTCTCCTTTCTGAGAACATGCTTCCTTCTACTTTCCCCACCTTTACCCATTTAAGAATTTTTTTTAAAAACCCAAAATAGGAAGGAGAAATTGGATATAGAGATTAAAACAATTTAACCATATACATATGTTCAAATTACTTTTCATTACTCAACTAATACCTTAGTATATAATCTTATTAAAGTTGTTTAAAGATTTAAATTCCTGCCAATAAAGCCGATTGTCTATGATTACCCACTCCCTTTATGTATATTGTTCTGCAGTGTGCTCTTTGACTGGGCTCTGTGTCTTGGAGATCT